>NC_046158.1:48833353-49133353 GCF_011064425.1 Rattus rattus | reverse complement strand
AGAGTTACAGGCACGCACCATCGCACCTGGTTTTATACAGTGCTGGAGTCGAACCGATGCTAGAGTTACACCAGGACTTTGTACACACTAGGCAAGCACTCTACTAAGGGAGCTACCTACACTCCTGCCCATGAGGCTGTGTGTGAATGTCCTCTTCGTAAGCATTGGAACGGAAGTTCAAAACCACATAGCAAGGGTCAGCAGCATCCACAGCTCTAAGTCTCTACCTGACACACAAAAGCTGACTGCTTTATACTGAAGCTTGGGGGCCAGTTCTCACTGTCCTTCCCCCTCTGCCCTGGTCCCTCTCCTGCTCCTCTCTACCCTCCCCAGCTCTGCCTAACTAAACCCTAATCCCTCTTCAGATCTTGACCCAGACTTTATCCAAAAAGCCTGCATGGCTCCTCCTGAGTCACTGAGAAAATTCTGCCTCCAAACCCTCAGAGACTACTGCACTGAGACTTCCTGTCCTCCACAGTGTAGAGAAACTAAGGACAAAGACTGCATCATTCTTGTTCACCACCAACTACTACAACACTTGATGAAAATATCTACAGGACAGGTGGATGAAATGAAGTGCCTGGCCCCATGCCACCCTATGCAGGGTGTGACTGATGCATGTGCATGTGCACACACAGTGTGATGTAATCTTTGCACCGGAAACGTATTCATATAGGTAAGACCAAAATGTAGAAGCACTGACAGTTTCAATAGCAATTTCTCTGTCCATCTGAGATATTGTTAAATGTCACGGCTGCCAAACGGAATGCTTCTTGTTGGCCTTCTGCAGCCTTGACATCATCCATTTATCACTGACCTGCAAACTTCACAATGAACCAGAGATGAAAGCGCCCACGCTGAGTGCCCCTCGTGGCAAAAGTACAGGAGGGTGTGGGTGCATTAAAACCGTTAATCTACCAGACCCACGCTGACCTTCCGTAACCTCCAGACAACTCACATCATCTTAAAATCCTTGCAGGTCACCTGTGCTGACCTTCTGAGGATCAAGCCAAGAAAACTCATTAAGGCTCAATTATATATAAATATCTGTATGTGACGTCCCACAAGAGGACGGCCAAGCTAAAATATCACGGTCCAACAGTAAGCCTACTTGTGGGATACTGGGATATGATTCTGAGTGTATTACACTTCTGCAGTTTACTTCGCTGTAAAGTTCCTATTACTGTGGAAGTATAATGAGAGAGTTCCTCCGAGTGAAGTGGTCCACCCATCACAGGCATCAACGAACACCCAGGTAATGGAGTGGCTGCATACTATAAAAGATACACACATAGTATCAGATGTTGCAGTAGGGCTAGGAGAAAGCTTGTAACTCTCTCTATAAAGGCAGTTGTTGGATGGAGCACACCAGTGAGATCTGACACCTATTCTCAAACAATGGTTTAAGGGGGGAAACAGGAACAAAAATGTTTTCTCAGTCCTTCTCCCAGCACGAGAATCGAGTTTATTTTCATTTCTTGAGTTCATTACAAACGCAGGTAAAAAGCATCGAGGTGAAGAAGGTGTGTGTTTGCTTATCATTAGAAAACATACAACAGGGGGTTGGGTAAATGGCTCAGTTTGTAAAGTGCCAAGAAAACATGAGAAATGAGGACCAGCTAAATCTCCAGAGTATTGATTTTAAAGTCAGGCACAGTGACATGCCCGCCACCTCAGTACCAGGGAGGTGGGGATGGCTCCGATCACAAAGTGTCTACTGTATAATCCTTAGGACATACGTTTGGATCCCCAGAGCCCATCTGAAAATCCAAGAAAGAATGGCAGACTGTGCCCATCAGCCCAGCCCTGGGCTCACCCGCAGCCAGCTTTCCTAAAGCAACGAGCCTCACTTTCAATAAGAGATCCATCTCAAAAAATAAAACTGGACAGCCAGCAATTATAGAAAACACCTGCAGATGATTCTCACTTCCACACACATGTGCACACATACTTACACATGCATGCACATGCTGTTCATCATGTAAGTACATGCATGTACACACACACACGCACACACTCAAATGCACATATGCACCAATGCAAACCCTGCACTGAGTACCAGAGAAAGGAAGGGAATCATTTAAAAGACAAAGTCCTTCCATTTGGTTTTCTCCTTGATCAGCTTCATAACCCTAGACCATGATGACTTAGGGGCATCGTTTTAACTGACAGGAAAATTAAACCCAAGGGCCAAGGACTTGTCCTTTGCTGTGAGTCAGCCAGAGCTGAAGCCAGAAGCAGCAGCCAGGTCTCTGCTCCTTTGGACAAGCCTTCAGGCCCTCAAGGTCCTGTACTGAGCACAGCTTGGATGATGGGGCAGCAGCCTCTGTGGGAGGGGCAGCGAGGCTGGTTAACTTGGCCCGTGTGCCAGCTGCAGCTGCGTTCTGGCTCCCAGAGCTATCTTTCCACAACTGCCTCCCACCACCTCACACGACCGCACAACCAATTTTCCACAGCGCTTTTCAGAGACTGAAAGGAAGAAGCTGTTGTGACAGCAGACAAGTGTTTTCCCAAGGCATTCCGTCCCAGACCATCTGCTCTGGAAAATTCAATGGGGACCAAGTGGAGAGCCTCCCTTCCCTCCTCATGCCTTGCCCGCCTGATTAAAGGGGAGACCACAGACAGACTTCATCCTCTAGACAAGACTTCACAAGTTCACTTTGGCCATTGCAGTTTTGTTTTCCTGTTATTTATACGGAACTTTCAACCTGGCAGAGAGAAAACGTTTTGTTTTTTAATGCACTGGGCACTTACATATTGGAGGGTTATAACCGGAGGGCTTCGCAGTATATTCAAAACAGGCTTTAACCTTGAGGCTGCATAAAATCAAACACATATTTCTTAAAAGATGCACTGTAGCAGTGGAAGACCCCACCCTGTCCCCAGCCCTCCAGTGTCCCCACTGCCCACTGGTGAGTAAACAATATGTCCACCGGACAGCATCTCGGCTCACCCCTTTGTCCAGCACACCCTTCACCAGCACACCTTCTCAGTGGCTCGTCAGGTCAAACAAGTCATCACAAAGCTGAGAACTGAGCTGGCCCCCAGAATTACAAGAGGGACTCACCATATCCCGCTAGGTGACCCACACATGGATTTCTGGCGGAGGTCAATTCTGCTAGGAGTCACTGTGACAGTTTTCAGAATGTTAATCACTGGCCGGGATCTGTAAACAAGAGTGAAAACCCACCGAGGCCTTTTGTTATCTTTTGAGTCATTCACACATCAGGCAGTATTTGCAACAGCCCTGCCTCTTTAAAACCACAGAAGAAAGATGTGTGTAGTTTTGACTTCTTCCCCTACTATGGGAACCAATCAACTAATGGGTATAAACAATATTATAGTACTAAGACTGTACTATATTTAAAAACCAGACTAATGCATGCAATGTCTTCAAGCAAATACTTTTCCATTAAACACACTCTCAACCCCAGTGATCGTGCATGTTCTTTTCAGACATGTTATCTGTTTCTGTTACGAATACCGCCTACTGTCAAATATAAAAATATATTCTCAAATACGAGTTTTTTTTTTTTTACATTAACTGTTCTTTGTGGAAGTATGTCTCATTCATTAACATTTGGGGGAGGGAATTTGTCCTAACATATAAATATGATTCATTACCTGTTGTGATGCTTAACTATGACAATGTAATGGCCTCTATGTAATCAACCATCACCAGCAGCCATGCTAACAACACTGTACAGAAATCCGTTTACGCTTGAGTTTACTTATGGATAAATCCCCAGCAGCAGAGCTTCCATGAACATGTGTGTTCAAAGCCTCAGGAAGCAGAGGCTGGAAGGATGTTGTAAACTCCAGGCTAGTCTAGCCTACATATGGAGTTCCAGGCCAGCTAACAAGACTCTGCCTCACTACATAGATAAACAAATTACTTTGTTTTATTTAGTTTCCAAAAACTGATACATACACATATAAAAGTATACAAAAGAGCCAGGCATAATGGCACAAGTTTGCAATTCCAGCACCTGAGAAGCTGAAGCAGGACTGCAAATTTGAAGACTTCCTGAACTATACAAGTTCAAGGCCAGTCAGTGAGACCCTGTCTGCAACTCGATACGCACCGATCCACCTCTCCTCCTCCTCTCCCTCCCAGCCCCCACACCCAGCTGAACTGTTGTTCAGGGATTTTAGATTGCACCCGTGAGTGAGATCATGTGACACTGTCTTTCCGTGCCTGGCTTGTTTCACTTAACACAGTGTCTAACCCCATCGCACCATAGGATGACAGGACTTTGTTTTAATAGCTGAACTGTGTCCCCACTGTGCATACGCACATTGTCTTTATCCATCAGCTGACGCTTAGGTTGTTCCCAGAAATGCTGTAATTAATAAACATGGAATTGTGGGAATCTCTTGCAACGTTCACTTCCTTAGCTGATGTATCTGCTGGGTCATAGGTAGCTCCTTTTACTTTCTTTAAAGAAACAACCTCCACACTGTTTCCAGGACAGTTCTCACCAATGTAAGCAGTGCCTTTGTCTACACTTAGGCCAGTATTCACTACATCTGTCTTTCTGGGAAAAGCTATTCACTGGAGTACGGTAATACATGCGTTTTAACTGCATATTTTTCCCCCTTTTTTCCCCTTCCTAGTGAGTGACAGCTACCATGGGACGCAGGGAGCCCCAGCCTCAAGGACAGAGCAACTTCCGGGTCCCCAGCCTCATGTGTGATTCAGCTACTGTTGCTGTTGCAGTGTAAGCTGACTTAATGAATTCCTTAACATAGACACATTCCTCCCATTGGTGCTGCTTCTCTAAGGAACCCTAGCTAATACAAACATGCACCTTCCTTTTCCCCTGTGTGCCTTCCACATCTTTCCAAATTAATTCTCGGCATTTGTGGGCTTCTATGTCAGGCTATGAGCATTTGTCACTTTATCCATTACTGGGATAAAGTAACACGACAAAAGCAACCCGAGCAACGTATGCTGGCCCACAGTTCAAGAGGATCACCCCACCACAGCTGGGAAGACACAATTGGGGGGAGGTGAATGCACATGTTTTAATGAAAAATAATTTTAATAACCTCCAAAGATTTCTACTGAGACACCTAACATGTGGCTGCTAACAGGTGTTTTCCCTGTGTGTTGGAATCTTCCATTCTCCACCTTAAGAACAGATTAGCATCTGGGTATGGTGGCACACATCTGGTATCTCGGCCGTTGGGAGGCTGAGGCCATCGTGGGCACATAGTTAGACTCTGTCTTTAACAAAGCCCCACAGTATCTCTGCAAACAGAAACGTGAACCCTTAACCATTCCTCCTCTCTGCTGTGCTTCAAACCCGCAAACGATACTCTAAGTCCTACCCTTCGGTTCTGCTCTTCACCTGAAAACAGCTTTCTCCCTTATGCTCTTCTCTGGCTCTGGTGTAGACAGAAGACGACAGCAGAGACTTTGGCTTGAGCCTGTCATAGGCACAAGGAGCACCAGCACCTGGTGGCTGTGCATGGAGGGAGAGGGGCAGGATGGGAAGAGTCTGGCTCGCCTCTCACCTTCACTGCTCCCTCCAGAACGAAGAGTGAGTATATCGTTTCACTACCATGAGGATCCAGCCAGGTCCCTGGGGAGCTTGTTTTTAATAGGAAAATGCTCTCCAAACCCCAGATAGCTATCTCAACCCTCTGGAATCTATCTATTGGTAGCTGGAGAGGGTGCAAGCCCATTCGCCGGGAAGGCAGGCACCAGGAGCACTGACTACTCCTACATACCCCATCTCCCCACGTTTCCTAGTGACCTTATCCTATCATACATTCAGACAGCTGTGGATTTCCAGGACACTGACTAGATGCACTCTTGAGTTTTGACAGCACACTGTATCTTTTTACTTATTGTACTTATTCATGCATTTTTAAATAAGTTGCCATCCAGGGTTTTACATATCATAGTATTAATTTGTTCATTAGGACGTACGTTTCAAAATATTTGAACACACTTGGCTGTGAGTCTGCTTTAATTTCCGTCTTTTAAAACACGTAACACCTACGGGACACGGCGCATAAGCACAACAGAAAGTGTGTCTTTTCATGCACAAGGCAACACTGATTGGCTTATCTGTCACATGGCTAATTTCAAAGATACTTGGGAGGTTCAGGCTGGAGGATTGTCTGAGCTGAGGAGTTCAGGACCAGCCTGGGCAGCACATCAAGAGCACATCTCACCCCATGAAAGTATCCTATGGTGGGTTTCTTCTCCTGGGGCATTTTTGGAGGAAGATGATATTTTAGTTGCAGAGCCTACCTGTACACCCATAGGGGAGTGGCAACTCTGAGCCCACGACGGGACACTACACTGCACCTTATTGCCTGTGGGACCATAAAAGGCTCCCTGGTTCCTGGTTGAGGAGGTGTGAAACCCCTGTGACCTTGAAAGGAACGGTAGGCATTTTGCCTGACTCTCAGGAAAACAAGCCGGTTACTAGCATTCAGCCCTCCATAGATTTGTGACCACCAGTCACATAAGGGCAACGCTCCAAGCCCCACAGGTCACGTAGGCTCAAGACAGATCTCCATTATAATGAGGTACCTAAAGGCCTGGAGGTTTAGCCAATAACCTGTCCTTCCTAGACACTCCTCCCGGCAAAAGGTTATTTAATCTCAAGCCCACTCTGAGAAGTGGGGTTCTCAGTTTTAATCATCTACTTTCCACCACGACAATAAATGCCTTAAAACTACAGACCGCCTCTTTTCATTGGGATCCGCTATGGGGAGCCACAGGGGAGGCCTTCGCCTACAGAGCTGCAGTCTAATCTGAAGAAAGCCACCTCCACCACCAAGCCTGCAGCCTGCAGTTGCCCAGCCCCTTGGGCCCTCACTCCGTTCTCAGCTCTTCTGTAGCATCCCAGCAGTGCCTGGGTGCCCAAGAGCCTGAGAATCCGACCACCCCGGCCTCCTTGTGGGGACCCACCACACCAGCTCTGGCTGTGTCCAGCCCTCGGACTGCACTTCCCTACCCCTGAGGCTTCCTACAGCTCGACACCTGCTCGGTGTGGACTCAGAGTAACCCAGAGATTCCTTGATTACACTTTCAATTAAACCTAGAGCTACCTAAAGGCTAGTGCTACTAGCCAGCTAGTTCCAGGAATCCGTTCCAGGGCTGGAATTACAGGAGGCGCTGGAATTACAGGAGGGGCCGCTACGCCTGCCCAGCGGTGCCAGGCAAGTGACTTGAAGCCAGAGTCATATCCCGAGACTCAAAGAAAGGTTTTAAAGATATATTTAGGAAGCAACACTTTCCATTAATTCCGACACATTTTTACTCCAAGTCAGTTCAGTATTAGCAAGAAATTATATAATTTTTATCATTTACTATTATATCCCGTCCAAAAAAAAAAAAAAACCTTCAAATTTATACAAGCCTTTGCCTCGATAAATAGGTAAAAATGAATAAACAAAAACAACAGAGTAAGATCATTTTGAAGCTTGTTTAACCAAAGTCAACGGCAACACACACCTGAAAATAGTTACTGAGTCTGAGAGGGAACCCACAGCAACGTCAGGGTAGGAATTCCTGTCCAGGTCCATGTTCCCAGCGATTGAGTAGCCGAAGAAAGGCGTTGTACCCTCAAGAACCTGGAACGCACAGGCATTAGAATGAACACTGGGCCACTAACTGAGCTGCCTCGCTACACCTGAGAGAAAAACACAAAGGCGATAGAGAGGAAGCTCCGTGGTACAGCACTTCCCCAGGGCGGACAGAGCGGGGACTGGGGTCCCCATCACCACCAGCAGTAACAAAGAAAACAGAGAGAGAACAAGATAAAGTTCATTTAGAACAAAAGCTGATGAACATAATTATTATATTACGTTACAGGTGTACAGATCCATGTGATTTGTTTCACCAAAGCCATCTGAGTCACCCAGTATTCCAAAGGATAAAAGCCTGGTTTGTTTATTAAGTTAATCAGTGTAGTTTAATACCAACTCTAACTGCCCTCCCTCCCCCCGAATCGTATATTCAGAACAAGTTAGAACCTTTGGGGTCTGAATTCTCTGTGTAATTACGATGTTCTATTTGTTTCAATCCTGTTCAAGCACACTGCTAAGGGAAGCAGTACAGGTCACCTCCTCCCGCTCTCTGGGTCGAACGGTCTTCACTCTGGGTTACCCTGATTTCCTAACTTAGCTGAGACCTTTTAAAACAAGCAGGTCACCGCCTCTGTGTGAGTGTGTCAGAGCCTTCTTCCAGGGATACTGTGCAGTTGGCCCCGGGCTTGAGGGATGGCTCAGTGGTTAAGAGCACAGACTGGGGGTTAGGGATTTAGCTCAGTGGTAGAGCGCTTGCCTAGCACGCACAAGGCCCTGGGTTCGGTCCCCAGCTCCGAAAAAAAGAAAAGAAAAAAAAAAAAAAAAGAGCACAGACTGTCCATCCAGAGGACAGAGGACCCCAGTATTATTCTTCCCCACCTTCCCCACCCCAGGAGGTTCACAACCACCTGCAGCTCTAGTTCCAGGGGATCTGACACCCCAGACTCCTGAGTATTCCCTCCCATTACCCATCTCTCCCCTCTTCCCTTCTCCCCCTTCTCCCTTCCCTCCTCTCTCTCATACACATAATTAGAAGTAAAATAAATAAATATATATTTTTAAATTCACACTATTGAATACTTGAAACTGAAATGTGTCTGAAGATTTACCTAAAGCTACATACAGGCAAAAGGCTGACACTATTTTAAAGAGATCATCTGGTTACCTGTGTTGGCTTGGTAATTATGCCAGTCGGGGATCCATGATAGATAAAAACCTTCCCCAGATCGTCATAGGGAGCTCCAACAGCAATATCTATTGACATCACATTTAAAAAAAAGTTATTATTTAAAATAATACTGCAGCGTCTTAAAGTAAGATGCTGTGAGTGCTCATTAGGCACACCCACTTTCTACGAATGGTAACCGCTTCATAACCTATCACCCACCCGGATAGCCATCTTGATTAATATCGCCGATATTTTTCACTGCGATTCCAAACATCGAGTCTTTGGTCCCATTTAGACGAATTGGCTTCACATTACTCCATCTGCCTTGCTGGTTAATGTAGACGTACACCGCACCCCCGACTTCGCCATCCCTGTCAAAGTACTGTGGTGCTCCGATAACGATGTCTTGCCACCTAAAACACAGCAAAGGGGAGAGCTAGGGACCACTGCTAAGGTGCCAAAAGGCATAGGGAAATTACTACCAATATAGGCTCCAAGGAATACAGCACAACAGAGAGAGCCTCCATTCAGGGACTCACGTGTCATCAATCAAAATACCGAACAGAAGATCTGTGATAGGCCAAGGAAATGGTGAGGGTAGCGATTTAAAGGCAGTCCCTCGAGTCAGAGGCACAGTACAGGAGCACTTCCAGAAAGGATCTGCCATTCCATTACCATTTCTAGCTGGCCTCAAGAACTAGGAGTCCTCTAGGCAGTGACGGTCACCACTTCCAACTTTCTGTGAGACACTCGGGATGCTCAACAGCTGCCCCCTTCCCGCGCAAGAAACCATAGACCGTCACGTAGCTGATGCCGTTCCCTAAGTGATTTCTTCTCCAAATTTAAATCTTTAAGAAACTATGATTCCCCAAGTGAACTCAAGTGAAAGTGTAACTTTTAAAAGGTCATTATTCTGTGTCACAAGGGTGGGGGTGGGGGCGATGAACGTCAGCTGTCAATCAATGATGAAGACGGGACAGGATAGTAAGGCATTTTTTTTTTTTTTTTCGGAGCTGGGGACCGAACCCAGGGCCTTGCGCTTGCTAGGCAAGCGCTCTACCACTGAGCTAAATCCCTAACACCCAAGGCATTTTTTTTTTAAACCAACTAACCCATAGTCCTCTAGAAGCCAGTCACCAGCAACATTAGCTGGACATAGTAACAAAGATCCGCTTACCCATCTGCATTGAGGTCCACCACCGCCACGTCATAGCCAAATGAAGAAGCCAGGCCTTCACCATCAAATATATACTCAAGGAGAAGATGTGCGGACTTCATGTCTCTTTTTAGCAAAACTACAGCCCCACTGTGATTGGCTCTTGGAGCACCAGATACAAAAGTGATGTCATCTTTAGAAACAATACCCTTCCCTGAGTCCAGAGAAAAGCCTAGAAAAACAATAGACTCATATCAACCCTGAACATTAGGAGGATACCAACGTGGTAAATAACATTTCCCTCTGGATCCCCACACACCTCTCCACACAACCTCCCATCTACGTCTACATTTACTACAGGGGTCACAGTGCTAAAGGACTTGACAGGTCAAAAGCAAAGTGCTATAGCACTTGTACTGCTTTCTATAGATGTTAAGACTTTTAAAAAAGTTTTACGCTATTTAGCACTTGTATAGCTTGAATTGTGAACTATTCAACCATCTTAAGAATCAATTCAAGAGGCTGGAGAGATGGCTCAGGGGTCAAGAGCACTGACTGCTCTTCCAGAGGTCCTGAGTTCAATTCCCAGCAACCACATGGTGGCTCACATCTATAATGGGATCTAATGCCCTCTTCTGCTGTGTCTGAAGACAGCGACAGTGTACTCACATAAAAGAAATACATACATAGACTAAGAAAGAGTAAAAAAACTCTTTAAAAAAATCAATTCAAATCCTATTTTGATATTAAAACTATGACAAAGAAAGAGAAAGCTAGATACTGAAGTCCCCTGGGAATGCTACGTCACATGCTCAGTACGTTACAGGGTTCTTCGCTGACCAGTGACTTACATGAACAGCATCTATGCTTTTCCGTCTAGTTGGTAATCAGGCAAGAGCGAATGCTGACACTGCTAACACATCATAGGTAGCATCTCATTACTTTGGACCAAGTCAGTTCTCAGGCACAAACATGCAAACAAACCATGCATGGTGATTCAGTCATTTGAGAACCTCGCATCAACAGTAGAGGTGAGTAAGCTGTCACCTGGATCAGTGACATACTGTTCAATGGGTACACCGCATTGGAATGCCCAATTATAATGCACGAAGCAGCACTCCGGGTGGCACCGAGGTTTGCTAGGAAAGCAGATAGAACAAACTACCCATTGCCAAAACTCTTCAAACGGATCCATCTCCCTCTACGAAAGTGGCCGGTGCAGCATAACCTTGTTAAGGTTTTTGCTGGGTTTTATTTACCAAAAGCATCACCACTACTGTTGCAGTTCTCAAATTGTGAGGTGAACTGAAAATATGATGAGCCCCAAGTTCAGAGCGGGGAAGACACAGCTGAACCCAGCGCTGAAAACCACCTGGCAAGTCGAGCATGCTTTTCGTATGTGTTTCACTTGAAATGGGAGAGAAAATAAGAGGATTTATGCTCTGTATGGACCAAAAACAATTTTTAAATGACCACGAGCAAGGCAATTCATTTGTCATCTCAGGTCACAAACCTAAGTAGCTATTCATCATCACATCAGGGGACGTGTCAGGCCGCTCCCTGGGAGGCCGTGTTTTATAAACAAACTGATCGGGGTCTGTATAAGAAAGGCTGGTCAAAAACAGCAGGCCTGGTCACGTGCATGGCATAGGAGAGATTGGAGAAAAACCATTAAGCTTGGTGAGAGGCCAGACCGGGGCACCGTGTCCCTCCGACAAGTGGCGCTCCTTGCTAGCTGGTACAGGCTCAGGCGGATCACTGCCCCCGACACCCTCTGATCTTTTAAAATGAGAAACCTCACAGACCAGCATATATATACATTTGACTTCTTTCTCAGACTTCTACTTTTGAGGAAGCCCATTCCGAAGGAGGCAAAGGTGTCTGAGAACAAAAAAACAAAGTGGTTCATATCCCCCTACGTTCTACCAGGGGCTGTGTTTATAAACCCCAGGGGCATCTGAAGGACCAAGCTGTTGGGTTGTTTACCAAAACAAGTAATATTAGATGTACCCCATCAAAAAATAATCCCTAAATATCACACATCCCTAAAGAGAGCTTGCTGCCTAATATATGCCCATGGCAACTATTAGTTTGCTGTTATTTTCCTTGAAGACCATAGTTCAATGTCTTGTTCCACAAGGCCACTAACAGACCTCATGCACCAGCCGATATCCAGCCGCCATCTGGATTCATCATTTTCCTGAGTATTTCCCCCTTGCTTGGGAAATTATGAATGGCGTGACCTTGAGGTAGAAAATTAAGCTCCCTCAGTAAACACAGGGAGGGGCGACAACAATCTTTAATAATATTGTAGGTATGTAAAGCACTGACCATAGCATCTGACTCATAGGACAGGTGTTTTATAACCTGCTGCTATAAACGTTCTCTTTGATGCTGTCTTATCTAGTTTGTACAGGGGGTGGGAATGGTGTATGAATCAGTAAGGGTTTTTTTTTTTTTAAAGTAACAGTACTGTTACTTTAAAAATTGTGTATTTGCACAATTAGAATAGCTTACATGTATGTTTACTCTAGCATACTGTTTAGATGTATTTACTTATTCATAGCAGCTTTTTTCCTCTGTTTTAAAACCTTCCATTGTTCCAGTAATATCTCTAGAATGTGTGTATTCCCCCACCCATCACTTTTTTAAAAATAGGTTACTATGTAGCTCTAGAAGATTTTTTACATTTTTCCAAGAAATGTACAGTAATTATTCTTTATGTCAACTCACACCAAGAATTAAAGCTTTTAAAAGCCTTTGTGTAATTACCATAATGTGCAGGAATAATTTAGGACACCATTAGTAATGCAAACAAGCCTCAGGAGTTAAGGAATTGGCACTTAGACACAATCTGGGTGTTCTCCAAGCTGCGTTAGCGGGTCCTGGTTGGCCTCATCTGGGGAGCCCTGTGCCACCCACAGGGCCCTCTGACATGGAGCCTCACTCCAGTCGCAGGGCCAGGCCTCAGAGAATGGCAATCACCAAAGGAGGATCTGGAAGTCCTGACCTGCCACTTAAAAGTAACTTTGTGAGTGGAGCTCTTAAGTGTTTGTCTAAAAGAGGCCCTGAAGGCCGAGGAAGAACCACTTGGCCTACCCTGAACACCCAGATATTTCCTCATGGCTTCAAGAAGGGCCTGCTGCAGGTTACACAGGCTACCATCAACTCAGCAAACACAGCTCCCTTCCAAATGCGAGAGAGCATGATTTTGGGGTGATGGCAGATTCTGCCCACTTTGCGGAAGCTCAGACCAGAGGAGTCAGTCAGCAGGCAGCCCGCTTTCCCATGAGCACACTATGTCAAGCTGAAGCAAATGCAACAAGGCCCCTGGCTCCCCTAGCCCATTCCCAAGGCTACGGGCCCTCAGAAGGAGAGTCACCCCGAGTCTGAGGAGACAGGTGTGGTACCTCTGCTTGCTCCTACCTAGATAACTGTTAGCAGGAACGGGCACGAGACTTTCGTCATGATCAGTCTCTCCACCAACTTCATAGGGCCCATCTTCAAAGATGTTCATGTCAAAAAAAGTGTTATTCTTTTGTTCTACACGAACGATCCCTAAAGGAATGAAATGGAAAACAACAACAAAAAATAAAATAAAATAAAATAAAATAAAATAAAATAAAATAAAATAAAGATGAGGCAAAATAAAACAGATGGTTCTAACAAACATCCCTCATGTTGTCAGGGAGAACAGAAAGAGAAATGTAGAAGGAGAGACAAAGAATGAAGAGGTGATGTTTAAGATTCTTCAACATGGTTATACAAGTTTTTCTTTTTTTTTTTTTTTTCTTTTCTTTTTTTGATGGTGGTAGTAGGGTTTTGAGACAAGGCTTCTCTGTGTAGTCTTGGTTGTCCTGGAACTCACTCTGTAGACCAGGCTGGCCTCAAACTCAGAGATCTGCCTGCCTCTTCTGAATGCTGATGTTAAAGGTGTTTACCACCGTGCCTGGCTTTCAGATGGTTCATTTTCAAAGAAATGTAAGTCAAAAGGTAAGATCACTTAAGTAGCAAAAATTAGATTTAACACTGGTACATGCTGGGATTAAAGGTGTGCACCACCACCACCCAGCGACCATGTCTTTATATGAAAAAAAAAATTGTTCTAAGAATCTTAAAAAATCACCCATGCATTCTAATAAACTATCTTTATAACACCAAGAAGCTAGATGAAAAATGGAATGTTTGTTTAGTCAACAAAAATCGCATGGGAAACTAATGGCTGATTTGAACTTGGAATAAATTATTTTGTTTCCTATAATTGTCTATCAAAGTCTCCTTTTCTGTAGTGTGAAGTGAAATTAAGATATCCATCTCCTCTTCAAACTGCCTTAACAAAAATTTCATCTTTAGGAGATTCTACAATCCTTAAAAATACTTCACTCTATTAAGCCCAAATCACAAAAAAATTAACATTTTAAGTCAGAGTTGGTAAGTCAGAAGATATATTTTCCAGGAATTAAAATGGACCTAACTGGTGTTTTTATTGTCCTGTTTTACACTATCATGGCCATCTGCTCCTAACAAAATAAGACTATTTCTAGATACAAATGTATTTCTGGATAAATGTACTCCTAGATACAAATGTACTTCTAGATACAAATGTATTTCTGGATACGAAGTGTTCTTTCAGTGAGGTCAAACAGCTGGATGGGTTTGGGTCTATGAAAGATTCCTTCACAGACAAAGGGAATGACTCTCCAGTGTCATAAAGAATGACATACATGAGGCTCAAGGACCACTTTTAATAACGGTTGGAACTAGGAGTGTGTGTGTGTGTGTGTGTGTGTGTGTAGTTACAGGCAGTTGTGAGCTGCCCGATGCAGGTGCTGGGAACTAAGCCTGGGTTCTCTGCAAGGCTGGTATGTGCTCTTAAGCACTGGGCCATCTCCCAGCTCCTACCCAACTCCTGCCCACACGCTTTATTCTGAGTCAGGATCTTCAGAAAGTGCCAGGGCAAGCCTTGGATTTTTGATTTTCAGGCCTCAACCTTCCACGTAGTAAACTTTTCCTGGCTTATGGAAATACTATGATTTATTTTTATTTCTCGAAATGTTTTATTCCCAAACCAGATGTAGTTCTCATCATTGTGGATTGCGGCTAGGCTGCCTTATTATACAGCAGTTTGTTCTACTCCTAAGTTTTCCAGAGAAACTGATGTTTATTAAAGGAATCCACCAGACTCAATGTGATCAGAACCATGGGTCATTCCTGCCCCTTCCAGTGTCTCCTTTTCTCACCATAATATAATACCTCCAACCAGCATTGCCTCAAATTGCCTCCAATTTTTGCCTTAAAATCCCCCATCTGCCAGTCACCTGCTCTTTTAGCTTCCCATGCTATTAGCAGACCATGACCTTCTAAGATAATATACAATGGAACATCCAGGTTAACACAGGTCTTTGTGAACAGTTTTACCTTTCAAGTAACAAACATAAAACGGCAAAACAAAACAAAAAGAAAAAACCAACAACAAAAACCAAACCCAATTAACTGTTAACATTCTTACAGAAAAAGAGTAACAACTTTCACAGACAGAAGAAAAACCCCCAACCCTAAAATATTTGTGTTACTGTTAAAAATCCACAGTAGAGATTTTGTTTTAATATTCTACCCGCTTCCATAAACACCTAACAGCCCATTTAAAATGAACTAAAGCATGGGGCATATGATAGAAACTTCACTGCTGCCGTGTATCTGTAAATACAGAGGCCATACCTTTCCAGTTGTAAGTCCCCGGGGCTCCGAAAACAATGTAATGAAAGTCTTTAGTGAAAGTAGCCGCTACTCCTTGCTGACAAGAGCCAAATTTTTCATGGCCCCTCAATCGGCCATCACAGAAACTCCAGTCTCCTCCATCCATATCATCCTCAATTCTGAGATTCTGACTCAGGACGTAACATCTTCCGAAGATGTCCCGGGACTCCTGCTTCGTGTTGACGTGCTGCCGTTTCTCGTATCGATGAGCACACGTCTGCCAACGAGTACAAATGGTAAAGCCTGTTATTTAAAACGTGACAGAACCGGGGGGCTGGAGAGATGGCTCAGCGGTTTAGAGCACCATCTAAACTGCTCTTCCAGAGGTCCTGAGTTCAATCCCCAGCCACCACCCGGTGGCTTACAACCATCTGTAGTGGGATCTGATGGCCTCTTCTGGTTATGTCTGAAGACAAAGACGGTGTACTCATACATAACACAGATAAATAAATCTTTTTTAAAAACTTGACAGAACCGGATCGCTGAGCACTAATAAAAAGGATGGTTCTAAATAAGATGATTAAATGTGTCCTCATCCTGGGAGAGGATCCCAGAGCACACCAATCACCCCCCACCCCAAGAGGCCATTAACAAGACAAGACCCAGGGCTTCTGCCTTACTCTTAGAGAACAAAGCCCCATTCCAAGTATTAAAACACCAGTTCATATCCACAGGCAATTCGTCTGTAAATTCACCTGCCACAGAATCACGGGCAACACCATCTTAATTTAATTGGCTTTGAGTGGCTGTAAATAACTACGTCCTCACAGAAGCATGGACGGCATTTTCTTAGGAGATAAAGCAAACACAGCGAAAGCAAAGGTGTTCTCTTTCTCCTGGTACCATCTCCTTCCTGGCAGTTGAGTCCCAGTTTGTATTCTATGCTCTCAGACTGTTCCCTATCACTAAAAGGCAGAATTACCTGGTCCAGAAGGACAGAATACTCTCCGTTTTCTACAGGGTCTCCACCATTACCCTCCATGGAAACCAGTCTGGGTTAGTTACAGGAAGCCCAGTCTATATTCTGTCCCGGGCCCCTGAGGTGTACTCAGTGTTCACTCAGATTCTCACTGCTTCTGTACAAACTTTATTAGAGCAACTGGACTGTGAAAGACACAGGGTTCACCCTATTCCAGCCTCACCTGCTCCCAGACCAGTCTACTCAACGAGCTGCCTTCCACCCGAAGAGGTTAGGGGTAAAAGTTAAAGCGATGTTTTTATCCACGATCATTCCCGCACAGAACTTTTGTCTCTAAAACCTCGACGGGTTCCTAGGGCAGAAATGGTGGCTTTTGGCTTTGCTTTTTTTCTTTGTTTGTGTCTGAAGAGCAGCCAGTTTTCGGGATGTTCAAAAAATGTTAAGTAAGTTCTTTGGATCTGGATATTTTAAAGACACACAGATTGCACAACCATTTCGTAGTCTACCAGGCATCATAGGAGACTCGAAATTTTGGCTCATTCTAGGCATCAGGCCCAGTGTTAGAGCAGGGTGTTTCTTGCTAAAAGGTAAACGGAGGCAGGAGCTTGGTGTCCACTGCGGTGAGCCCATAACCAGCTAACACTGAGGACGGAGCGCTTTTCCACACTTACCACCACTTTGCCCCCTGGACCTTGACTCTGGACAGTGACTCCCATCCACTGGTCTTCCTTGCTTTCTGACATAGGATCAGCTGTGGAAGAACATGGGTAACACAGACAGACGGTTAGGGTGCCTGAGTGACCGAAAGCCTACACAGACACACCGGGTAACAAAAACCTAAGAACAGGAAACTCGGTTAATCCAGAACACTGATTCTCTGTCAAGGACACAGAGACACAGTTGCCTGAATCTTTTATAAAAACTCTATACCTGAGACGTTTGAAACTTGTGTGACTGAGAGACAGATGCCTCTGTTACAGCATTGTAACATACAGTGTCTAAACCAACAGAGTGGGTATTTCTCTGTTCATTCCTCAGTGTTTTATAGAACAGACTCAATTATTGTCTTAACTGGAGAGAGAAGGCACAGAAACATCAGCATTGATCATTTCATTATCAACTTAAATCGACCACATAGCCCATATTTGTGCCTTCCTTAATGAGAATAAAAAAGTTAAGGTGCTATCTAGATACCAAGATTAGTGACGTTTTGCCTTTGTTCTCTTTGCATGTATCTGTGTATTTGTAAGTTTTCTGAAGTTACCGAGTAGCATTTCCTAATCAGTAACAACACGTTATCCCTAAAGGATACAAAATGTGAACACAAGCCTGCCTGTCTGCTTAGGCCAATAATCAAGTTTGGTTTCCTTCAAGCTTCTCAGAACACTAATGGCTCTGCCCAGCCTACTGGAAATCAGGTGAAGTAGCTGGCGGCACGTTTGGACTCCACTTCCAGCCACCCAGAGGCTTCGTAAAATGGGATATTAAAATGAAAGGGAAATAAGCTTGCCTTTCAGAGGTGGCAGCTTTAGCTGGGTACGGTTCTGGAGCTTAGAAGACCCTTTTGGAAGCTAGAGAGATGGCTCAGTGGTTAAGAGCCCCGACTGCTCTTCCAGAGGACCTGGGTTCAATTCCCAGCACCCACATGGTGGCTTACAACTGTATGTAACTCCTGTTCCAAGGGATCTGACACCTTCACACTGACATACACGCAGTCAAGTCACCAATGTCCCTCCTGAAGATTTTTGAAAATTATTTTGGCTGCACCCTAGCTTATCAATTCATGTATCTCAGCCTATAGGGGAGATTTGATCCATGCTGACCCATTCTCAAAGTTTTTCAGGGCCAGAGATGAAAACTGATGCTAGGGTACTTGAATAGGGATACACAAGACACTGGGTAGTCCTGATATCACAAAAACAGACAAACAAAGTAAATATACGAATAAAATAAATAACAAAGAAAAGTAAACAAAATAGTCTTTCTCCCTGTTTGTTTGTTTGTTTGTTTGTTTTTGAGACCGATTGCCTGTATAACAGAGTTCTGGCTACCCTGGAACTTCTCTGTTGACCAGGCTAGCCTCAAACGTACAGAAATCCACCTGCCTCTGCCTCCTGCATCCTGGGATTAAAGGTGTGCGCCACCACCACCTGGCTTCCCCCCAAATACTTTAACAAGCAAGTGATGTGACTCCCCCCAACCCTCGAATTGCTTGATGCTTCTTCACAGCTGTGAATTCAATTTTGCAACAGTCTCAACAGACCACTAGGTGGCAACATAAACACATCATTTTAGTTTAACCGGGATTAAACAGAAGCAGCAAGTATTTTCAGGACAAATAAACAGTCCAGCCTGAATTAAAAGTGGCCGTCTCTGCAGGAATAAATGCTTGTGTCTCCTGTCCTGTCTGGTAGCACCTGAAGCACGGCACAGACAGGCTGGCCAAATGAACAGCGAGGGCAGAACGCACCATCATTATCAAATACAATCCGTGTGCAAGGTCCCCGGGAGGTGATGTCACAGCTGTACAGGCCCCCTGTTCTGTTCGCCTTCTGCAGCGGAAGTGCTTCTGCCCGAGGCGCCCCCACAAGCAACCTGGTGACAAAAGAGCAAGAATTTAGAGACTTGAACGTTACATACTTTAAACGTCTAGCCAGAACCCACAGCTTTGGGCACCCTTCTCTGCCATGCAGCCCAGCAATCCTCCAGCTGCTGAGGGGTGGAAGAGAACAAAGGCCCCACAGGCCTCACAGCTAAGGCAAATTGACACCCGGTACCAAACAGAGGGGGAGTGGGCCTGTCCCTCCCAGAGGAGCTGGGTGCAATTATGGTATCTGAAGACACACTTCCTAGAACAAGCATGGATCACGAGACTCAACAGAACAATTCGCTCTCCCAACTTTGGGAGGGAAGCAACCCTCATGTCCTGTCTGGTAGGCACACCCGTTTCCAAAGCTGGACCCCACTTAGGTATTGTACTGGCTGGTTTTGTGTGTCAACTTGACACAAGCTGGAGCTAACACAGAGAAAGGAGTCTCCCTTGAGGAAATGCCTCCATGAGATCCAGCTGTAAGGCATTTTCTCAATTAGTGATGAAGGGGCCGGTAGAAGATGGAGAGGGCCTCGTCCATTGTGGGTGCTGCCATCCCTGGGCTGGTGGTCTTGGGTTCTATAAGAAAGCAAGCTGAGCAAGCCAGGGGAAGCAAGCCAGCATGTTAACATCCCTCCAAGGCCTCTGCATCAGCTCCTGCTTGAGTTCCAGCGCTGACTTCCTTTGGTGATGAACAGCAACGTGGAAGTGTAAGCTAAATAAACCCTTTCCTCCCCAACTTGCTTGGTGGTCCTGATGTTTGTGCAGGAATAGAAACCCTGACTAAGACAGGTATCCTCCAGGGGACACTTTGCAACAGTGTATCCAGATTTAGAATCCCACTCCTGCCTATGACACAATTCACCTCTTCCCTTTTTCTTCTTCTTCTTCAGTTCTATTGAGGATCTGACAAGGGGAATCTGCATTCATTTTAAGTGCACTAAGCCATGTTCTGTCTCACTGGTTCGTGACACAAGCTCCTCCCTATCAACCAGTCTCCCACAAAAGATGTGAGACTCCACCGCAGACTTTCCCTGTGGAGCCGCTCCTAAGCCTAACTCATGATCTCAGAGTTCTGGTTTCACCAGCAGAGGGGCTGACTTGTCACATGGTTTACAACCTCTAGGGTCAGCTTGACTAAGAAACAAACAATACAAGAGACAGAGAGAAAGAACACAGAGCAGACCACACAGAGAAGTGGAGGCCAGAGCTTTGATACCTTGCTTCTGGAAATGGAAAAACAGCTGAGAACAAACAATAAACCCTCTGAAGGGAGAGCAAGGCACACTGGGCGGCAAGAAGCCTGCAGAGTCAGGTGCAAACGGAACAACAATAACAACAACAACTACAACGACGGGGGAAAAAAAAACAACAACAACATTATCTAACATCCCCCCACCTTTTCCTTGCTGGAATGGATCCCCGTTTTAAAAAAAAGTCAATACCCTTACGGATGTGCGGCTGCAGGTGCAACAAGAGGGAAGGGAAACACATCTGCTCAGAAGAAACAGGAGCACAATGGTGGCTTCCAAGGAGACAGTGGCTGCTCTTCCTCCCAGAGGAACGGCCCCACCCCCACCCCCACCCGCCTGGGGCAGTTGGCACTGCCCACATCTCTCTCCCAGTCTACCCTGGAAACAATGAACCCCCACACACCAGGACAACAGAACTGAAGTGGAGACTTAGGGAAGCAATCCCCCCATCCCCGCAAATTCCTCAATCAATGGGGGTATAGGGAAGCCAGGCTGCAGGGGTCTGCATAGGCCAGGTATCCAAGTCCTGTCCCTGCAGGAGCTCACAATACCTGAGAGTCGAGCTGGCCTAGAATATGCATTGAAGGGGTTTAGATGCTTGGCCGATGTGATATGGACCCTGTGCTGGGTGCTGGAGAACCAAGCAATGAGCTGAACCCTAGGTAAACAGAAGCTAAAGAACCTGCACCCTCTGATTTGAGGAAACAGAGGCCTTGACAGAGGTTAATTATGAAGCCTTGGGACCTCACAGCTAGGTGCCAGTCAGTACAAAGATTACCTACAACAGTGTGTCTCTGTCCCTGCATAATGAAGGCTCCCCAAGAAACAAAACTCAGCACTTAAAACGTTTAGCAGAGGAGCCAACCTATAACAATGGCACACTGACATGAGAACTGCTGGCCTACTGACAGATTTAAGACTGACTCCCAGCAGGCCCAACTGGAGCCAGTAAAGGTAACCAACTGCCAAGAGGCCGTTCAAAGGGCAGTTCAGACAGCCTAGACAGCTTTCCCTCCCTCCTCTCTAACCACTTCCTCTTACACACACCCAAGGAGGCTGCTAAGAGTGGCAGGCTGCTTCCTGTTTACCAGGCTCCTCCTTCAGCCGCTTACTCCTTCAACAAACATTGCCCACAGGAAGCATAAGGGATGGCCTCCCAGGTAGCTTCCACCTCTTAAAACTCCTGGAGTTTTTACCCGATCCCTAAGTAGCTCATAAAAGGACTTGGAGGGAGAGTTATCACTGAGCAAGTGCTTTGTGGAGAGGGTCACCAGGAAATGACAGCAGAGCCGACATAGGAAAGGCAGCACAGAACAGGCAAGACTGGCTTTGCTTCCCGGGCAGGAGCTCGGCAGTGGGTTTCAACCTTCCTAATGCCCCGACCCTTTGGTAAGGTTCCTCATGTTATGGTGACCCCTCAACCATAACATCTTTGCTGCTACTTCATAATCATAAATGTGCCACTGTTAGGAGCCATAATGTAAATATCTGACATTTGAACCAGGTGAAAGGGTTGTTTGACCCCTGAAGGGGTCACGACCGAGAGGTTGAGAAGCACTGAGATAGCAGATGTGGGTGAGTGGGGTTGGAGGTGGACAGCCTGGTGAGAAGACTGGCTCAGGGGAGAGGCAGGAGAGGAGGCCCACAGAGCCTCAGGATGCAGCCATCTCTTGAGCCTTTCTGGGTCCCTGCATGGGATAGGCACTCCAAGGTTTCCTGCAACATGAACAGCTGTGCAGAGGCTGGAGGGATGACTCAGTGGTTAGTGCACTGCCTGTTCTTCCCCAGAGGAGCAAAGTTCAGAGTCCGGCACCAAGTCCAATGCCTATTAACTCCAGCTCCCGGGGGATCAAAGCCCTTATCTAGTTTCCACGGGCACCAACACACATGAGGCATGGCGCGCGCATACACACACACACATGTTTAAAGAACAGACTATGGAGGTTACTCCATGCACAGCCGTAGGTCTTCAGAGGTGAGGGCTTTCTCTAACCCTTTTCTCCTCCCATCCCTGGAATGGGACACGCGTTGGACAGAGAAGGAAGTGGACTGCGTAGAATAAAGGAAGGAGCAGGGCTGTCAGGGAAAAAAAAAAACAAATCTAGAGAGATACCACAAAATAAGAAACACTCATCTATGGAGGAGAATGCCAGTTGAAAGGGTGCCTATCCCGGGCTTTGTCCGCACAGGTTCTTAAGCGTTCTATCCCCATTTCGGATGCATCCTGGGAGGGAGGGAGGGGATCCGCACTAGCGAATCCCTGGGCAGCTGCAGGAGTGGGCGGCTACAAGAGAGCCGCCTGCCAGCAGAGGGCGCCTTCTGCACCGCTCTACATTTCAAGGATACACGGCGCTAATCCAATACAATACAGGTCCCAGAAACAGATGAGTAAAGTCGCCCCAACACTCAGCAACTGTCGGGGGCACCATTCTCAGTTGCCCTGGTTCAGAGATTAGCAAAAAGGCTCTTAATCCCGCTTGGGCCTTAAACATAAAACGTCACAGTCCATTAGCTCAGGCTATGTCTGTGAAGAACAAATAAAAGAGCAAAACTAGGCCAGTATGCAAACATCGACACCGGGGGCAACCGTCTACTTCTAATCTAAGTCATTTTAGGTCACGGCGTAGGTTAAATGCTAAACACACGTTGACTTTTGAGCTGCCAGGTGCCTGTAGGTACCGGAAGAATAGCCCATTCCAACCAACCCCTCAAAACTCGTGCCAAAATCTGGCTTTTGTATAAATCCGAAGCTTCCTCCTGGTTCCTCACAGGAAGGGCTGGGCGCCCGGCTGCCCAGACGGGTTTAGTGAGGGAACCAGGTGCTCAATGTGCATTACTGCTTGCTTTGTGGGCACCAGATCAACTCCAAGGACCAGGGGTGCTGGTATCATGCCACTCTGTCTCTCTGCTGCTGCCGCCATACTCTCACAACTGACTGTCTCTGTCTCTCTGTGTGACCGACTGTCTGTCTCTCTCTGTCTCTCTGTCTCTCTGTCTCTCTGTCTCTCTCTCTCTCTCGGAGACATCTCTGTCTGTGTCCCTCTCTCTCTCTCTCCCTGAGACAGGGTTTCCCTGTCTAGTGTGTCAGGCTGGCCTTGAACTCAGAGACCCGCTCCCCTCTGCCTGGGATGAAGGTGTGTACCACCGAGCTCTAAAGCAGAAGCCTGAACTACAGCAGCAGCTTTGCATTGGGACAGACAGTCTGGGGTGGGAGTGGGAAGTGAGTCAGGCCTTGTAGGGACGGAAGTAGTGGAAATGAACAGAACTGCATCCAAAAACCTGTTCCCATCTCAGATCCAAAGGAGAGACTACAAACTCAGGGCAAGTGTCTTGAGGTTGGCACTAGGAAAAGCTACTTTTCAACTGCTTGCCCCAGAGCCACTAGACAGCTACTTCTACTGAGTTTTATTATTTTTCCTATATTGAGAGGTTTTTTTTGGGGGGGGGTAGGATTTCTGAGGCAGGAATTTCCTCTAATTCACCATCTTTCTTCCCTCAGCACCCCCAGGGCTGGACTAGAGTTGAGCCACCATGGTCACCTTCCACCGAGTTGCAAAGTTGTGCTGGAATCACTCCCTGAAGATTTCAACATTTTGGAAAATATTTCAAGATAATAAGACACGAGAGGCTGAGGAGATGGCTCAGTAGTTAACAGAGCTGCTCTTCCAGTGGGCCCCATGTTTGGTCCCCAGCACCCAGATTGGTGGCTCACAACCATCCATAACTTCAGTTCTAGGGGATCCAAGCCCTCTTCTAACCTCCACAGATACTAGGCACACATGGTACCCATTGTACACACAGACAAAAAAATAAATAAATAAAAAATGACTCAGGACCTGCAAAACTACCGCATCTTTAGCAGCAAGAAATAAACACTGTCACAGTGAAAAGCAATGTCAAAAAAACATGGCAGTCACTTAGAGTGAGATGTAAATTGAGGTCTTCAAAGGAGACCCTAATTACAGGCTGAGGGCTCTGGACTCACTGCCATGGTCTGAACAGGTGATCCTAAAATCCACTGAGTGAGCCACACCGCCACTCACATTTGCACATCGCCCCAACAGCCGCTCAGACTTTTGCACAGCTATTTCAATCAAATGTCCTCAGCACGGTCGCTCTCTCTAAACCTTAAAGACAATAGCAGCTTTGCTTCATTGTCTTTGGCAGTAACTCATTTCCTTCAGGATTAAAGAGTGTGCCTCTAGCTACTCTGTCGTGGCAAATGTGAACCATTGCTTCATTAGAACAAGGGCGCTATTATTGCTTAATTTAAAACATGGTCTTCTGGGTTCATTTGAATGAAGACCTGAAAAACCAGGACCATGGCATTACCCAGGCAACTGTCGCTCTGACATCTGAAGCCATCCTCAAACTCTTATCTAATTTTTTAGTAAAAAAATAATAATAATAATAACAATGGTAAGAAAAAAAAAAAAAAAAAAAAAAAGAACTTAGGGTAGAAGTAACAGATTCTAGACTCACCCCAGGCTACAGAAACGAGGCAACTCTCTTACTTATTCTAGGCTTAACTTCTCTTTAATTATAGATTGTGATATTTCTTAATTAACCAATGTTGGCCCTATCATCAGAAGGGGAAGCCAACAAGCCACTCGCTGCTTTGGGTCATATCGGCTAGGCTACGTTTTTAAATTCCCGAACTATTTTCTTTTCAACATTTGATAAAAATGTCAATTCCTCAATGAGTGAGATGAAGCTGCACACATTTTGACCCTTCCTCCCAGATGTTCCTCTTCACTGTCCCAAGTCTTACTGTGCCACCTTCCATTCTTTCATACACACTCAGAGCTAAGTTGCCTTTTGTTAACCACAATTTGTGCTCGCTCTCTCTCTCTCTCTATCACAGTCCCAGGTATGTAAGCATTATTCAGTGAGAGGATGCTTTGCTGAAGCAGACACATGAGAGGGCGTGTGATGTTTTGCTTGAGTGGAAGCTGGAGAGGGTGCATGATGCATGGAACCCCAATAATCAGTGAGGGGTCACTCTTGCATTGGGACGCAGCACACCACTTAGGTCTGGCTGCTTCACTCGTCTTCACTTTGTAGAGAGAAATGCACCAAAGAACTTCTTGTGGTATATTCCAGCCGATTCTGGCTCCTTCCATTGACTCAAGCCAATTCAGAGGAGCCTTGCAGTTTCTGCTGGATCGAGTGTCCTCTACTGATTCATGTTTGGTGTTTGCTACTGGACTGGACTGCTGGTATTTTGACAACAATGAGTGGAATTGCCCATCCCAAAGAACTACTACTAAACAGGTCCACAACCCCCTTTTCTTATTAACCTTCTTTCTTCTCCCCTATCTCTGGTCAGTGACTTAGAAGGGAGGTTGAAGAGTTTAAGAACCCTAAATAAAGGTTTGGAGGAAAGTCTAAGCCAACAATCAATGGATCGAGGACTGGTACCAGAATTAGATGTCAGTTTCCTCAAAAGAAGTTGTCTTTAATGTTGAGGTCAAACACACTTGCTTCCCTCGGGTTCTATCGTGTGGTGGGATTCATGTTGAAACCGTGACCTTTGTTTTCCCTAGTGTTTCTACTGCCTTTCATTTCTGGTTTCATTGCACTTTGTCTTGACTCTTAAACTCCCAACCATCCTTTGTATTAGATTAGATTAGATCAAGACCTGGCTCTGGCTTAGACTCCTGTTTACCTGTCAGGCAGCTAGGCCTGCTCTATAGGCTGTGCTCGACCTCCCTTCACTGCTACACTAGGGTGATATGCTCTGACCTGGGGGCCCATGCTTTCCTCTTAGTTGGGTTCTCTTACTGTCCTAACAGTAGGTGACGGATAAGCCAAGCCTGAGTATATAGACTGTCTTTATTTGCTCTCACCTCAGGGGGAGTCAAGGCATTCAACTCACCTCCTGAGAACCCTGACGGCAGTGCTGACATCCAGACCTGCGTTCCTTTGAGGGTGGCTCTTCTACTCCCCACTTTATCCCAGACATCCTGGAATGCCTTGATCTGTATAGAAGCCTTTATCAATACGTGAGTTCTCGCTCACACTCTGAAGAACACATTCACCCCTCCCAGGACATGCCTCCTATCACACACAGACCATTTGAGGCAGCCTCCTCTCCCAGTCTCTTTCTGGAATCCCTGCTTCTTAGGTGTTGGATACTTGGGGTAATCAACATTTTTCTCGTATGTTCTTCTCTTCTCTGTGGTTTGGGTAGCGTCCAACTTAATTTCCAGTTCTTCTACAGACATCTTATAATTCTGCAGTCATGTCTGCAAACCCCTGGAAACTCATTCTCTTCTAAGTGTGCTTTTTACATAACTCTATTTTGTGCATTTGGTATGTCCTCAAAATTCTGTGTGTTCCATCTACACATTCTCCTGAGGCTCCCTTTGTGCTTCTAGAGGCTTTTCTTTTCTTTCTTTCTTTCTTTTTTTACCTTTTCCATTGCTTTCCTCCACCCACTTTAATGCTGCTAGTATAAAGTGCATCACAAGAACATTTAGGTTTTGTTCTTTGGCCCTTCTTACCTCTCTAAGACCCCTTGTTTGGCCATCTCCTATTCCGTGAGTATCAGCCATTGGCTACCCACACTTATGCCGGCTGCCATTACATCATGGCTACCACCCCAGATTCTCATAAAGTTGAAGATCACCAGAGAGAACCTAGAAGTTCATCCGGCATCAGTCAGACTGATATATAAAATTAAGTGTAGTAGGACTTAGAGGTACTACCCACAGGGTGCAGAGACTCAAGGGTCAGATCTCGATGCTCAACCATGGTCCTGGGGGCAACAAGACAACAAAACCCAAGCTGCATGCCCAGAAGCTTCCAGAAAGCCCTGCTCTACAGTGTCCAGGAGCTAGAGGCATTCTTGATGTGCAGTGAAGCTTTGCTGATACCGGTCACACTTCCTCCAGGACCCATCAAGCCATCATGGGAAGAGCAGCCTAGCTGGCCATCAGTCACTAATGCCTGTGGCAACAAACAAACTGAAGAGATGGCTCTTGGTACAGGATACGCTCCTCCTGCAGCCACTCTTAGTAAAATGACAGGGGTTTTCTCTGTTAACCACTAGTAGCTAAACCTTGCATAGAAGGGGGAAGGATGGTGACATCTGGCATTCACAGATTCTGACTCCTCATTCCCAGTCCTCTCTTACGTTATCATGTCTGGTGTCAGGGAGGGTGGTTAGAGAGCAGACCATCCTCTTCCTTTGACCAGGCTGCAGCTATTCAGGGGCAAAAGGAAAACATCTTTCCAAGACGTTTCTATGACCTCCCCAACTGTGGGCAGGTGTGTTAGGAAGGGGTGGGGGAAGCACTATACCTTTCCACTCAGGCCACCTTGTATTGAGTTCACTTTGCATCCCCACACTATCCCACGAAAGAGTTCTGCTGTAGCATGAACTGGCTGTAGCCTAGGTTTCACCAGGGCAGGCCTTGCTCTCACCTGTTGCCTGAAAGCTCAACACCCCCGCCCCCCATTAGAAAAGTCCTAGGTTGAAGACTAGTGATAGTTAACCCAGCCTCAGACATAAAGCTGGCTGAATGTGCTCCATGCAGCATCTACTCCACAGTGAGCACCAAACACATGCTACGCTGTGTGGTGGCATTTGTCCTTGGTGCACAGGCCCTGGAGAGCTAGCTTTGCCCAGGAGTCCTATGGCCAGGCTTCCTCATGGGTAATCTCTAGCCACTAAAGCTCCACCAACCTTACAAGTAACCCCACTTCTCCTCAACTGGGGCTCTTCAGGAGTCCAGTGAGAGAAGGACCAGTGGCTAACAAAATGGCCCCATTCTTCACCAACCTCTGGGCATTGTCAGTATGTACACTAGCCTAATCAGATCAATGGGAAATGTGGCCTTTACTCACCTCTCTAAAATTAATTTACTCCGCTGCTCCTCCCTCCCAAGGCCTTCCTTACCCAGGGAGAAATAATGGAGCCACTAAAGCTTGCCCACACCAAGCCATGCACCCCTGCACTGGCTGTTGGACTCACAGCTCACATTACTTTTAAGTTATTTTTAATGTTATAACTGGTTTCATGCTAACATTGTCACGTATACATCGCTTTACCTTGTCATGTTTTCCCCCATAATTTCCTATCCCTATTCCTGGGTCCCTTTCCTCCCTCCAAATAGTCCCCTTTCTGCTTCCCTGTGTGTGTGTGTGTGTGTGTGTGTGTGTGTGTGTGTGTGTGTGTGTGTGTGTGTAGGTTGATGTCTATATGGAGGTGAAGGCTGCCACAAATTAGGTCAAGGCTCATGATTGGACAGTAAAAGGTAAGGTGGGGACAAAGCTTTTGTAAGGCGGGAAGGAGGAGGGGAATTAAGAAGGAGTTGGAGAAGGACGACCCAGATCCGGGTGATCTTCAATGGCCCTAGGTAGTTATGTATATTTCTTATGGGATGGATTTCTATAGGTAGATTTATCTTATCTAGGTGGGCGGTTTATATCTTTATCAATTGGTTGTGAGTTTATTGTGTGGGTGTATTGTGGATTGCGAATTTAACATATAAACCTGATCGATAAATTACAGCTTATTGAGTCATGCCTTCACCGGGTAGTTGGGTGTTTATACTTTAACTACCAGGGGGTGGTTGTTGGGAGTGTGGACAGAGTCCGTGGCAGGGAGCCACAATAGGCCAGCCCCCTGCTGGACTTCTAGAGCCCTGGTAGCTGGAACCAGAGAGTTCACAGATAGAAGAAAGTCGCCGGGAGAGATACTAACCAGAGATAAATTATGGTTAGTTCCATATGGCCCTCCGGTGCCGGAACTCACTCCAGGGAGCAGCATGGCCAGGTGCCACACTGGAATGTCTTGCAGACCGCTCTGATCTGGGGGCAGCGTGGGGCCACTGAGATAAAGATACCCCGCAGTGCCATGTGGCCCTATGGGTGCTGTCACTAGCGTGGGATAAAAGGTTGCCATCCTTTTTTTAATAATTACTGCAATATGTGTGTGTGTATTGCACATATACATATACACACCATATACATATATACACATTTCATTTATACACATGGTCATGTTTTTTTAATCTAGATTTCTCTCTTTTTTTTAAGATTTATTTATTATATATAAGTACACTGTCGCTGTCTTCAGACTCACCAGAGGAGGACATCAGATCTCATTACAGATGGTTGTGAGCCACCATGTGGTTGCTGGGAATTGAACTCAGGACCTCTGGAAGAGCAGTCAGTGCTCTTAACCACTGAGTCATCTCTCCAGCCCCAGATTTCTCATTTTTAAATGGGCTACAAAGTCACCATCTCTCCCATTTTGGTGACTGTCTATTTGGTGGTCTGAAATTACATTCGAGGACTCTGCACTCGCAGAAGCATATCCAATGGCACAGGGCCACACTCCAGCGAACATTATCCCATTTGGGGTGTCCTGCTTTATCAGCCCTAAGAAATCGTTTCGAGACAGCTTCAGAGGAACTAAATGCATGCATATTGGCAAAACTTGGGTTTTCCTCCAGGGAAAAGCCAATGCTGTCCTCTGGTGTGATGAACACTGTTAGAGGTGGCACACAGCTCTACCTAACCCCACTTGCCACCCTTGGCATGAGTCAGGCTACCCCACGTACTCAAGGAAACACTGAGTTGTCTAGGAGTCTGTTTTCTACAGGGCTGTAACAAGTTGCCAAGGGCTAAGTGGCCTGAAGCACACCTGTCTTGCCCTTTCTGTTTCCTACGCTGCCACCCTCCTAGCCTGATGGCCCCTCCATTTGTAGCATCAGCAGTTCCAAATCTTTTTTGCCCCCATCTGCCCCATCATGAAGGTCCGTCCCTGCAATCCCTGAACCCATCTGCATCATTTCCCTGACTGCTAATCCGAAAGGCATTTAACAGAGCATATTCACGGTCTCGAAGAGCCAGGATATGGACACTGTAGAGATCATTCTACCGGCCTGGGTGCAGCAGGGAATCCAAAATGGTCCCTTTCCCAGATTCACTCTGATTTTAAAAATAACAAACAAAACAAACATTCCGGGCTGGGCACTTCTAAAGGGCATGCTTCAGATTGAGCCTGCCCTCACTCTGTACTCCAACCTCAGGGGCTTGCCTCACACTCCAGCAGCCAACAGCTTTCTGCTAGCCCCAGACCTCTGCCCTGGCTCCTCCCACAGCTTCCAGTTCTCTGCGTAATCTGTCCTGTGCCTGCCTCTGCTTTCTCATTTGCCTGTCCTTCATTTGCAATAACCAGGGACAACTTTGCCCACTGACCTCCCTCAGCACAAGTCCTCCAGAAGCCAAACATGCCACTCAGCTGAGGGTCCGGTACCCAAAGGACGCTCAATCAAGAGCGAACTAAACCAAGTAAGTTACACAATTAGAACAAAGTCCAGGTTTGGTAATTGGCAGATTGTAAAACTCTGAGAAACCTTTATGAAAATGCCTCCCTTTTCCCAAGGATGGGGAATCCCACCTCAAAACCTAGTAAAGGCCGGTTTTGTCTAGATTATGGTTGTGTGACTATGCTTAAACACTGGCGGGACACACACACACACACACACACACACACACACACACACACACACACACACTTCACTATCTCTTCACTGTCTCAGCACTGGGAAAAGCTGGTCTGCTACAGGCAATAGTTCATAGAAGTAGCAAGGCCTATTCTACATTTTTTGGCTTTAACTCTGTTTAACTTTTCTGTTATCTAAAACGCTGCCTTTTGCTTACAGAAAGACCATTCAGTGCAGTTTATGGCACAAAATCAAATAAATTAATCCATTAAAAAAAGAAAAGGGGAACAGTAGCGTATTAGGTGTTTGCTGCAGCTCGGGAGTAGTGGCAAACCTCCCCACCCCCAAAAACAAAACATGACCTGGTGGCCAGTGGGGAACCCTGGTGGCCAGTGGGGAACCCCGCTGAAGGTGGCATTAAGAGCAAGCACTGTCAGGGCATGGCTTCACTGCGGCTGCTTCAATTGGTAACAGAGAAACAAACCTATTCATCCTGTGTCCCCTTCTCTAACGCAAAGCCTCGATGGCTGTCATGAGAATATCACGCCCACTTTGATCATTCCTACTGTGCCCCATCTGAAAAGAGGCGAGACCTACAGATCCATCCTTCACTTACAAGTGAGTTCAATTTGACCTCATAACCCAATTCAATTAACTCACTTCCCCTCTATCAGTACAGACTGCGCTTGACACAGTATCTGGCTCCTTCTCATTGGTTGATTTGCTATGACAGAGATCCGAGCTACCCGAAGGTCATACCTGGACTTTAGCAGAATGGTTTGAACTAGTCCGTTTGTCCTCACCTTTGCCCTAACCCCAGCCCAACACCCATGAAGAAGCCTTGTTCTTCCTATGCCTAGTTATGTAATATTACTGATCTGTTCAGTCCTCTAAAGGCTTCCACGGGGGCTTCAAGGAGTCTGTAAGCAAGCAGCCCTTCTGCCCTTGCAGCTCCAAGGACCTGAGGTGAGCACTGCTTCTTTGTGGACCACTTCATTTATTCTCAGTTCTCAGCTTTGTGAGAAATGCCTTTGGATACCTCAGGACAAATCCAGTACCCCTCCTCAGAGGATCCCTCCTGCATGGCTCTGGCCAGTCTCTCCCCACCCCTCCCCTACATCTTCCTGTTGAATAAATAAATCATGCCACCCTTCCCAGTACTGAGATGACATCATCCATCTTTCCTGTACTAGAGTGCCATCAGCTACCCGATGCAGGAACTCTCGTCCCTGAATACAGCACCCAGGGTGGCCCTGAGCATCTCCTTGGCATCCAAGATCAATGTAGGCACATGCATCTCTGTGACTTTTCTAGGTATGGCTGGCAGAAAGCCCAAATAATGCACCAACTATCCACATCTGTACAGCATTCGAGCATCACATACATTCTTATCGGAGCATCTCTAAGCAGCTGGAGGACAGACATCTCCGTCTGACAGATAAAGGACCCAAGACTCAGACATTCCTGACATGGGTAGGTCTTCAAGCCCAAGGCTCTTCCTGCTGAGCCACCCCCTTCCAGCTACAACTGGGAGCCATCCCTCCTCGTTGGAACCACACCCTGCCATCCACCCTAGGCACCCTGCTCTCTTCAATTCCTAGGCACACCCAAGCAGTGAACCTCTGCTTGATTCCGGATATCCAGCACCCCCAATACACACACGGGAACTGCTTCTTCTAACCACCCCCAGGGTGCAGGCCTTACCGGTGAGTCTGCCTTTCACACCCCATCTTCTCAATGTGAGCTCTAGCATCTCCCCACCCCAACTTAACTCACGATCACCTCCTTGAGGGCAGGAATCTGGGCCCAGTTTTTTAATAACCTCTAGAGCCCAAAACAGCAATTAAAACCAGAAAAGGAGAAGGGAAAAAAAAAAGCTGTTTTTAACCATGTTAACTGGCTGATCCAGTTGGACAAGTATGAGCTCTTGTGGAACAGCAAATCTGTTCACCTCTACCAGGTTTTCACGTTTCCGCAGAAGCTGATAAGTCACGACCTCCATTCCAGACACCAGAAACCACCCACCAAGAACAAGCAGACCACCACCAAACAAGGGCAATAAGCTATTCCGGGCGCTAACAACTCGAGCTATCCTGTCCATGCTCCTGGAAGGCAATCAGCACTCTGCTCTGACCCAGTGGACACCACCAGTACCTCCCACTTCCCTGAGGTGGACCTGAGGTTAAAGAGGACAAGAACCTACCCAGTCACACGGCTGGATAAACAACACTGTGCCCAGCACTCCCCAGCAGTCACATCGTGTGCCGAACCACTAAATCCCTAGTCTACTTTTTGTTTGGTTTGACAGCATCACTCCAAAAATCCCGATTAATATTTATTTACCAGAGGCGATTATAATTAAGGCCTACTAAGTGCTTAATTCTCACCAGGAGCTCCAAGAAATTGCCTGTTGCCTTTAACTAGATCACAAGACCAGTAATTTGGTAGTGGCCTTTTCAAAAATTAAGAGCCTTTCCCCTTCTCTCTGGAAAAGCATGCTGGAACTAGCCCCAGGTGCCGGTGACCATGGAACACGTGTACCAACTAAGCCTGCGGGTTCTAGTTCTTACCTGACCTGCGGTTTCCTACAGGCATGTCTCTGACTAACAGAAATGGAGCTCAGACGAAAGGGTCACTCAAGGCCAAACCTGTTTCTATGAACTATAATACCCAACTCGGCAGTCAGAAACCTCTACCTCACACCGGGGTGGGCTTTCACACCACGCACAATTAATGACTCACATGCCACTGACTCACAATTAATGGAATGTCTGTGCAAGTGGTCAGACTAAAATGGAAGCGTGGCTGGGGGGACAGAGTTCTGGCTCTACCTCTGTTTTTGATGTGACCTTGGGCCACCAACACTTGCTTCTTATCTCCTGACAATCAGGACTTTTGTCACCTCTCAGGGATACCAAGATATAAGAAAGTCAGAATAAACACTAGCCATATTTAAAAATTTGTTTATTTATTATATATAAGTACACTGTAGCTGTCTTCAGACACACCAGAAGAGGGCATCAGATCTCATTACAGATGGTTGTGAGCCACCAGGTGGTTGCTGGGATTTGAACTCAGGACCTCTGGTAGAGCAGTCAGTGCTCTTAACCGCTGAGCCATCTCTCCAGCCCATATTTAAAGGGGGCAAGAATTCCACTTCCACTCAACACAAACGTCAAAGTGTAAATCTAAAACTAGTCCCCTTAAAAACTATTCATTTGCTTATTAGCTTATTTATCACTTTATTAAAAATAATAAACTGATCATTGGAAAGTGTGTTCCTAGATGACAAAGTCAACTCAGAACGGCAAGACACCTTCCAAGGGCGGAGATCAAAACTCTGACTTCAGAAAAGGGAAGATAGGATTGTAAGGACTGTCTCCAGGCAACAGGGATTTCAGGTTCACAGAGTGGCTGCCAGAGCCCGTCAAATGTGGAATTGAATCATGTCCTAGACTTGTGAGAGATCAGATGCCTGACTTTTCAGTCCTCAGATCACACTGGTCTTTTACATGAGCCCAGTCTCTGAATTTTCCTTTCAAGGAACCAACCTGGAAAGCTGTACCGTGGCCTTCACTCTGACACATGGCGGCAGCCTAGCAAACTTCAACTAAGGGAATATGTCATTTATAACTACTTATCATTTGTAGTATTTTATGTCCAAGTATGTAATGACCGGGACATTTCTTCACAGGAGCAAGACGATCAGTGTTAATCAAGTTTTCCTAGTAGATGTTGACAACAGATCATATTTCACTTGCAAAGGAGAAAATAACTAAGTTTCATCGTTTTTCAGTAAAATGTTTTTAATAAAAACCAGGAAGAGATAAAATTATATCTAACACGCCCACAGCCAGCTGAGTGCCATATCCGCCTTACTACCTTTTAGAAGCTTAGGAAATCCATATTTTTCAGTGTTTTAAAAAGGAAATTAATGGGGCCACATAGCTTATTTTCTAACTGTGATAACAGAAGCAATTCAGTTAGCAGCGCTGCCAGGGGCCGCCGGCCCATGCCAAGTACAGACTCCCTCTTTTTCCATGGCAGAAGGCTTCTAGCTGGACATAGCTTGCCCAGAGGGCAAATCCTCTAAGCCCCCTTTCCCACTGGGCAGGCCACACTGGGTCCTGCTATGAGGCGTCCATGACTGCTTCTGAGAGCCTTCCTTAAGAGGTGGCATGGTGGGCACACACCTCTAGCTTTGTTCTCTGTTTCTGTCACCCCCTGCCGGGAACATACACACTACCATCTTGGATAGTATGTGTGAGCCTCCGGTGATGGGATGACTAGATAGTGAGTCCCAATACCAGAGACCAGATACTCAAGCTTTGGTAGACCAGGAAGGCACCCAGTAAAATAGAAAACTCAAGAGGGTTTGGGGGATTTTTCTTTTTTGCTATGCTGAGTATCAGGCCTTGCACACAGTAGGCAAACGCTCTGCCACTAGGCTACACCCCCAGCTGGGTCTCTTTCTCTTAAACCTAGATCTAGAAGTAGAATGCTGTGACCAGAAACTTGAGCAGATTTAAACTCTCCGCCAGTGTGACAAACACCAAATAAAGTCATCTAAACAATTACACTGCTTACTACTCTACCGCACTTGGATAGTTACAAAGTATTCAGGCACCAGAGTGGTTTAGGAACCGGTTAGCCAGCACAGAGGCTACCTACTGCAGACAGATGATTTCCCCTTAGCCCCTGGGTGGTGGGGGTCAGAGTTTCCCATGCGGAGTGGACACAGCCGTGCAGAGGGACACTCGAGCTGTCCAGAGCAATATTTACTGGAATGGAAGCACTCCCGTATCTTCACACCTAGTACTACTCACTCATATATCCTGGGTTAGTTGTCCGTGGGCCTATTATTACTGAGATAATGTGGTACACGCCTGTAATAGCTACTATTTCCAGAAAGCCTGCACCTTGTCATCTGTACCGTAACAGTCAGGTAGAGCAAGACCATAATCAGAAATACTTAGGGAGGTCCAAGAGCGTATGTACTGTTGGCTAGATATTGACACAGATCGTGTGAAGTGATCTAAACGCTTTAGTGGGGACCGTAGTGACCCAAGTGAAATAATGCCTGATTGCCCTGCAGAGGGCCACACTCTTAATACAAGTACCATTGGGGACAAACCACATCCAAACCATGTTTTTTGTTTTGTTTTGTTTTGATTTTTCCTTTACAGGAAACTGGTAAAACAATGGCTGCCTCTAGGACCAGCAGGGTGGCTATACACCAAGCATGAGAGTGTGACTTTCACTTTACAAACTCTTTGTACCATACAACTAGGATGCATTAAAAAAAAATGTAATTTAAAATATACTGTCTGTCAACAGACACAGAGTCGCTGGAAATCTTATAAAGAAAATAGCACAGGCCGTGGAGGGAGGTAAACCTTATAATTGAATAAGACAGGCTTATACTTGCCATCTCCATTAAGTCAGCTCCAGGCAAAAAAAAAAGGTCACAGATTAATTCTTATGGGCCATCCCAGAGGCATGACAACCCACTAAGCGCATGTAAACACGGCCCTACTCTGCACAGGCACTGTGCGCTGACAGCCTGGCCCTAACAATGAAGCACACATGCAAAGCACAGTTTGAAAGATACTGAGAAAATAAATGCTGGTGCTTTAAGAGGCAGGCGTCCCGATGCTGTACCACAGTCAAATGTGGCACAGCACAACCCAGCACTGGAGAGAGGAGCTCACTTCTGAGTGAGTCGGGGGGGGGGGCAGTAGCACTCTGGGGAGCAGCTAAACTGTGGATGAACATTTGACACAAGGTCCTCGTCTCTCACCTCCCCCTTATAGGAGAGTCAGGCAATTCATGGAGCTCTAGTTTTTGTAGCCAAAGCTTGGCAAGTACTTTTCTGTGGAGTCCTAAAGTTGTCTTTGAAAACCATGGATACTGCCCAAGCTGCCTGGGTCATCACTTCCCATAGGAGGAGCTGACTTTACTGAGCACAGAGTGAGTCAGCTTCTGAGTCAGGCCTCACCTTTGATCTAATCTAAAGCTATGTGGGGAGGGGAGGACTCCCTGATCAGAAAGGTATCAGAGGGCATGGGACCAACAGGACAGACACACTTGGGACTTCTGCATTCCTCATCCTAAGGCAAATCCAAGCCTACCTCCTAAGTAGGAAACGCCTGTCACCCCACAACTCTCAAGGAGAGAGAAGTTTATTGGGGCTTGCGCAGATCTGCTTAAATGTACAGTGACACGTTATAAAGGCAGGGCACAGAGGTTCAGTGTGCCTCTGCTGAGGGCTGAGGGTGGGGAGGGGCCTGAGTGGGAAGTACAATTCCTACTGTCATAAGGTTCATTTTATCATTTTAAGTAGGGCATAAGAATCATCCCCAAAATCTGTCATCCCATTCCTGAGACTGAATGCAAAGGAGGTTGTGGGAACAGTTCTGTCGGAAACTATGATGACGACTTCGAAAAGCTGTAGGCCTCCATTTCTTCATAAGGGCGGTGATTCCATTTTAGAGCAGACCCCAAGTTCACCCACAACTTGTGCGGGTGGTAAATAATTCTCATGGCAACAAGCTTTCCTCAAAGCATTATCAGGTAACAGTACTAGGACATGTCTGCTCAGCGTACAACAGGACACCCGGGCCTTGCACCTTGGGCTTCAATGTATCTGAAGCTACATTTTCATTTCTAAGGAGCAACAAGTGTCAAACTCCAAGTCAAGGTTCTAAGAAAACACAGAAAAGCCTGAGCCCAGCCCATCTTCAGAGTTCCTCCCATTCGGAATCCTTGATGTTCTTCCTGACAGAGTCCAACAGCTTCTGAGAAATCAGCCCAGGAGAACCAACGGATAAAGAAAGAAAGCTCCTCCCAGGTAATAAATGAACACAGCCTACAGGAAGTAGGGTGGGGCTGGTGAGTAAGAAAAGCGCTTGCTAGACAATCTAAAGATGCCTTATTGAGAGACAGCTGCTAGAACCCTGAAGAAATAGGTACTTTCTCTCAACCTCTGACCCCCTAAGTTTGTCCCTGTCACATTGCATAGCTTAACACTGAGTGTGCAACTAAATGTACTCTCAGTTTCATTTCAAAGCCACCAAGAGCTAGGAAGGCATGGCGGCAAGATATGACCAACCAGCTGCTAAGGTGGCTAGGTTTTTTTAATCAATGCAATTTTTTCTTCAACACAATTAAAAACCTGTCGAGACATAATCTTCTAGTTTCTCAAAGGACGCCGGTGTCCTCCACAGGAAGGGCCAGACACACAATCCAACCAGTACCATTATCAATTAGGCGGGACACATTATCAAGTATGAGATTGAATTCCAACTTCTACTATAAAGGTATTATTAGGTGGAACTGCACGGCCACTATGTTGGACACAGTAGCAGATAAGTAATTCGACACCCTATCCTGAATTAAAGTTTAGCTTGCTAATACCTTATGGTCCTTGTGGTCATTCGTCATCTCTAAACACTTGGTACAAAAAGTACCAGGGTGGAGGAGCTGGGAGACAGCTCAGCAGGTAAAGTGCTTACTGCTCAATCATGAGGACCTGAGTCCCGATACCCAGCACGCACATAAAAGCCAGGTACTGTGCATTCCAGCAACACCAGCGGTAGTGGGGGAATAGAGACAGACAGCTCCTTATGGCTCGCTAGTCTGGATTAAATGGTCAACTCCAGGTTCAGTAAGACCTTGACCCAAAACATAAGGTAGAAAGGAACGGAAGACCCCCACAGCAACTTCTGTTCTTTACGCACACATCTGCATGTATACATACACCGTGTGTGTGTGTGTGTGTGTGTGTGTGTGTGTGTGTGTGTGTGTGCGCATGCGTGCGTGCGTGCCCACCCAAATACACATGAAGTATACAACAGCGTGAATATACTCGACACTACCAAACTGTACTTAAGAGAGTTAAGGTGAGAAACTTTTAGTCATGAGGTTCATTTTATCCTTTTAACACGCGTATGAGGCCCATTGGAAAGATCTGTCATTCCACTCCTACTTTCTAGGAGCCATGGACGTTTATAAGGAATTAAATCAACTCAAAGCGCCCTAGAAATACCTGCTCTTTCTAGGGTCACAAGTTAAGAGTGACATATACGCCCAGGAGACATTTTCAGAGTACTTCCATACACAAGGGATTTGGCCAGGGCAAGGAAATGGTGAGTGTTCTCTTCTGTGCAAACACTCCACACTAGCAGAGGCTGGACCAGTGTGAGCCTGAGGAAATTCTGCGACTCAGCAAAGTGCCATGGCTGCTCGGAATTCTGCCAATCAGCAGAGGAAAGAAAAGGCGAGTAGCCTGTGCGCCTGCGCTCCGTTCTAGGCCGCCATGTGGGGACATTTTAAGAACTAAGATATCACTCTAAAGGTCTGATTATAAAGCCTACATTTAATTCTCAAGATTGGCTATTCCATCAGAAGGCAGGCAGTGGGTCAGATGGATGAGGCCTCAGGCACCTAACTTTACGGCTCATTACTGCCTCCTGCCACTCACTGGCTTTGGGGGAGGGGTCTTCTCCATCTGTCTTCAGAAAAAGGTTACACTGGCCAGTGCATCTGAAATCATTTCAGGAAAACACTCAATGACCCAACGGTGAGGACAGGTGAACATGTGTGGTTAACAGCAGAGAATGACGGTCAGGAGCTGGAAGTGACACTAAAAGCTTTACGTTTCCCATTTAAAAATTCACACAGTCCATCCTGCACTTTAAGGATACTGGGTTTAAAAACTTCAAACCAACAAACCAGCATGCCACTTCAGGAAGACGTTTCCATATCTTGTGTTGGACCCAGGAGAATGGATGCCATATCCTGATTATTCATTACGTAATTCAAAGACATGATCTCTTATTGGATTACTAATGGCCCGTTTCAATAAAGAGGTTCAAAATGACAGCAGGAGGCTGGGTGTGGTGGCCATGCCTTTAATCCCAGTATTCAGGAGGCAGAGTCAGGCAAGTCTCTGGCATTTGAGGCCAGCCTGGTCTACAGAGAAAGTTCCCGGACATCCAGGAATACACAGTAGAACCCTGTCTTGGAAAATAAAAGAAAATTATTGCAAGACAGAACCAAAGTGCTGGTTCGTCCTCATTTTCCACCTCTCTGGCAGCTCAACAAGGTCACAAGCCATTTTAAAAGAACAGTATGCATGCAGTCAGCTCCCGCAAGGGGACAGGGGAGGTTTTCAATGTGCTAAGCAGCAGTGAGTGTTGGGTAAATTGATTACCAACTGGGCCACGTAGCCCAGGAAGCAAGGCCCGGACTGGCCTGGTCACAAAGGGTTACCATACTCACTTCTACAACGCAAGGTATGTGACTACCATTGTACATCCTGGTACCACCTCAGCTTGAAGGAACCATGGAGACTGTACAGTGCCAGAACTCTCTAGCTACAGCCACCTCCATTCAGGAGGAGTTCTCCCTACACCTCAAATGAGTCTCTCTCTGTAAGTCAAATATAGCATAGGGAAATGAAGACCTGCAAACATGTTTAACCTGTCCCTATTTCTCCATCTTTCGAAGCCTATATTCCCTCCATGGCAGACACTGAGGAGGTTCCATCTGCCTGTGAACTCTAACTATAACCCTACCCAGGCAACATAACCTTTAGCCTCATCCCCAAGGCCTCCCCCGTAGAAGGACTACATCTAAACTTTAAGGGAAATACAAGACTGGTGTTCACTGGATAGGAGAGAACCTCTATGAAGAACTCCAGTATTCACAACCCTAGAGGCAACATGACCAGGACTACAAGTGATGGATGAAGAAGTCGAGAGAGACCAACAGAAAGTCAAGGCGCTAGAACTGAGTCAGTGTCCCATCAGCCTCTACAACATGGGCTAACTCTTACCAGGGTCCTAGTTTGCCTTCTACTGCTGTGATGATGACCATGGCCAAAAGTAACTCGAGGGTCTCTTTCAGTTTATGGTTGTAGTCCATAACAGAGGGCAAGAACTCTCGGCAGAAACCTGGAGGCAGGAACTATGGAGAAACAAGGCTCACTGAGCCTTCTTTCTTATACAAACCTGGGCCACCTGGCCACAGGTGGCCCTGCCCACAGGGAGGACCTTCCCTCGTGAGTCATTAGCCAAGAAAATGTCCTACAAACTTGCCTATAAGACAATCTGATGACGGAGGCCATCTCTCAATTGAGACTTCTTCCCACATATGTCTAGGTCTGTATCGAGTTGACAACACACCAGACAAGCTTCCCTATTAAGTATCGAGTAACCCAGGCTCATGGGCCCGAGGAGAAATCCCATGCCTCCCAGACCCCTTTCCACCTACCTGCCCCTTTGCCTTTCACTCTCCTTTCCTTTCTTACTGCAAGGAGCCACAGGTGTTCCAATTACAAGGCCAAGTCCCCCAATCACAGAGCGACCCCCTGCTGGCAGGCCTCACAGCTGCAATCTGCTCTCCCTCATTAACTTTCCTTTCCTTCTGAACCTTCCTCAGCAAACCTGCACACTCTAATGATCTCAAAACAAAACAAACAAAAGCCTCTCTGATGCCATTTCCCTGAGGCTACGGGGCTCTGCTCTCCTGTACAGCAAACCTCAGTCACCCAGGTCTCTCAGACCTGCTCTAGCCGCCCACCACCAAAATCTTGCACCTGAACTTCAAATTCACTCAACTGCTTACCCATAACTACATGTGCTTGTCTAGAGATCTCAAACCCAACACAGCTCCTGTACTGACCCGCAAATCCATCCCTCTGTCTTCCCCACACCTTTTCATCACCGCATTCTCCCATCTGCTCACAAACCTGGGGTACAGTCTCTCCCAATCTGTGCCTCTACTCACATTCTGTCCACATGGAACCCTGCTGACTGGACTCTCAACTCAAAGGGAGAAGCTATCCACTTGTTTTTGTTTCCTTGCTATGCAGCCCAAGCTGACTGCAACTTGGCAATCCTCTTACCTCAGTCTCCTGAGTGCTAGAGTTCAGGGATGTAGCACTCTGGTCAGCTCCAGCTCTCTGTTTTCACTGCTAATAGGCGGGTCCGAACTGTCATCTCTCGTGTATTATTTCAGAGCCCTCCTAATCAGTACCATTTCTTTCCATTTTTGTTCTTTTTGTCGTTTTGAATCAGGATCAATGTAGCCCAGGCTCCCTCTGAACCATACAGAAGCTCCTGCTTCCACCCCCTAAGAGCTGGGATTACAGCGGCGTGCGGCCACGCCCTTCTTCATCCTCTATCTCACCGAGACCTTACTCAAGGCAGCAGCCAGAGATGATCATTTAAAACCTTCCTCACAGTGCTGAATGGCCTCCTACTTCACAAGAATAGATCGATTCCTGAAGCCCCGAGACAGGCTTCCAAGCAGACTCGTGTTCGCCTGGCTTTTCCTGAACATGCCAGGCATGGGCCTCTTGCCTTTCTCTCCCACTCCCCACCTCCACACTCCCAAGCTATTCTTTCTAACATCTGCTTCAGTGAAGTTATGCCTGACTAACCTACTGCCACCATTCCCTACCCCATCCCCACTCCTAACCCCCTTTCTCCACTCTATCTTGTGTTGCTGCCTACCATAAAACACCTTCTTGTGTTGTCTATTGTTTATCTTCTCCAGCAGAAGATGGACAGGGGCATTTGTCTGGAGCAGCTCCATTACTAGAACAGTGCCTGGTATATACTAAGTTTGTAGTGACTTTCTAGTCCATGATTCACAGCTATAGAAAAACCAGCATGGGTTGGCCATGATTACTCTGACAGGTCCAGAACATATTCCATTCTGATGATACCTATGATACTCAACACACACACACACACACACACACACACACACACACACACACACACACACACATGACCTCATTTTCTTATCCTGGGGCACTGAAAAATTTCTTCAGTCTTCTGCTAAGCCAGAGGTATGGTGACTCTGTGTGTGTGTGTGTGTGTGTGTGTGTAAGAGAGCTGGACCAACCTCTCTCCTGCTTCCCTCTTGAGTGCACTCTCTGAGTGGTAGGATGGCTCTTCAGCCCCACAATTCTTTCTCAGCAGCAGCCTGGGCCCTTTGTAAACACAGTGCAGGCATTCAAAAAGGCTTTTCTTCCTAGGCAGCCTTATCTCACAGGAATCTGAGATGACCTTACCAAGGTCCTTGGTATCAGGATGCCTCTCAGATCTCTAAGAGGCGCTCTGCTGACCTCTGGAGTATCCACTTCTGGAAACACTTCTGCTCTTGAGCCTCTCTAGAAGGGCTCTGAAGGGTCAGACCCATCTCTGTATTTCCAGGCTCACGAATGGTACAGTGTGGATGGTAAATGCCCCAAGGTCCAAAGTTTTCTCCTCTCTACCTTCGGTCCCTTGGTAGTTTTGGAAAATTGCTTTGACACCTTTGTTCTACAGAAACAAGCACTGTATACCCTATTAGCAATAGGTTAGGCCAACATCTGACAGATTTATCAGCAGCAGGGAGGCTTCGCTTCAGCAAAAGCATTAACAGAGGAGCCTCATACTCAACCCACATTCCACACATCTGCCTCTAAGTCACGTGATTGAGGGCCTCTACTTCACTTCATATCATGAGTTAGAAGAAACATAAAGGCTGCTCTTAATGGAAGACAGCATGTCCTGAAGAGAAAGGCAAAGCAGGTAGTTGGCTGAGGAGTCTTAGAGTAACAACATCCCCTCTGGGTCTGAGGTGCTTATCATGTCTGTGTGACAGTCAGTGCTCAGATAATGAAGACAATCCAAGCACCAGTGAATAGGGTTGTCAGCGAGGAGAAACAGTCTTGACGTCGTGTCGTGACGTGACGTGGGTATCGGCAAGCAGATTTGGTAAACGGGCAACCCTGTGCTTCCTTCAGTGTCTGCTCTCCACGTAGCTCGCCTAGCCATCCTTCTAAAATTACCTACGGATTGCTTTCCCTTCTACTCTCAAAGGTGCATTTCTCTCTGAAGCGTTTTTCCTGTACTGTGTCTGATGTGGGGTTGTTTGCCTTTTCTGAAGTTTCAGATGGTAGGACATGAAAATATAGCCACCCGGTTGATAGATAAGCACGAGAACAGCCCTCCTGGGCCTACCCCCTCTGGCCCTCTACACACATCTCCAGTGGTCCCTCTCTCTACACCCTGAGAGCAGAGCAGTTTTCTTTCTTAATTAACGTCCTAGGTTAATTAACTTCCTAATGGATTAGAACGTTTTCTCAGCAGTCTGCCCATGTGAAGGTTTAGAAACGGCTCCTGTCTGTTGGGGATTTAACGACATGACCAGAGAGTCAGACACTAGGACACAGGTGAGGGTGATGTGGGGAGGGTCTGCTCCCATGAAAGCCGATATCCTTGGAACACATCAGCACAGGATCACCATGTAGATTTGAATATCTTCCCTTTCTTATGATGACAGAAGACCCGGACTGGGTGAAATGCTAGTTATCACATCCTGCCATTAGGCGGACAGGGACTGAGTAGGAACTGGGCCCAGCTACCTGCCCCTGTTGTTAACTCACTCACAATCAGCCTCTAAGTTCTAAGAGATCGCTGCTCGAAAATGCCAAATTCCAGGTTAACAAACCTCAGAAAATGCAGCTTCCTCACCTTCCCATGCATCCTTCAACCTTGCGTTGACAACAATTAGATGCACCATTTGCGCAAGTTCCTTCCTATCAATGTTCGATAAACGTGAGGGACTCTGAAACACAAATCAGCACTGGCAAGAAGGGTGTAAATGGCTCAGGACCCCCACCCCAAATAGGGAGGGGCATTCACAGTCGGAGGTGTGACAAATCCTGGCCATCAGACGGCCGGCAATCCTAATGAGCCCAGCCCTGTTGCTCTCCGAGGGTGTTCTCTGCAGTCACCTGGCTGTGCTGGAGCCCTTCATGCCTTCCCACACATCTGCCCACTTGTCTCCTAGGAGGACTGAGACCTCACAGGGATTTATTGACGGCATCACGGCTACAAGACAGCACTTGTGAGGAAAACAGTCCGTCCAGTGCATAGTAACTGCTGAACAGAGGGAAAGGGGAATGAACACATCAACTCCATCAACTCGAGCCAAATCAAAGCCAAAAGGATGCACGCTCTCCCCCCAGAGGTAGGACTAAGACCAAGCTGCCACACTCACCTGGGTTTCCAGGTTTATTTAACAAACGCGATGTTTCCTCTGCCCAAAACTGATGTAAGGTGCCTAAGACTGTCCTTGCCCTTATGAGAGAGAAAGGTTAAAATCCTACACAAGGCCATGGTAGCGAAGGACAGAACAGGATGATTCCAACCAGCCCCAGGCTCTGTTCTTCTCCAGCACCTCACAAACTACCTTCAAACACACAAGGGATGTGTCTCTAGTTCAAACCCAGAGCTCTGTGGGAGCAGAATCTGGGGTCACAGGTATGGAAATTGATGCCACTGATCTGGGACAATCTCAGGAGACTACTTTATATGGAAGAGCCCCCCAGGAGTCACCCTGATGACCAGACATTGAAGAACCACTAATGATCAAGTTATTTGACTCTAGGGCTGTACCCAAACCCACGAGGAAGATACAGTGAGGACCCAGCTGGCCACATACCCCATCCTCATAGTACACAGTCTTCCCACTCATCTCAGAGCCCCAGAGCAGTGTTAACCAACCCCAAGACTCCCATTCTCTGACTCTTGGGCCCCCAAAAGATTAAACAGGTAGTTAACAGTGCACCTAATAAGTTACACATAACCAAGAATTAAATGGAAACTTCTAGTTCTTTGGGAAGTTAGTTATGGCAAATGGTGGTTTGCTGGGGCACACAGGTGAAAGGATGTCTTGCTAAAGCAAACACATGGAAGGTTCTTTTCCTGAAGCAGACACTGGTGAAAGGACGCTTAATGAAGGAGTATAAATATGACCTCACAGACAGTGGGAGACGAGCACTGAACTTTGGTTTGTTCCGCCTTGCTATTCTTTGCTAAAGACACGCATGTACTGCATAGCATTGTTGAGCTCAACTTGTGGTAACACCGCCATTGAGAGAAACTCACCCAAGTGAGGTTCCTGCTGCCTCTTGCTGCCTCTGCAGCCTCTCCTTAGGCCAGTTGGTGAGCCTACTGGTTTCTTCAGGATTGAACTACAGCTTGCCTGGTGTCTGCCTGCCTAGAGGACTGGTCTGCAGCCGCTGAATCGTATTTAGTGTTGGCTAAGGGAGAACTGCTGCCCAAGAAGGCTGAGCTCTCCTCCAAAGAACTATTGCTAAATAGGTCTGCTTCCCCCATATCCTAATTGTAGGATGATGTCAACCTTTCTCTTTTACTACTTCTGCTGGTGGTGGGCTAGAGGAAAGGTTGAATCCTATTAAAAGTAGGTTGCAAAAAACATCTATCTACACAAGACCACTTTCCTCTCCTCACTATCAATTCCCAAGTACCCCCCTGCATGCATTCCCATTTGGTTCCCCAGTTATTTTCAGGAGCTTGATTCTAGTTCTGTCTCTGGCTAGACTCATACAACCAGGCAACTTAGGAAATTCTGTGTAACCACTATAGCTCAGGGCAGCTTGTCTTCAGAGGTTAAGCTCTAATGCCGGCCTTCAGGGCAAAAGACATGCGTAATTAGAAGAAGAAGGGCTGGAGAGAGGGCTCAGTGGTTAAGAGCACTGGCTGCTCTTCCGAAGATCATGAGTTCAATTCCCAGCAACCACATGGTGGCTCACAACCATCTGCATCTGCAATGGGATCCGATGCCCTCGTCTGGCGTGTCAAGGACAGCAGCGTACTCATATACATGAAATAAATAAATAAATAAATAAATAAATAAATAAATAAATAAATCTATCTTTAGGAAAAAAAATCACTGACAAAAAAAAAAAAAAAACCTCTTAGCTGAGGACTTGGTCACTAAACTGGAAAACCAAGAACCCCCTTGTCTCCTTGCATCACGCCTACACGCCTATAGCTTCCCTTTCCCTAGGGACTGCAGACCCAGACCCCTGAGCAAGGAATGGCATGGCAGGGCGCCGCCCTCCTCAGCCCCCGCCACATTTAGCAAGAATAGCTGATTTCACAAGTTAAACTGAGTATGGTTTGACTCCTTTGTATTTGGAGGACACAGATAGGTGCTGTCTGGCAAAGAGGGCCCTCACAGAACCTATAGCCCAGTTAGAGATTACATCATCCCCTCAAGATGAATAAAGCTTAAACCTCAGAACGGCCAGACATGTGCTGCCCACATTCAAGAGATGAAGAAATTGCTCTAGGGTAGAATAGTTCTTGGGATTTTTTTTTTTTTTTTTTTTAAGATGGGCTGACTCAGCGCAAACCAATGTTCTGTGCGCACCTGGAAGCAAATATTATTTGTTTTGGCTCCACTGTTCCTAATTAAAGCACAGAACTCATTGCTATATTGGTCTCAGAAATATGTTAAATCCAGGTTTTGGGGGCCACGTACCATAGAATCTTAAATGGAAATGTATTGTTCCTACTATTTTCTCTAAGTCTCCTTGACGACTGTGGTTTCTTCTCCCTACTCTGGGGACTCAAGGTGACACAGCGGTTCTTAGAAGATGGCCCCAAGCCACATGGCACTCACTCTGTTGGAGGGAATGAGCTCAAGGAAGCAAATGCCTAGGTGCACTGCCTCTGACCCCCGGACAGAGGCGGTCACAGTCATTCAGTTAGGAGGAGCTTGATCCATAGCCAGTTGGAATAGGGGTAAATAGGAAGAGAGTCTGTGTACCGATACTTAAATAGATAGCCCTGACCTACATGGGAGGCAGTTCAATGAATCCACACACTAGAATACATTTCCAACTCAGTGGCTTGCCAATTCTTCCCCATCTGAAGGTCGTTTCTGCTGTTTCCTCTTACGAATGGCATAACACAAGCCAGAAATGCCACCTTCATAACCTGACTTTGATTAAGATTCCGCTTAAGTAGCTGTAAGACTTCAGGAAAGGCATTTCATGACCTTCAGCTTCTGTCTCCCCATCTACAAAGGGGACAAAGGGACTAGGTGATCTCTAGCTATATCACAAGACTGAGTAAAACCAACGATCAATACCAAGGGAGAACAAAAGTAACAGTAGACCTGGGACGCTCTTAGAGAATAGTGAGGAGACCTAAGGACTGAAAGGAGGAAATGGGGATCAGGAGTGAAGCAGGCCTTGCTCCATGAACGCACCTCCTCCCAGGTGATCATACAGAGATCCACTCTTTCCCAGAAGAGAGCCAGGTGAGTGAGTCACAGGATAGATTTTATTCAGTCATCACCACATAGCTTCCATGGAGATGACTGGGCCCCACCTAGACCGGAGGATTAAAGTGCTTATCCCCAACCCCAGTCACTCATCTGTCTGCTTAATAATTGCTGGAGTCTTATGTAATTTATCTCAGGAAACCTGGAAATTTTAAAGTATCTAATCCAATGTGACAGTCCCCAAAGGTTCAGCAACACCCAGTGTGTCTTGGGGCTCTCAGACACCGTATTCTTTCCTATAGAATCTTAACTAAAGGTGTTCCTGAATATATAGATGGCATTATAGAAAGTTTAAAATCCAAAATAAATAAATACATAGAAAGAAAGAAAAGGAAAAGAGCCAAACCCTTATGTTATGGTAGGTTCTCTGTAGCTGTGCATTTATCTAATGGGCCCACATATCTTCTGCCTCGAAGTCAGATGTTCTACAAGTTTGATCCTGCAACGAATCGTAAGGCTGAGTAAAGTTACGTGGCTTTGGAGTTCATAAACGTGACCGAAGAGTTTAGGGTATTAATTTAAAACAAGAGCCTTCGGTTTTAATACGAGGCGGTTTTAGAATCACAAAATGCTTACAACACCTGTATGGCGCCCGGCATCTAACACTACGGGCTAGAGATTCTACTTTTAACTTCCTCACCATCGACAGCTTCCATTTAACCAGCAGGTGTCCATGCCAGGCAGACACTGAGCAGGTTGTATGTTCTGTTAATCTCCACAACAACCCAATTCAGCAGAAACACCTCCATTTTACAGGGGAAGAAACCACAGCTCAAAGCAAATGAGAATCAGAGTCCCATCAGTCTCACTGGCTGTCACTTAGACCCACATCCTTCTCTGTAAAGGGAAGCAATGGGCTTGATGTGGGCTGTGCAAGCTGACTCTCCTGAGATGATCAATGCTATTCTTGAACCTGGGAGAATTTAAGACAAGGTGAGCCCCACAGACTCCTGGGATAGATTCTGCCTCTGGGTCCTAGGGTGGGACACAGGATCCCTTGCTGGGTCTCTACTCATCTGAGGAGTCTGCTCCCATCTGTCAGCTTCTATGGCAGTGGCTCAAATCACTCCTAATGATGTAACCCTTTAATACAGCTCTTCATGCTGTGGTGACCCCCACCACAAAATTATTCCATTGCTACTTCATAACTAATATTGCTACTCTTATAAATCATAATATAGATATCAGATATGCAGGGTATCCGATATTCGATCCCTGTGAAAGGGACACGACCCACAGGTTGAGAAACAGTGCTCTATAAACTTTTTTTTTTTTTTTTTAAAGAAAGGCCTTCATCTCGGGAGGACCTGGAACAGTTGTAAGAGAAAAGACGCCCTGGAGTCGTGACAAGTTTTAGCTTGCCTTAATGACAACAGAGATTCCTGGCTAAAGGCACAATTTGAAATCACTGTCCCCAGGACATTTCTTGCCTCAGTTTTCCCCCATTACAATGTCTGTCCAGGAAGCCAGTCTCTGTAGTCTCTGATACTGACAGAATGCTAAAGGCAAGAATGCTTTCCCTCTGTCGGCCCACAGTCACTGCTACAGAAGTAAATTCAAATCCTCTGCGGGTAAATGTGTGTGTCTCTCACATAGGGTGTGAGACTTGAAATGTCATCCCTTTGAGTTGACAAAAACCAACTCTCACTTTCAGGTTTACAGCTGACCAACAATTATTTTCGGGAGAATGCAGAGGCTGCCCAGGCCTGCAAAGTCAGGTCCCCTCCCGGCCTGGGACGACCCCACCCACAGTAGACTTCTGCTTCACCTAGCTGGTGTTATCAGAAAAATCTGACCTTAAGATTCTGAAGTCCACAATATACCAAACCCTAAAGTTGTTAAATGGCCGAAATGGGGGTTTTCTCCAGTTTAAAATCATTCTGGCCTCTCCTTTCCCCTGGGCTGCACTCTGTTCTCTCCGGCCTGTTGGTCCTGGAAGGACCTGGGTTCAACTCAAGGCCTGGGTGGGGAGGAGGACCTTTTGTTGTGGGAATGAGCATGGATCAAGAATGTAGCCCCACTGTGACTGGGCGACTAAGCTCCAGAAAATCTTTCCTGATCAAAGAACTGGGTCATGTGGGAGCCAACACTGTTTAAAAGGGAGAGCCGGCTGCTTTCTCCTGGAAGAAGCACTTGTGGGTTGACTGTCACCTCCAAACCTTCTTTTCTAAGTCACTTCTCAGAAGGAGCACTTTGCTCTAACTCCTCCGTGGGACCCACCCAGCACTGGGGCCGAGGATCCTTGGATGTTGCGGCTCTGAGCTGGGAGGGGGAGCTAGCACACCGACTCCAACAAGCCTGTTTTCACAGCTGATCTAGTAATTCTGAGGAACAGGTGCTTTTAAAGAAGCATGTGAAAGAATCTCCTGCAGGAGAGCTCACTCTGCAGGGAAAGTCACACAGGAGAGCGAAAAGTGGTTTCCCAACTTCCACGCGGCGCGCGAACCGGGGAGGGCACCAGACGGCCGAAGAGTTTGAGAAAGGCCTGCATCTCCCTGAAAGACTTCCCGCAACCCTACGTCCCACCACTATCCCAGGCGCACACGTGAGGCTCAGCAAAGCGTGCCACCTGCCGGGGTCCCTGCAAACTAAACCCGGAGTGGAGAACGGCGGAAAACACTTCGGGGGAGGAGGAGACACAAGTCTCCCGGGGCCTGGCCCGGGGTCTGTCCCTTCGGCTCTCCTCGCTTCTCGGAGGCGCCGAGTGCAGGGCGCAGCGAGCCCGGATCTCAAAAGTCTTGGGCCGAAGAAGAAGTGCGAGCCCACAGGGCAGGGCAAGGCAAGGGAAGGCAGGGCAGGGCAGGGCAGGGCAAAGCAGAGCCAGGCAGAGCAAAGCCGAGCCCCGCCAGCCGGCGGATAGCTCTGGGCACGCGGGACGGGCGGCAGCAGGGCGCGCCCTCGCTCTCTCTGGCGCGGCGTGGCGCCCCGGTGGGGATGGGAAGAGTCGGGGAACTCACAGCCGCTTGTCCTCCGGCTGCAACTGCCAGTGCATGGCGAGCGAGAAGCCGAAGAGGCTCCCGGGATCCCCCGATTTCCGGATCACGTTGTCCTCCCGGGTATCCAGGTTGAAAGCTGTGCTCAGCCGGGCCAGAAGCCCTGCGGACAGGTAGAGCAAGCACAACTGGCTGGCGACCGCCATGGGCGCGCGCGGTGGGAGGGACCCGCGGAGCTGCTGCGGCCTCTGTGCGCGCGGGCTCCGGGCCGGGGCCGGGCTCCCTGGCGCGCTGCTGTGGCCACTTGGCCTGGGTCGCCCTTGCGCGCGGCCCCACCCCCGGCCGGCTCGCGCTCTCTGTCGGGCAGCTCCCCCACGCCCGTAGCTAGCAGCCGCTCAATGAGCCCGTTGTTCTCTGGAGACTCTCCGGCGTTTTATCGAGTGACGGGGACTCCAGCCCCGCCCCGCCCCGCCCCACCCCTCCCTAGGCCCCGCCCGCCACACGCACCTTCCTCGCCGGCCCCGCCTCACAGGGGCGCGCCGGCCACAGCCCTCCCACCTTCCCGCCACCTGCCCGGAAGCGTCCCGGAGCCCCGCAAGGCTGACTGAGTCTTCCTACCTGTCATTGAAAGGCCGGCCGAGGTTCCTGAAGCCAGCAGTTCTCCGAGCCTTGAGGCTGACTTGCAAAGACTTATCCATTCTCCAAGGGTTCAAGACGCGCCTAACTGTGCCCAGCTCTTGGGGTTGGGTTGATGCTGCATTCTTGCTGGCTCCCTAGGGACCCAAGCGCAGAAAACATTGCGCTGGTACACACTTCCGTAATGCTGTACTACTTAAAAGCACACCCATCTGTTTCATTCAATCCTAGAAGTGGGTTTCTCTTTGCTGATAAGGTTAAAAAAAAAAAAAGTCAACTCAGATTTGGTGGGAAGAACCCCTAGGTAGGGAACGCTGAATCTTTCTATATTGGGCCCTGGAGCTCAACTATTGTCCCCTTTTCTTACCCCAGATGTCCTACATAGATAGAGACAGCTAGAGGTCCACGTGGGTGGCTTGAAGGCTTGAGTCTCTCGGGCATGGGGTGGGGCTTTCCAGGGAGGTGTTGGCTTTTGAGACATGTTTATGTTAGGATAGAAAAACTTGTTTCAGGGACACTCAGAATTTGGCTGAGAACAAACAGTGTACATTTTGGTGAACCATTTTTTTATTACCCTCTGACATTTAGCTTAGCAGTTTTTTCCTTATGATTGAAGACAGCAAACCACAAAATCAGGAGACTATGTATCAACAACCCAGTTATCAGTAGGAAATATTATTTTCTCCAGAAAAGTTGGTTGTTGCGGATGTTTCAAATTACAGTTGTTATTAGGTAGCCACTCTGCCAGATCTTGATGTATATCAATAAAGAAGCAATATACTATTATAGAAAAAAATGTTAACATTTTGACATATTTTAATATAATCGGTTTTCTTCTTAAAATCATGTACAGTTGTGCCTGGGATCTTGGTTTTCAGTAACTTAATAAAGGGGCTTTGTTCTATTCTGTTTCCTATCGATGAGTTAAAATATTTTAACCAAAAGCAACCTGGGGAGCAAAGGGTTTGTTTTATCTTACATTTCTAGATAATAGTCTATCACTGAGGGAACTCGGGACAGGAACCTGGAGTAGAGACCATGGATGAACACTGCTTACTGGTGTGCTCCCTCCGGCTGTGTTGAGCCAACTCTCTTATACAAGCCAAGACTGCCCAGGGCTGGGTAACAGTCACAGTGGGCTCTACACTCCTGAAGCAGGATAGGGGCCTTTCCTTGGAACCTAACATCCACACATAGGAAACGGAAGCAGAGTGCAGTCCCAAGGAAGACCCAAAGCGTCCTTCTACATCTGTACCAAGAGAACAGCCGGAGCTGCTCAGAAAAGCTGTGTGACCGTCATATGGGGTCTTTACAGGTGGCAGCAGCTGCCAGAGTTGGGTCCCCAGCAGATGTGCCACTTCCCACCAAACACTAATCTCAGTGTTAGCCCAGGGTGAGACATTACGGATCTAAACGCAATCTCGAAGATCACAGAGTTTGAACAGCACTTCTGAAGGATGTTGAGAAACCATTGGAAATGACACGTAGGAAATGTCAGCAGTGTGATTTTTAATGCGTGTTAGTCATGCCGTTTTGTTCTCTCATGTTTAGCACCTACTATCCCTGAGATACAGGTCGAATGGGTGATGATTGGGCATAAAGAATCTCAAGGTCATGGTCACCTTCTTGATTTCAATCCTCGAGTTGACATTTAAGCATTTAATCCCAAGGTAGTTCTCGGCCAGGAGCCAGTGATGTAGCTGCCATGTTGCTGAAATACTTCTGAGCTGGTTAGAAAAGCTGTGTCTGACAGCCAAGCCCTGCACATGCGTCCAAGATCCATCAGATTCTGCTCAACTCCAAGCCCTGGTTCTTCAACTGCTCCCTCTGGGGGGTCATGCTCAAGTCATGTTAGCCAATGGCCATTCTGAGCATGCCTCCTCCTTCTGAGGCTAATTCTAGACTGCGGAGCACCGGTCCTTAGACATATTTGACGAGCAATATATGATTGGTCATTGTTACCTTCTTGATGTCAATCCTCAAGTTGACATCTGCATTACATTAAATTAAATTTAAATATTATAAATGCACAGTGCAAGCAAACGATGCTTGTAGAGATGAAACACCGTCTGAAGAAGGACGAGATGCTTGTTCCGGGATGTGCCTGCATTGGGTGAGAAACTATCAGTCATTGTGCCTGCTTTCCACAGTTGTTGTGCCTGTTTCCCACCTGTTACCTGTCTAGGAAGGGAAACATCCTTGGTGTTGATTCAAATTCTCGGACTCCTAACAGAATCTCTTTGAAGAGTGTCATTGTTTCCTCTGGAAATCACAAGGCTGGCCGTGAACTTCCATAGATAGTTGAAGATGACTTTGAACTCGTTATCCTCTTGACTCCACCGCCAAGTGCTTCAGTTACAGGTGGGACTGTGTCACTAATCCCAGTTTGTCTTTCTTTCTTTCTTTCTTTCTTTCTTTCTTTCTTTCTTTCTTTCTTTTTTCCTTGAGTTTTTATTTATTTTTATTTATTTTTTTATTGGAAATATTTCTTTATTAACATTCCAAATGTTATTCCCTTTCCCAGTTTCCTGTCCGTAGCTCCCTATCCCTTCCCCCTCCCCCATAAGGGTGTTCCCCCCCATCCACCCCCCCCTTACTACTCCCCCCCAACATTCCCCTGCACTGGAGGTCCAACCTTGGCAGGACCAAGGGCTTCCCCTTCCACTGGTGCCCAACAAGGCTATTCTCTGCTACATATGCAGTTGGAGCCCTGGGTCAGTCCGTGTATAGTCTTTGGGTAGTGGTTTAGTCCCTGGAAGCACTGGTTGGTTGGCATTGTTGTTCTTATGTGGTTGTAAGCCCCTTCAGCTCTTTCAGTCCTTTCTCTAATTCCTCCAACGGGAGTCCCGTTCTCAGTTCAGTTGTTTGCTGCTAGTGTTTGCCTCTGTATTTGACATGCTCTGGTTGTGTCTCTCGGGTTTTCTTTTTTCTTTTTGATTGTTTGGTGGTTTGGTTGTTTGTTTGGTTTGGTTTGGGTTTTTTGGTTTTGGTTTTGAAGATAGGGTTTCTCTGCGTAGCCCTGGCTGTCTTGGAACTCGACCTAAAGACCAGTCCTATAAACCTGGAACTCAGAGATCCTGCCTCTCTGATCCCACTGAGCCCAAGTGCTGGGATTGAAGACCTGTGCCACCACCACCTGGTTTATTTGCACTTTTTTAGTCAGCTTGAGACTCAGTTATTATTTCCATTGCAAGACTGAGTCGAATATAATACACTGAGAAGTTATAAAATAGAGGTTAAAGGTCATTCTATACCCACTGAGGATATCGCAGTCTCTGGGGCAGAGTGATGAAAGAAACTGAGACCCTTAAGAATTATGAGGTAAAAACAGAGGGAAAGAAGTTCTTAGATTTAGTGGGGGAAAGTTGAGACAGAAAGGTCTGTCACTGATTGCAAATTGATGTAAGAATAGGAGTGCCCAGCCTACTGTGGATGTTACCAATCCTAGGCAGTTGTCCTGTGTTATATATGAGAGCTGGCTGAGAGAAAGAGACAAGAGACAGAAGGAGATAATAGGTGTACAGATGGAGAGGATGGTGTTAAGAATTCAAACCTGGTGATACAGGCTTACTGACCATCCAGATCAGTGTGTGTGAGTGTGCGTGTGTGTGTGTGTGTGTGTGTGTGTGTGCGTGTGCACGCTCACGTACACACACATGTGTCCATGTGTCTGTGTACATGTCTATAGAAAACATACGCATTGCAAAAAGAGGCTCTGTAAGTTTAGTTCCCTGAGAAAACTACTTTGTTTAAATGAAGGCTCAGGAGGATTTCTATGAGTTGGGGGCCAGCCTGGGCTACATAGCACAAGCCTGTCTCAACCCCTCCCCTTCTCTAAAAAGGCTTAGAAAACAGAAAGAAATATGAGAGTCTAATTATACTATCTCAGAAGAAACTTTTACATACTGAAAATCTTCACTGGAAAGGCAGTGAGCGCTACGAGTAGAGATGTTCACTCAAACGAGATTTTGGAATTCTTAGTTTTAATGGTATCTTAGTTTTACCTGTATACTTGCCAGATAAAAATGTTATTTATTTAATATCTCACCATTGGTAGGGGAATTTTCAGCTATTGTTAAAGTACTGGTCAGCCATTACTGTAGAGAAGAACTGAGATTCTATGCTGTATCCAATATAGTCTCTGCTTCCTGGGAACCTGAATCACTTTGCTTCAGAGAATATCCTATTTGCTGCTTTCATGCAGCATAGAAACCCTCACATGCCAGTGAAACATTTTAACTCAAGCTCACATTTCCTGGGATTCCTTCAAAGTGAGGTCATGTGTCAGAGGTTAGCACAGTCTGTGGGACCCTGTCCTTGCCTCACTTCCTGCCTCTGCCTTATACTAACCATGTGGCCATTTTTCATTTTCTCAGCTGTGCGGGGTGGGGGGGGTGGGGGGGGATGACCTGCCTCACAGGTACCTTGCTGTAGAAGGGATTAACAGAGTTGAAGAAACATAATGTGTTCATAAGGTCGCACTAGAGCCAACCTCCACTCAGGCTCCCGCTTTCCCATGTGACAGCTTTCAGGAGCTAGGCATCCTGACCCATATTGTAGCTTTGTGAATGAAAACTAGACATTGAACCGTTTCAAATGAGGCTATTCTCAGTGACAGGAGGTTGTCTCATCGTGCTTTTTTTCTTTTTATGTAAGTGTTAGGAAGTTTTCTCTTCCATACTGAACTGTAATACTTTTAAGTTGTCGTATTTGGTATTTTATAGGTTACGTCATTCCTTTGTTAAGTGGTTTCGTTACTTATTAGTTGTTATACATTGTATCTCACTGGAACAAACATCTCTTTGGTTGAAGTCAGGAGAATCTCCCTGCCAGCTGTCCCTTATTTTAACACCCAGATCTATTTTAAAGTAAATTGCCCTTGAATGTTTCTAATTCATTTACAATGAGGTCATTAAAATGTTATAGACTGCAGAGTATTTCATGGTGCCATTTTAGGGTGAGAGTCTCTCCCCGCCCCCCTTTCCAGAGAAATTGTCTAAGCCAGGAAGCTACATTTACCAGCTAGAAACAAATTTAAAGCTTAAATGAGCAAGTTCCCAACTCTGAGATGAGCTCTCCACATGGCAAACTTGGTTCTCCAGCCCAGACACTCACTATTAGAAAGAAACAGGAAGCCGTAAGTTTCTCGTGTCCTGCACAGTACAATCTTGAAAAGGCTAAGAATGAGTTATTTTAGAATTAACTCATCGAAGGGAAAAAATTATTTGCTGGGTGAGTCAGCATCTTGTCTCCATGAGGAACTGAACAAATGGCCTGAGGAAGGATTTATCTTGGTTTACAGTTCAGAGGCTCCAGTCCCTGGTTGGTTGGCTTCATTGTTTCTGAAGAAGCAGAGCATTGAGATGCAAGGGTGTGGGAAGCACAGCTTTGGACTTCATGACTACACCGAAGTGGGACAGAGAGGGTCCAGAAGTACCTTCTTGGGAGCAAGAAGTAGCCCCAAGGACAAATCCCCATTGACCCACTTCTTCTGAGTAGGCCCCACCCCCACAGGATTCTATCACCTCCAAATAACTCCATTGAATTATGAATCCATCAGTGGCTAAATCTGAACTTCAGGACCCCTTTCGCTTCTCAATGATTGAACCAGCTGGGGAGCAGGCCTTGGAACACGTGAGTTTCCGAGTTGGAGTCAGATCTAAAGCAATACGTACTTTCTACAAAAATGTGCTGATGGGAGAGGGGGATAGTAAAAGACGGGTTGATGGTGGGTAAGTAGTCTCTGTCATGTGTGTTAGTTCAGGGTAGGCAGCTAAGCCTCACCCACTGCCCACCGGGGAGCCTGGAACAAACAACCTCTCTAGCTCTCATGTCTCTTCCCTTTTCTCTTCTGTTTTATAATTTATTTTTATTTTATGTGCATTGGTGTTTTACCTGCAGGTATGCCTGTGTGGGGTTGTCAGAAGCCCTGGAAATGTTACAGACAGGTGTGAGCTATTGTGTGGGTGCTGGAAATTGAACCTGGATCCTTGGAAGAGCAGCCAGCATGCTTAACCACTGAGCCATCTCCCCAGGCCCCAGTTTTCTTTGCTTTTGAGAAAATGTTGGACTTCGGTTTATATTTATTTAAGTGTGTGCTTGTGCACTGCGTGTGTGGAGGTGCCTGTGGAGTCTAGGTGAGAGGGCCAGGTCTCTGGAGAACGGGAGTTACAGGTGTGCCACCTGACTGGGCCAAAGCCCAGTCTTCTACAAGAGCAGGAAGAGCTCGAAACCCCTGCCTTGTCACTCCCGCCCCTTAAGACTCAGGATTCTAATCTGTAAAACGTTCCGAATGCCTACCTCACCAGATTGTGAGGGAATTAAATGAGATTCCATATGGGAGATGTGTAGCCCAGCATCGACTCTTAAATACTCGCTGAATACAGCAGTAGCTGTGAAAACATAGGAACAGAAAGCACCTTAACAAAGAAAGCGGGAGACTTCAGTCTTCGGGCTTTAAACACCGACACTATAGGAATGCGATCACTTAGAGCCACAGTTCTCTCCTCTAAGCGGACAGTAGGAACCGCTCTCTGTGGTTAGAGCTTGCAAACAGCCCCTATCCTATTCTCGGTGCCTGCGGTTGAGTAGCAACAAGCTTGTGCTTCTCTCCGGTTCTGGACAGTTTCCTCCGTCTCGCCAGCGTTTGTCTGAAGCAACAAGGTACGCTGAATTTGGCACCATAGATGCGGAGGAGAAAACAGCCCAGGGGAAGAGCGAGCTAGGAGGCCTGGTGGGAGAAAGAGGTGAGAGCAGAAGGACTTTCCCAAGCGACTCCTGAATCCTCCTCTTTTCACAGTTTGGTCAGAGGAAGACTTTATGTGACGCATTGTTCACTGCCAATGGAAAACTCATCGTCGGTGATTTATGTTGATAATACACACTGCTGCAGACACTGACGTAGCTCGTGCTACTAAAAGAACGCTCTATTGGGCAGAGAAATCAGACTTCTCACCTTCACATGCCTTCGGGGTCTTTGCATCTGAAGCTGGGTGTGAAGACACGGGCCTCAAATCCTAGCGCTCATGAGCTGGAGACAGGAGGAACAGAGTTCGAGGCTGCCCTCAGTAGATAGTGGGAGTCCACTTGGGCTACAAGGGACCCTGTCTCAGAAAACAGAAATTAAACAAACAAAAAAAAAAAAAAAAAACCAATAGAATCTGGAAAGCAAGCCACTTGCTTGTGAGTGATTAAGCGCCCACTAGGTATTTAGTGGGTATCTTCTGCAGGCGCCTTAATGAAACATTCAGAGGCGACTCAATGGGTTCTGCAATGTGGACTGCTTAGAACAACTAACAAAGAGGGAAGAATGGGAGAGCCGGACCACTGGCTAGCTCAGCATGTCCCTGTAACAATGGCTTTGCTGTCCCCAACCACATGACCAAAAGCAAGGGGCCAAGCGTTTCTATATTAGGTGATGCATTTCTGGCCATTCCCTGGTGACAAAGGAGAGAACTTGACTCACTGATGTTTATATCACGTTTTAGTTTCAAAAATCTGTAGAAGTCAGGGCATAGTGGAGCATGTCTGCAAGGCTAGCTCTTAGAAGGTGGAGGCAGAGGGATCAGGAATTCAGGGTCATCCTTGGCTCGGTGACGAGGCAACCCAGGCTAAGTGAGACAGTCTCAAAAGCAAAACAAGGAACAAAAATCTATAGAAACCCCGAATCTGGTACGTCTGCTCAAGGCCGGTGTCCTCAGCCTATGCCTACAGACATTGACACTGGGATGTCTGGAAAGAGAAGCTGCCTGTATCTGACCAAATTAAGAGCCAGGATTTCCAGACTTCTGACTTCATAAGCCAGCCCACCCCCTCAGGCCCCTCTTCAGCCTTGGCAGTCAAACAGTCCACTGAGACCCCATTTCCTGCTTCCAAACAAGGAGTTGTACTGGATTCCCAAGTGTGATCTTGATCCAGTGTGTTTTCTGACAGGAAATTAAAAAGAGCCACCAGCAACGTGTTAGGTTGGGGGCATTTGCATATAAACAAATGCTCCTCCATCTATCTTCCTGCTCAGAGCAGGATAGAAACTTAGGAAGCCCCCTTGGGATGTGTGCCATCCTAGAACCAGAGGGGACTTTTCCAGCCTGGAACAGTCCTAGGACCAAGAGCCTCCAGCCATTGTTCTAGAACTTTACCTTCCTCAAACCATTATAAATGACTCATCCGTAAGTGGGAGTAAAGAACTGGACACAGGGACAGTTACCTCTTTGAGTCTGAAGGGCTAGAATTGCCTTATTTATACTCTGTAAGTGACCAGAATGCCATGTATTTCTTTGAGTTCTGAAAAGGGCTGGCTAGGGCAAGCTAAGGATAGCTCTCGGAGGTTATAAACAATTTCTGTCTGGGTTTGTTTGGCTTTCTTGAGACAGGACCTCACTGTGTAGCCCAGGTTGCCCTCACTCTTATGACCTTCCTGAACCTTCTCAGTGTGGGATTACTGGAATGTAGGAGAGCTGCCATCACACCCAGGCTCCATCTATAGTTTTTAAACCATTAAAATTCAGGGAAAAGTGTTATGTATTATTTTATAAATGTATTTCAAAATTCAAATAACTTTAATTAACTATATACACATGTATCTGTGTGTGCATGGGCGTGTGCGTGTGTTCCAGTTATTTTTCCACCTAGGATAAAAATTCTAAGAGAGAGCTGGGGGAGGGGTGGCGAAATGCCATTGATCCCAGCACTCAAGAGCAGAAGCAGGTGGGTCTCTATGAGTTCAAGGCCAGCCTGGTTTACAGAGTGAGTTCCAGGACAGCCAGGGCTCCACAGAGAAACCCTGTCTCAAATAACAAAACAAAATAAAAATTCAGGGAGAAAGATCCTCAGTAAGTACACATTCTATCTATCTATCTATCTATCTATCTATCTATCTATCTATCTATCTATTGATCGATCTATTGATCTATCAATCTATCCAATCTCTCCATTCTTAGGTCATCATAGTCCTTGGTACCTCCAGTTGAGCGGTGTGTATCTATTTACGTGTCTTCATGCTATAACAATGTCCGTTTCTTGGAACTGGGGACCACATAAGTCCCATTTGTATCCACAGTGCCAAACAGCAGGCTGGAACATAACAATTACACCTAAGGCTGAGCAATGATGAGGTTGGTAAGATGCTCAACTGGTAAAAGTGCTTGCCCGGAAACCTGAGGTTTTGGTTCCTGGAACCCATGAAAGGTAGAAAGAGGAACTGACTCCCCGAAATTGTCTTCTGGCCTCCACACACACTCGGCAGCAGGAATGCGCCCACACACCATGCGCCCATACACAGTAATAACAAACACGACTTTTGAAAATGAGTGACTATTAAGGGCTTTCACTAGTCATTTTTATACGGAGGCTCTTTTGAGTTGGTGGTGGGATTGTTGTCTGTTTCAGGAAATGAATCCCCACTGCATTCTATGCTTAGAGTGGAACATGACCAACCGTGCACTGTATCCGAAAGGCATAGCGTCCGTCCTTTCCCAAGTCAGTAATCCCTAAGGAAGTGGAAAGCCCCACTTCAAGTCAGCCAATAGCATCAGGGCCTTAGTCCTCTGAAGTTATCATCCAGCTAAAAATTAAAAGGTGCCCGGGAAAAAGTGGAAGCAGAGCTGATTATCTGGAGTGGGAATTCTCAGTAGAGAGTTTGGAGAGTTTGAATGGAGAGTAGAAAAGGTGAGGATGCATTTAAAAAAGGGGGGGGGGAGGCACCGTGTCTGCAAATCCAGAAGTCCTTTGAACAAGGCAGCAGGATCCTGGGAGGGTCAGTATTGCTTGAGTCTGCTGTCCCAGAGCTCACAGAGCTGCTGCCTCCACCTCCAATCCCATTCCTTCCTCATCACCCAAGGTCAACACCTGGAGGCTGGATGTAGGAAGGAAATGGTTCAAATGGTCGACTCCCCAGACGTCCCTCACTGATCACCCTACCCAATAGCAAATCACTGGACCTGTCTGTCACAAGTGCACAGCCCTGAATGGAAGGAAGTTTGTCAACAGTTCCTGGATGGACATTTGCTGTGAGTCTCAGAGCAATGTGACTGAGGTCTGTGACCTCGAAGGACACTACAGATGGGATTTTCTGTTGCAGTGACAAGACTGAAGGGAACGGGCTTCACGTCCCACCTGCGGTGTGGTACGATATCATTCAATGCCACAGAATCCTGGGGACCCACATCATAAACAAAGTAGTGTGGCCACAGAAGTAAGATGGTGGGCCATGAGGAAGAGTAACAGGGGCATGCAATGTGCTAGTCCCAGAGTTGAAGCCAGGCTCAATTTTCTCGGTGATTTACTCAAGGCTGATAGTAACAATTCCAAGCAAGTGTTGTCTATTCCAAAGCTGTGTGGTTACCCTGACTCATGCGTTCGCCTTAATGGATCTTGCAAATGTTACTAAATATTATTAGGTACTTAGTGTTTATCGAGATTAAAAGTCAAGATGTCGGGAAGAGGGGCCTCAACTGACCCAAATTTAGAGCTTTTGTTCTCAGAGAAACTTAAACCAAGCCTGGCAAGAAATACAGAATCTTTTGAATAAGAAACATGCCTTTTCCCCTTGGGGCTATGTAAAGGATTCTTAAGAATTTCCTTCTATCTTTTTCCCATTAATGGGTAAGAGATTTGAAAAGTACTGGATTCTTTTTCTCAGGCCACAAGAAGAGAGCTGCAGCAATCTGGTTGGACACGGATGATACTTATTTATTCTCTTTCTGAGTTTCCACCTCTCGTCTCTAACCTGAACTGGCCTTGGAGGAATAAACATGGAAGACATTTTCTTTTCATTTTCTTTTTTCCTTTTCCTTTTTCGCTTTTGTTTTTGTTTCAAGGCAGGATTTCACTATAGCTCTGGCTGCCACAGAACTCACTGGTAGATCAGGTTGGCCTCAAATGCCTGGAGCTCAGCCTGCCTCTGCCTCCTGAGTGCTGGGCCATTATGGCTGGCTTGTGGAGGAGATTTTCAAGTAAATGGTCTTAAAACTTACACCCGGAACTCCTGGAACACTGAGTCTTAAACTCCAAACCAGCATCTAAGGAGCCCACTTCTCACGGTTGAGTAGATGTGAACAATTCAGAATGGGAGAGGCCCCCACCCCCACCCCCACCCCCACCCCACCCCCACCCCGAGCACAGCCTACCAGTTGTTATTGATCATGCCAGGATCTTGACAGTGGAGCTATCTTGGACCCCATAAGTGTGCCTAGCTACGAACTTAATACCGCTGGGTCACCATGGAAGATACTAAACAGATCAGAAGAGTCTCCCAGCCAAACCCTACCTGAATCTCAGACCCATAGAATTGTAGGGATTAATAAAATGATTGTTTCAAGCCATCTATTTCCAGGGCAGCTTATGATGAAGCAGTGGGTCTCCAAAACAGAAGCAGTCCAGTGTTCCCATAAGGGGGACCTCTCTGTGGGACAGTATCAGCCTCTATTCCATTGGCCACTTCCTCTGCCATTTTCACAGAGGGATTAAGTCCATAATGCTAGGCTAAAGTAGACTGAGCCGTGGAACGATGCTCTCCGAGAAATGGCATCACTTATCCTCATGAAAAGGTGACTGGAAAGAGTTTGGAGATAGTGATTTCATGGCTGCATGACCAGTAGATCCAAAGCCTGTGCTGATGGGGTAGGCTTTGCTCAGTTTCCCTCAGTCTGTAGCTTAGGGTCAGCTGAGAGAGCTGGAGACAAATGCCAACTGTGCTCCTCATTGTGTGGTGGGTGACAGCTTCCACAGACCCCCACAGTGCTACCCACTTCGCTTTTAAAGAGTTTTGTTCTTGTCCTTGCTGTATCTAAGTCAAGCACATCCATGATCACATGCCGGGGAGATGATTCGGCCAGTAAAGCACTTTCTGCATAAGCATGAAGACCTGAGTTTGAATTTCCAGCACTCACATCAATAGGTAGTACGGCGTAGTACATCTGTAACCCTAGTAACAGAGCAGGTTACAGACAGGCAGATCCCTGAAACTCATTACCCAGGCAGCCTAACCCAAGGTCTCAGCAAGCAAGATGGACACACCGGGCATGGCGTCACACACCTTTAATCCCAGGGGTTGCGGATCAAAGACAAACGGATCTCGGTGAGTTTAAAGCCAGCCTGGTCTACATGGTGACTTCCAGGACGGCCCTGCAAATAATTGCAGACTTCGTGGTTAACAGGAAGGCAAATCCCCGAATATCATTTCAGCACAGAAACCAAAGAGCCCAGCACGAGGCAGCGGTGGAGAAAACGTCCATGATCCTCACAGAAGCCCCCCTCTTCATTAAACAACTTGAGTGTTTTCCCTCTGCAGCTCTCCCCTCGTTTTGTGAAAGGCTTCGCTGCCTTCTGTGTGCCATGAGCAGACAAGCTTATCGAAATGAACTGTAAATCTAATCAGTTTGGAACTGGGCTTTCGTGGGAGCCATGGAGACAATGGCTGGAGTTGTGTTCGGCTTCACTGACTCCAACTGATTCCCAGTTTGGCTCATTTGTGCAGAACAGTTGGAGATACAAAGCCAAGCCCCATTCATTTCCAGAGAGCGGCTCTACCAGAGGCTCTACCACGAGGTTCACTGTCCAAGCTCCCACTTCGTCATTTTATCTATGATAAAGCACCTCTTTAGCTTCCTCAATTTCCTTTTATTTCCCCGTCAGTATTTCTAAGGAGGCTCTGGCAACCGTGTTTCGAAACTTGAATCCTAAGGGGACGGGGAACAGAGAGCTCGCCTCTACAGCAGCGACTGAAGTGTTGCATATTCATGAAGTGATGAGCCACTTGTTTTTAAGGCGTACACGTAATGCCCCACATTACCTCTCAAAGTGGGACTTGCTTTCAGTTCTGTGTCTCACTGGCGCGCATCTACAAAAGCAGCCAGTTTAGAATATGAAGTTCGCTCTCCAGACTGGAAAGTTGAGGAGGCCACAGCGCGGGAGCCCCCCTCGTCCGCAGTCTCCTGAACTGCACACGCTTAGCTTCCAAATGGAAAACTGAATGGCTATTCACCACAGCTCCATCAGGAATGCCAGGTTCCCATCATTCCCCGGTACTGGGAAAAATACTGTGTTAATTTAGGGAACTTTCTGGCCCTGGGCATCTCATATTTATACTCTAGCGGAAGCCTCAAGCGGAAGTGAGTGGAGCTGATATTCGCCTTGTCTCTTGTCCCTTTCTGTCCACGAGAAGGGGGAACGCGCGTGTTCTTGAAATTAGCAAATGTGAAAACATTTCACGCTAAGCAAAATGCTTACCACCAGTTCTGAGAGACTGACTACAGAGTCAGTGATGGGTCCTTCTGCTATGAACCCTCCATGAGACGAATATTTTGAGTGTGGCAGAGCCAGGGAGCAGAACCTTTACAGCCAAGCCCAAGATGACCACGAGACGCACCACATTTCATTGTTGAGCAGGCTGTTGACAGTTCGCAAACTTGAATCCAAGAGTTCAAGCTGTATCTATTCTGGCACAGACTTTCCCACCAATAAACTAAACTGACAGCTTCAAGTCACTGTATCTAAAAGTAATGGGAGTGTGTGCACAATGAAATCATTACAAGATTCAAAACATTTGCTTTGTGAAATACTTCATATTGAATTAGGGACATTTTAACTGGAATAAATTAAATTAAGTCTCCACTTTGGAGGACAACAAAAACCATGCAATTGCTCTCAATTTGATCCTAGGCAGTTGAAAATATTCATATCAGAAAAGTTTCATATAATATATATATATATATATATATTTTACACCTGAACTTTATAAGACTCCCCCCTTTTTTCTTTATGGTATAAAAAAAATCCATCTATATTTTCTCAACAAAGAACACTCCATTATCAAATTCATGGAATTTGATAATTAAAATTAGTTTAGGCAGTATGACTGATACTCAGTGGTAGAGTATGTGCTGAGCACAAACACAGTTTGAGTCACATGTTCACAGAAAAGGAAAAGGTTTTAAATCAATTATAATAATAAGCACTAACATCTGTAAAGTATTTTCTGCACAATAGATACTGTTCAAAACACCTTAGATTGTAAATTAGTGGATTTTTTAAAATCTCCCCTATCCGGTACTATATACTGTATGCATATATATATATATATATATATAATATATAAACACTGTCATATATAACTGTTACACAACAGTAACATATAACATGTATAGTATATGTAAACACATATGTACTATATATGTAAACATATGTATATGTAATATATATGTAAACATATATATATATATAATATGTGTGTGTGCACTGTTAATGATCTCATCTTATACATTAGAGAAGTGAAGAGCATCAAGGGTTTAGGAGTCCCTGTGGTTCAGAAGCACTGGAGAGCACACACAGCTAAAGTGTAGTTTGAAGGAAATTGAGTGGCTAGATCCTTAGTTCTCAACTATTGCTGGTAAAGAGAGAGTTAATGACAGGAAGCAGGAAGCAGAAACCTATACCAAAGTCTGAGTTTGTTTCGGGAGAAACTTGAAGTGTACATGTCTCTCAGCTCTTCTATAGCCACCCCTGTAAAGGAACTTAGACCTTGGCATATCATGCTATACATAAAATGGAAGCATGTAATTAATTATTCATCTACCCCAGCTATAGTATTTAATCAGGTTTTTGTTTGTTTGTTTGTTTGTATTTTATTTAAAGATGGCAAAGGAACTATATGATACTCGTGGCTTAAAGTTTTTGATATAGGAATTCTAAAGGTCAGAGAAACTTGATGCTACCAGACACTACAGAGCTAACATAAAGTCCAATGCTGTGTGTGTTATCTTGAGGAAACTAAGGCCCGTGGAGAATGATGAACAGAATCAGAACCAAGCAGTCCTTCATCTCAGCCAATGTCTTCCCCAGAAAACCCAGTTAGGACAGAAAGTAGCCTGCTTCTCCACAGCAACCCAACTCCTGGGAGCCTGTTGGGTCCTGTAGTAGACAACCGTCATGGATCTATCTGCCCAGAAACAGGAAGCTGCAGAGGAAATGCTTGGTGGAGGTGAAGCAGCTCAGGGCCAGCACTTAGGCCTCCTCACTCAGGCTGCAGTCTCTGCTTTCACAGGGCACAGTGACCGAGTTCCTTGCCAGGCAGTGTATCATAATACTTCCCGACCCAGGAGCTCGGATAAAAAGAAACATTAAAACCCAGCCTTCTTGTTCATAGACAAAGGCTCTCCCTGGTTTGTATTCTCTGGGTCCTCTGGGTCCTCCTAACATCCATCGACTCAGATGGACGTATCCTAATGCACCTTGAATCTAGTTTAATTTTTTTTTAACAAGTGAATAAAATTACTTTAAAGGAAAACAGTGCTGCTTTGTAAGATATGAGTCACATACTCATTATTAAACAAAGAAACTTGGACAATAGAAGTATATGAAACAGAAAGTGACATTTTCTACCATGTCTGATACCACTCCCTTGAGATAAGCATTGTTAACTGTTAGATTTACATCCTCTCCTTTGTGCATATCAGAGGATATTTATAAATATTTGGCTTTCCAACTTTGACTGATGTCAAAAAAGCTCCCTCCTAGAAATTGCAAGTCAGACTTCTTCCTTACAGAGTGTTAAACCCCATTCTGGCCAGCCTACATATACAGACCATAAGTACAGGATGAAGATGGACTGACTAGGCTTCCACAGGTTACCTCAGCCATGCAGACAGCTCAAGTCTGATCACTTAAAAGCAGGACTTAGCTCTTAGATATGTCACTAATACAAGGTATGGAATGTTCTTCCAGTTCTGGCCAGTCTGCTGAGTTTCAGAAGGGCCTCAAGTACAGGGAAGCTGTGAGTGTGTGTGTGTGTGTGTGTGTGTGTGTGTGTGTGTGTGTGTGTGTGTGTTGTGTGTTCGGTACTCATTATTATCGTATTTAACACTCACAAATTGAATTTGCACAACCTCTCTGGTGGCCTATGCTCTGGTGATTTCTTTTGGTTAGAACTGTAATTATAACTAAGGTGATGTTTTCTTGCTGTTTTAGGGAGGTGGCTAGAACTTAGTGTGATGTAAAAAAAAAAAATCTCTCCAGTCTCTCTATGACTAAGAGAAGTTCCCACCCAGATACCTGAGGGTTGTGCCTCCACATGCCACAGCTGAGGCAATGTATCCTCAGGTGCTATTTATCTGCAGGGCTCCACAGGCTGCTGAGGGACTTGCGGGGGAAACCAGAAGCTTCCCACGGTAAGCATTTGCCCCTCCGCGAGCCTATAATTAGAAGAGGTAACACCAAGAGGCTTGGTTCTCTTCGTCTCTGATTATCAGCTTCCAGTTGGAGCCCTGTAGTTGAATAGGGAAGGCCTGTGGGGGTAAGGTGCAGAAAACCCTGCACTTAGCACAAGTCCCAGATGACGCTCTCCTCACTGCGGCCTGAGATATGAAGACGTTTGATCCAGCCATCCTCACAAAACAGGCAAAGTCAAAGGGGTGGTTTACGTTATTGCATCCAGTACACCATCTTGGGCACAATGTTGACCTCTGACCTGAATCTCATCCCCACTTTTACTGCATCCTCTGTGTCCGCCTCAGTGGATTCACCTGCAGCATAGGGTCAACAACGCTTGTCTCGACAGCAGGCGTAGTGCCAGCAGTTGGTGCTGAAATACAGATGAATTGCTTGTTTGGAACAACTACAAAAGGTTCCCCCCAGTTTCTGCTACTATATTTAGACAAGAAACCAACAAACAATTACAACTTCAAACAAGGTAGGGTGTCATTTCTCAAACTGAGATGAATACGCTCTGAACGAGAGCAGGTAAACCTGGGGCTTTCCTCTGGACCGTGATCTAAGAAAAGAAACCCAAGAACGTTCCAGGCCACCGGGATGACCAGCTTGTAACCATATGCCGCCTGGAGTTCATTATCCGCAATTTCAAAAGGAAATTGTGTTAAACTGTTGAAGCCACATTGTACACAGTGTTGTATACGGGACATGCTAAACTGACCGGCCAACTCATCAGGAGATAAAAACAGAGTATGGGCACTGACAGCCAGGAGGAGAGCGGTGGCGGCCCGTCAGATTCAAGATCAGAAGAATCAGTCACCGACTGAAGTGCGAAGCAGACCGGCTTCCTATTGTTCCACCCCACAGAAGCACTTTAGATTTGAGAGAAAGCCATCTGTCACAGTTACATATCGCTCGTTTGAACTTAATGGATCCTAAAGTTATGAGTGTTTAAAATAGATTTCGGGCTAGGGGCACAACTCGGCAAACGTTCAAAAAATATTTACTTTTATTATTCTATTTGTGTGCGTCTATCTTTGTGGCACGTGCACATGTATGTGTGTGTGTGCATTCTGCATGTGTGTGGACATATGAGTTCCAGTACAATTGTCTGTGACTGCATATGGAGACCCAAGGTTGGTGCCAGAAATAATCTTGCGTACTCTTCCGGCTTATTCTTTGAGGCCAAGTCACCCACAACTCCCCATATGGATATAGATAGTCTAGCCACCTTGTTCTGGGGATCCACTGTCTCTGCCTTGGAAGCTATGATTATAAGAAGGCTGCTAAGCCCACCCAGAATTTTATGTGGGTTCTGAGGATCTGAACTCAGTCCTCACCCTTGCCAAGTGCTTGAGCCTCTTATCCTCTCCCAAGTCATGCAACATTTATTTTACTTAGTAAACACAGTAACGGGTTTCCTAGTGGGGTCAGTTGCAAACTAGTTTGGTGGTTGGGCATTTTGGTTGATTCCCACCAATCTTGCTGGCCACCATCCCTTATCACTCCCATGGGCCCCCCAGCATTCTCTGTTCCATTTTTTGTATCACATGTGTTCTATTATCCTCCCCAACTCTCTCTCTTTAAGATTCTTTCCCATCTATCTCCGGGGCTCCTTTCTAGTTTCTTGGCCTCCACTTGCATTCACACCCACGTAAATGCACATGCACAGCAATTAGAAGCAGGGATCTGCATGTGGGCTAGAACGTGCGGCATTCGTCTTTCCGAGTCTCCTTTGATGAGTTTTTAGTAGAGATTTGAAGCTTATAGAGTTCCCTAATATCGGTTTTCTTTTTAATGAACATTTTTCAAATACTCATTTACTTCCTCATCAAACATTATACACCAACTTACGTTATAGGCCTGGTGCAAGTGTTAGGAGTAGCAGTCAATTAATCTGCTTCTGTAAGAATATCATGTTGAGAGTGGCTGGAGAGATGGCTCAGCAGTGAAGAACACAGGTGCTTTTCCAGAGAACCCGTGCACCAAGCATACATGTAGTGCATAGACATACATACATAAAACACGCATACACGTAAAAGCAAGTAAATATTTAAAAAGAGAGTCCCGGAGCATTGAAAACAAAGTAATATATTTTCCCATGTATTTAAATTTGCTATTACACACACACACACATACACACACACACACACACACACACACACACACACCAGAAACAAAATAAGGAACAATGATGAACAAAATCATTGCCTTTTGCCTACATCTAGGCTGGCACGGCTAAGTGTTGTTTAGTTATAGTGTTAGAGCGCCGAAACCAGACCGGCTGAGCATGGTGGTGCACTCCCAGCACTTGGGAGGCAGAGGCAGGCAGATCTCTTGTGAGTTTGAGGCCAGCCTCATCTACATTGTGAGTTCCAGGACAGGCAGAGCTAGATGAGGACGCTGCCTGGAAAAGCCAAATCAACCAACCAAGCAAGCAAAATGCGTAAACTGGGTGGCTTCCAAACAACAGACATTTCTTTTTCTAGAAGCTAGGGACAAGCCAGGTCCACCATCTGGTGAGAACTTGGTAGGGGTGGAGGAGACAGAGAGGAGAGAAATCCTATGGATGGATCTTTATTTTATCACACTTCATATCTTCATATAGAAACAGTATTGACTGACATAACTGATGTCTGCTGCCTATTCATTCCGATAACTGGCTACTTCATAGTCCTTTTCGCTCAAGTGCCTTTAGCGGACAAAGCCAGTTTAAGTGATGTCATCTGTTATTTTGGTTACACTTGCATTTCAATTTTTTAATGTAATGTTTGTCATAATATAAATATCTGGAGATACAACTGACTGGTAAAGCTGTCGTCTCGGAGCGACGTACCTGGGGCGACGTACCCGACTATTCCAGGGCTTTCGTCTTAATCTGACGCACGGAGTTTCTTGGTCACTTCTCTCGGTTTAGACAATCTCCTAACAGATGCCTATTATCTACAGAAGAAATTATTTTAAAATTAAATATTCGCACCATACTAAATAGCGTGTTACAGAACAGGAACGGAGGCGGTCGTCAGGCTTTCCGTGGTATTGGTTTCATCAGGCGTCATGACAACACTGAGTGACAGTGGGCTGTGCCCGTCTCCAAACAGTGACAGGTCGGAAGGAATCTGGTCACTGTTCACTGCCGGGGCCATGTCAAGCTTGGCTTTTGGAGCCCGGGAACCCAGGCATTTTTGTTCCGTTTGCTCACTGCTCTGGCCCAAGGACATGAGTTGGATGATTGCCCTCTTTTTTTTTTTTTCCAGAGATGCCATAGATTAATTTTAAAGACTTTCTTTCATCTACATAACAGAATGAGTTCAGATAGCCTTTTAAGCTATTATCTGCACTTAAGAACTTTGTGCGGGGAAAGTCATACCAGCCATACAAAAGGGGCCTGTTAGGAACACTGAACAATGAGAGCTTGACATTTTTTTCTCCTTCTGCCTCCAGAAGAAAAAAAACCAAAGCAACTATTTTATTGCATTTATGTCTTTCATAGAAGAATGTGGGGTGATATTTATACACCAGCAAACTGCATGGAAAGGCCTGAGCGAAGGCACTTGTTCTGGGCGAGGAGAAGAGAGGGGAATCCGATGAATGCCTTCATTCCCATTGGGTTGCAGATAACTTTGTGATCTCGTAGGCGCTCAGGCTGCACGCTTATTTAAATGTGAGAAAAATAAGCTTTACAGTGTAGGTGAAGAGCATCAGGGAGGCAGACGTTGGAAACAGCGTGCAATGTATTTCACATTCTGGCCGAAAGTGTTGCTGCATATATAAATATTTTAAACAACAACAAAAAAAATTAAATTTTAAGAATGACTTTGCTCTCCCAGGTAAATGGCTCTTGGTTACATTTTCACTTCTGTTTCCGCCCCGGACTTTATTGATTTTGGTTGAGCGTGTGTGCACATTCTTGGAATAGAAATTGCTCTAATTAAAAACCGCCTGAGCCAGAGAGGGTGCCGTGGCTCAGGAAGCCCTACTCTTAGCTCAGCAGAGAGAGCGGTTGGTGGAAGGGTTTCATGTCCTGCTTGCCCTTCCAAGGGAGCTGCGGTCTCTCCAGGACAATCTCTTCTTTGAACGTGACATGAAAACACATTAGTGCTCTTTTAGGAACAAAGAAATATACATAGGAAATAGAGACATTGTTTTATCAGAACCTCATCTTCTACACTGACGTAAGCTGGCTGGAAATAAAAGCATCCCCTTCCGAGAGGAAGGTGGCTTGGGTCTGGTTTCTCCATACTTACCACTTCTACTAAATCCACTGGACTTGAGAAATAAGTAGACGCCTGGACCCACTTCTTCCTTGCTTGGGTACAATCTAATCTTTCCTATAACTGGCCAGGTTACAAATGCTAACCACACCATAGGCAGGAATGGCTGCCACATAACTAGAGCTTCTGTTGGTCTCCTTTATCTGCACTGCATGTGACACATTTAACCAGAATGAAATGGATCCAGCCTCGTTCCAAGCGAGGGAGAGTTTTCACTGTTGAAAACAGGAAAGAATCTTCCCTCATCTTGTCCTACAGAAAGAGGTCTGAGACAGCCAAGGATGTCTCTCTCCATCAGCCCTCTGACCCTGGTGGTTCATCCATTTGCCCGAGGTGACCTCTCTAGCATCCCCCTTCTGAGGCACTCTCTAGTTTCTTTTCTTCTGGACCCTCTTCTTGGATTCCATTTCTGACTCTTTCCTACCAGTGTGGACCCGATGCCACCTTATTCCTATTCTTGGACCAAACACTAGCCCCACTCACTTGTATCAACCACTCTGAGGTTTTGGCTCTAAGTCTCCTTCCGTTCTCCAGCAAAGACATAACTCAGGACAAGAGGACTGTGAAACACAGGGAACACCCAGACTGTGTTCACTGACTCTGGGTTTGTTTTATTAATCTTAAGAGCAGGAAGTCTAGTTGTGCTATTGTTTCAATTGTCTGGAACCCAGGGATATTTAAGGAACATCCAAGCCAAGTGTTGACAGAAGTCACATGGCTTTAATTACTATTAAAAGAACCAAGTTCTGCAGGAGATACAAACAAACAGGAGTGGAACAATCTTCCATTCATCTCTTAGGGAGAGGTATGTTTACAGATCTTTTTCTACACTTAGTGATCACCTACTGCAGAATTCAGTGACTGAAATTACTGGTAACAGAAATTAATAAAGGCACAGTCAGTTACCACAGGAACTTCACAGTGTGAACAGGAAGTGAGGCCTGTCCCCAGATGGCAGTGGGGCATTGAAAGATATGTGTGCCAAGGGTGGCAGGGACCCCAGGATAAGCTTAAGAGACACTGAGTCCAGGGGTGGATCATCCCCTGAGCATTCCAGACACTAAGAACAGAGCTGAAAAGATCCCTGTTTTCCAGCAGTTTCCTAATTACAAGGTTAGTAAAAAAGCAAATAGGCATGTGAAAAAACAAAAACAAACAAACAAACAAAAAAACCGTAGCAATGGCCAACAGGGAATAATATGGGTACAATGGGGCTCAGAGTGGGGGTTCGAAGCACATGTGACACTCAAGACTGTTCACTGCCCCGCTGGACCTGACTCCCACAGCTTACACAGCCCCCTAAATGGCCGTGATGTTTCTAGGCCGATGTGGACAGTGGGGAGCTTCCTGCAGGACGTGAGGCCTGAGTAGACACTTGAGGACAAGTGTAACCTGGCAAGAAAAAGGTATTTCAGACAGAGATATCAGCACAAGGAGATACTTAGCGATTTGAAAGTCCCAGACAACGTCCTTGGGATGTGACATTCCTTGACCACACACCCCTGGGGAGCACCCAGGTCACATACATTGGGGCTTATCAGAAGCAAGACCCTGCGGGAGCGACGTGTAAAGATAGCCACAGCTCAAAATACACACACACACACACACACACACACACACACACACACACACACACACACACAGAAGCTGTCACTAACCAGGAGCCCAAGACACATCCTGGGATGAAAACCAACAAGGCAGCCAAGGATGAAAAGGGAGAGACTGGTAAGCTAAGAAAAGCAAGCCAAGAGCAGAGGGTGAGAAGTAAGACTGCCTCAGGAGATTTCCTACAAATCAAACAACAAACCGCTCTGTTCTTGTGAGTGATGTGGCTGAGCACGAATGTGACCAGGACTGCCTAACAGAGAGCTGACGGCCCCCTTCACCCCTGGGGCTTGCTGCAGTCTTCCTCAAGGGAGCATTTCTTTCGAGGAATAAGGGCAAAAGATGCAGGGCAGGCACAGGACTGTGTGTCTCCTTTTTACCTTTCGTTTGCCACCTGTGGGGGACGGTGACTACTGGAGATCCCCCATTCCCTTCAACCCGTGACGCATTCACAGAAGTGCACATGGGTTGTCCTCAGGACCTCCTGGTGGAGGTGTACAGGGGCGTTCTTCTGTACCTGGCTTGCAACGCCCTAACAACCATTGTCTCTGTCCATGAGAAATGAAGGGCTCCTGGATTCCCCTGTCATTTGAGCTAATTCACATTTTTGCTTCGGCTGAAGTCTTCCCAAAAGGTCCCCCTTAAGCCAACAAAAGCTTTCAGCTACTAAAATAATGGTTTTAAGTGACTGGCATTCTACTTGGTTACTAAAGGCTTCCTTATATGGTCAGATCCTACATATATATGCTGAACTCTCACAAACAGAAGTATTGTAAGGTGGGGGTGAGCTAGCTTTCACAGAAAGCACTCAGTTGTGGCTTATTAAGGAATTTCTGGCTCAAAGTTCATGCTAACAAAAATGCTGTTTTCTTGTTTTTTTTTTTTTTTAAAGTGTCTCCCAGAAATATTTTACCTGAGCCAAAAACATTGCCCAATTTCTTCTTTTATTCCAGAAACATTTATTGAGCAAGTCCAGGCCAGGCACCTGGTTAGTTCTAGGGCAAAACAGCAAAGCAACATCCCTATGTGAAGAAACGCGTGGTCCTGAGGGAGACCGACATGAATAGATCCACTTGCAGAGAGCTAGAAGCTAGGAGATGTGAGTGCCCAGGTGGTCCCTAGGCAGGCAGACCTCTGCCTGCAAGAAGCAGAAGCCAAGTCAGGGTTGAACACATCTCCAGACACGCAGGTCCACAATCTATTACAAGTATAAATTAAGGAGAAAGGGACTCCCGGAGCTTCAAGGCGTTTCCCCACTTCGGGGCAGCAGACAGGAATCCTACGCTAGGCACTGTTGCACGCTCCGTGTGAACTCAAAGTTCTGAGGATGGAGCTCAGGTCCTGAGGGCCCGTGGGAGGCATCTTTACTCACTGAGTCATCTCTCGGGCCCTTAGTTCTTGCCTTGCTATATCAAGGAATTGCTTAAGGACTAGAAAACAAAGCTGGCGGGAGCTCAGCATCACTGCAGCCAAACCACTAGAGATGGAAGCTGGTGGTGGTCTGAAAGCTATCACAATTTCTGTACCAACTGGAAGCTTTCCAGAAGAAAAAAAAAATCTATGTCCAGTTAGTGTGGGAACTGGAGGAAAAGTTCATTGGAAAGCGTGGAGTCTTGACTGCTCTGAGGAGATTTCTACCTAAGCCAGTTTCAAAGAGCCATATGAAAGATAGGCAAAAAATGCCCCCCAGAGGCACACCCTGACGGTAGTACAAGACTCCATTCTTGAGAATTTGGTCTTTCCAAGTGAAATTGTGGGTGAGAGGATCCTTGTGAAATTGGATCTCAGTCAGCCGGTAAAGGTTGGTTTAGACAGAGTACGAGGGAACAATGTTACACAGAAGGTCGAGACTATTTCTGGTGTGTATGAGAATTCCCTAAGCAAGGCCATTAATTTTGAATCCCCAGGGTTTCAATTATAAACAGAAACAATTAAATAAAGTAACATTAACAGTTTAAAAGAAAGGACTATAAACAAGAAGGGTTTGGGGGTCCAGTAAAATTTTCTGTATATTTAACCAGGTAAGTCTTCTCACATTGGTTTTTATTTGCATTTGTTTTAGGAAGTAGAGAGCTTCTAGACCTTTTCTGTGATATATGCTGAATGACACTTGGTTATCTCTGAGGAAAAATAAGAATGTTATCCTTCATGCACTACAGCATATAACACATGTATGTGTGTTAACGCATTAAAAAAAAAAGCTTTGTTTTAAATAATATAATTCAAAAAGTAAAAGGATATTTGTATACTCTATTTAACATGGAACTTTTTTATTATATATTTATAATATATATGCATATATATGTGTGTATATATATATATATATATATAATAGTAAGCATGGTTTACACAGTTTAAGCATTGTAGGATTACTTCCACCCAGAAGCCTTTGAAATCTTATTTGCAAGACTCGAAGCTAATGTAATCAAAATTGTTACTCAGCAACAAACGTTAGCTCTGGCTCTAAAGATGGAGTCAAGTGCTTTCCCCTTACTGCTCTCTTAATACTTAATGGCTCTTTATATTTTGACCTTCAGGTCTCACTTTTCCTGGAAATGACTAAAAGTCCATCATGTAGTTCAAGCAGGCAGCATTCAGAAACACCCGTGGCATGCTCAGAACTTCACACGGTTAATTGCCAAGGGCTCCGTTCTGGACCTTCCGATAGTTACTAAGTGAGAAGTACACAAACACAAACAGATGAGCCTCCACTTTCGACAGGGCTGTGTGCCAGTAAAATCATCATTAACTCAAAATCGCATCCAATACTGTTAACCTATTAGGAATATACTTAATCCTGGCCTAGCTTAGTGTCCCCACAACACTTAGTCTGTGGCTGGACAAAATTATCCCACGTGTGGTGGTTTGAATATGCTTGGCCCAGAGAGTGGCACGATTAGGAAGTGTGGCCTTGTTGGAGTGGGTGTGGCCTTGGTGGAGGAAATGTGTCATTGTGGGCTATAGGGGGTGGTTCTGATGCTTTGATCAGGAATCTTCGAGTAAACACCAAAGGTCCTGTTCCCCAATGAGCTCTTGATCGATCAACAAAGATGCTAGTGGCCAATGAGCTGGTTGGAATAGGCAGGACTTCCAGTCCCCAAACCCCATCCCCCACCCCTTCAGACAGGCTAGCAGACCCAAGGGAGGAGAAGAGGATTGACCACACTTCAGAAGGAGAAAAAGTCATCAGTCGTGTGAGATCTAGGGCAGAATGGCCATTGGCTGCTTCCCCAACTGGGCCTGGGGTAGCAGGCAAAGAAATTACAAACACGACTAAGCTGAGGGTAGATTTCAGGGTGCAGAACTAGGACTAAAGGTAACTAAGCAACTGAGCTAAGGGCATAGTTAGAGGTGTTGATCTGGGGGTGAATAGGATTGCAAGCTATCCGAGAGGCTTAGAAGAGCCTGGTCATTGAGCTAAAGCATATCAAAGATGTGTGTGTGTGTGTGTGTGTGTGTGTGTGTGTGTAAAACAACAATTGATGAAAAGGTGGTCATGAATCGAAGAGGGTTTGTAAGGAGGAAAGAGAAGGGCAAAGGGATGTAATTATAATCTTAAAATTAAAAGAAATCATTAATCATTAATATCGTGGTACATGGTAACAGACAGGCAAGCACAAATACTAATACCATGGAAACAAAGTATATAAAAACCATGGTTTGTAGATCCTTCACATTCTAGAGTAACGGAGGAGCCCGTGTCATTATAACACTGAAGAATGTTTTCAGACTATCAACATGAAAATCTAGAGCCAAGTGTACAAAAGTGAAGAGGGGTGTTTGGAACCCCTTCCAGGAAGTGGGATTAGCACACTCTTGAAAGATGTCTCTATTACCCCTGGCATGCAAGGCCACTGGAGTCAGATGGCAAAATCAATCACTGGGGAAACAGATTCAGACCAGCTGGGAAGAACTGGCTGGATTCCTTCTCTCTGGAATGGCCCGGGAGGGGCACCCTAGCCAGGGATGCCCTCTACTTACCCCTGTCCTTTCAGCTGGTACAGTAAACACGTTCTGGGCTTGACTGGCCCATCCCTGTCCCTACACCTGTGTCCTTTCCGAATGTACAGAGAGAAATGACCTTGGGATTATACCGTGCACATGAGGGTAGGAGCAGAGGACACCAGAAAATCCCCAGTGAGTTAGGAAATGGGTTCTCCATCTCACTAAGCCAAAGGCCAAGTGGTTTCATATACCAAGCTCGTACTTAGGAGGTAGTAATAATTCTTCACAATTAGTCCTCTCTTCCTGCTAAGTCTCCAGGAAATAAAAGAATCTGCATCAGTGTAGGTTCAAGTCACTTGGAAATTGCCCCTCCCATTCTTTCCAGTCACCCTAACTAGTTCCCTACATAACGTTATTTGAGGGTTACCGACCTTCTCTAACGAATAATTTGATGGACTGTAAAAATATTGTTAGAGGAAGGTAGGTATCCAGTGATGGGAATCTAAGGGTCCAGACAAGTGGTCTGCTTGTCCCAGGTTACTTGAGGTGATCTTGAAGACCATAGTCAATCTCGGGATTCCTTGCTCTCACAGCCTCTTACATAGGCCGCAGCTCTCACCCCAGCCGTGCATACCAAGAATGAAAGCAGTTTATACTTGTGCAGATTTTCTTTATGTTAGTGAACTTCCAGGTACATATTTCTCTTGACAATGCAAATATGGCCATCATTAAGCCCCTTATTGTGCTTAAGTTTCTCTGCAGGGCTTTATTGATCCACACCTACCTACCCAGCAGGATTCCTCACACACTGCAGAAGGTCTGCCTGGAATCGGCCCAGAGCCTGTCCTCCTGAGGGACAGGAAGAGGATACCACCCAGAGAGCTCGTGCAGGCGCAGTCAACTCCTGGTGTGCTTCGCATCTGTTCCCTGCCCCTGGCAGGGACTATCACTGGAATTCGGCAAGAAGGCTGAGGGTAATTACTTGCTCTGGGGCTGACAGCTGTTAAGAACTTGTGAGGGAGTGTCAGTTTTCCACAGGCAACTGCATTTCTGAGAAAAGGGCCTGAACATGAAGACGAAGGAAAAAAAAAAAAAAAAAACAACTAGCACTGATTTCTCTTTTATGAGAACAAGCTGTTAAACCTGAAGTGGTATAAGAGTTCATAAACCCCTTGATCCTCCACTCTTGGTACATTCCAACCACCCTTGACTAAGAAGTAGGTCTGAACTATAAAATAAACAGTTGGTAGAGCTTCCCCTGTCTCCCCTCCCCCCCAAAACACACACCGAGAACCTAGTGAGCTGCCTTAAAGATCCCTCAATCGCAGGGAGGAAGGAGTGAAGACACATATCTGAAGGATGAGGCTAAACCACTGTGGCTCGTGCTCCGAAGCCGGTCCATCACTTGTGTCGGGCGATGCTAGCAGACGCATGCGCAGTGGCTGGCACTTTGAAAGCGATGAAAGAGCTATCTGAAACAGCCCTGCAAATAAAGAACATATAATCTGGAATAAGAACTAACCCCTTGGCAACAATTAAAACTCGAAACAAGACAGAGCTCTACCCACAATTCAGAGATTGTCATGACGGCAGAGTGTTGGGCGCAGAGAGATGGCTGAAGCTGGAGCATTGTCCCCAGACTCCTCTCCACCCCAGCCTTCCCATTCAGGCTGCCTCTTTCCTATGTGAATGGTTCCTGAGAACGCACTGTGGACCTCCTACATGCCTAGTGATGGACTGCTGGCTTGAACGAGCTTAGGTTAGAAGGTGTCCATCTCAGTGGCACATTTGGCTCACCTGAGGACCTCTAAAAGGGACCCAAGAGTTAGCCCGACCTTAGACCGACCCAAAGTCCCCATTGGTATCAGACTGTAATGGGCAGCTGGGTTGAGAACCACTGGTGTAAGCAATGAAGGGTCATTTGCTTCCCCAAAAGAAAAAGTACAGACGGGCCAGGTAGAGCTGCCCTTAGACATCATGAGAAGCAGGACCCTAACCACAGTCAACGCCTTCTGTTACACTTCTTCCATGGTCTATTGCATTTTAGACCAGTCCCTGATGAGCAGAATCATTATGGTGGTTCTGACCTACACTTTACTGAATAGAGAGGATAGATCTGTTCTGTCTGGATTCTTGTTTAAAGCCCTGCATCCTCCTCGGGATGGAGGTGGACAGAAAAAGACTCTGATAGCTCCCTAGGGGCATGTCCTTACTCTACACCAAGATGTTATCTTTGGTCCAGCTTGTTTCCTGATAACTTTCTTTCCCCGGGGGAGACGAAAGTAAAACCTAGCTATTCAAAGTATTGTTGATAGACCAGCAGCTTGGGCACCACCTCAGAGTTTCTTAAAAATGGGAATTCTAATGTATGTGAATTATATCCATATATAATTATAATACACATATATTATACATACACACATGTATAATACATATATATAATTATATCCACACATATATACAAACACATATATAAACACACACACACACATATATATATATATATATATATATCAAAGTTTTGTTATTGTTTCTTCTGTTTAGTGAAAGTATGGGTATTTCGTCCATCCTCAAAAAGATGACCTAAAGTAGAAAAGAGATTACAGGAAATGGGAAAGGGAGTCTGGAGAGGATGGAAGGAAAAGGGTTGGAGTAAGACATGATTTATGTGTGACACATGTGTATGTATGGAATACACAGTGAGCAGTGTGCGGCGTGTGTGTGTGTGTGTGTGTGTGTGACAGCAAGTCCCACTCATGTTTATAACTAATATGCATTCATAATTATAATTTTCAAAAGAAGAAAGTATAGCTATCCCTCCATCTTGGGTCAAGCCCCCCTCTCCTCCACAGCCTCTGGTAACACTGCTACTGACATCAGGTCTGCGGAGCCAGGTTGCCAAGAAACCCAGTCACTCTTCTCTTGCTCCCTCTCAAGAGCTGGCTCCAGTCAGGCTCAGGCACAGTCTGTGGTTTGCTGCTGTAGCTGATACGAAAGAGGTTTTGCTTTGGGCCAAGTAGGGTCCTGCAGCTGGTGCTTATCAGCCACACCCTGCCACCCACAGATGTGTCCACCCTGACCTTCCTGGCTGAGGACGTGTGGGAACTCTGAGCTTCCCATGGGAATGGAGGACAGAGTGGGGAAGTAAGTCGGTGTAGGAGGGATGGCACGCTGCCAGCAGTGCATCCCTGTACGTCCCCAGCGCAACTGGTGCGGGTCTGGCATCCTATCGGGACACTCTGCTCGTCCATGCCCTGGGTCCTCCTGTGAAAGGACAGCCCACCGGGGTTCTCTCACCTTTGCCTTTTCCCAGCCATTTCTTTTTGCATTCCAAGGAGGAGACATGTCAACTCATGGGTATGCAATAGATATTAGTTTCAGAAATAAATAGGCGAAGAAGTAAACAAACAGCGCTTGTTCATGTACGGAAGAAAGGGCTCAACTTGGGTTTCCCTTTGCTTTGGCAGAGGCATAGCTTCACGTCTGGGAAACAGCATAGACTTTCAGCTGAAAGTCATCATTTTTGTTTTAGGTGGCTCCTTGCACCGCCACCCTTCAGAAACAAGAACTCCTCCATGTACCTGCGCTCCCGAATTCCACTTTTTAATTGTCCCACGGAAGGGCTTCAGGAGGAGTCCGTGCTTCGGCCTCCCGGACTGCTTGCCAGCAATGCGTATAAAACACGAACACGATCTCTCCTAATTATTCGAGCACTTTCATCTTAAGAAGACACGCGTTTCTGTGGTCTGAATCTGAATGAAAAGAAGCATTGCTTCCTTTGATGGAAAGGCCAACAGAGCCCCTGGGAAAGGGACAGCTCTGCCTGAGGCCACACGATTAGTAAGGGACAGTGGTCTGTCTAGACCCTAAGCTGCTTGAGGTTGAACCAGTTCTTTGTCCTTCCTCATTCACAGGGTAGGGGGCTGAGAGCTCAGTTACCAACCAGCGCATAGGGTCTCGTGGCTGTCCCTTTCCTGGGACTAGACGGTAACCTACCAAGGGTATCCTACATGGTTCTGGTAAAAGATCTTTGGTGTGATTCCAGAAGTCGGTTCAACACTGACCCAAAGTTACAGACCTGTTTTTCCTGAAGTCCACTTTTTCTGTCTTCCTTCACCAACTCAAGCAGTCATGAAGAGGATTTTGCTCAAACTTTCCAAAGTAACTTCCCCTTTGGCTGATACCAAGCGTGTGTAGCTTCAGGCCAAGGAATACTAAGTTTATGAGCCGCTAAAAATAGACAGTTACAAGAGAAACTCCCTCCTACGCCTCCCACTGGCTACATACAAAGACACACTCTCCTGTGAAGAAGGGTGGAAAAAGCGGTATATGCTGCAAGCTACACGCTCCAAGCTATGGTGTCACCCAATGGGAAATCACTCTAAGAACTACACCGCCATTTCAGGAGTGGGCACGACCCAAGTGTTACCATTGGAAACTACAACGCCCGTCAGTGCATTTTCTAGGCCTGGATTCTACTTCCCACAGCTGAAGGACAGAAGTAACAGTACTGCCAGGACTGACAGCCAGATTGACAAGCCCAACACGGGTCTTTGCTCTCTTGCAGACTCTCAGCTCTTTGGAGAATGAAAGCTAGGTTTAGTGCATAATGTCTATTCAGGGTCATTCCAGAACATTTGCAGCAGGTCAGACCAGTTACAGAGACCACCCCTTATCTTCTTGTCCAAGATCTATACCTGGCCATTTTGAAGGGTCTGTTCACTTTATAGGGTCTGGAAAATAACCAAGGTAAGTGTTATCCTTATGTTTCAATGTTCTAGGTTTCCTGCCAAGCACGTACCACATCCCTAAGCCACATCCCACTTACTTAAAGACTTCTAGATGTAGGTCACTGGGGTGTCCACTAGGACTTTGTGACACTCTAAATAGCACTAGAATGAAATCGTTGACCATACCAAGAATGGAGCGCCTAAGTGTTTATGAGAACAGTTGTTAGCCCTGAAGCAAATGGCTTTCGTGCAGTTATGCTGGTGAAACACCAAAGTTACAAAGTGTGAAGAAAGCGTGAAAGCCTGAAGAAGGCAATATCTTCTCCATCTATTGTATCCAGAGGGTGAGTGGGATTCTGTTGTTCCCTGAAGAAATGGTTCCAAGCTCTACCAAACACTGATTTCTCTCTGCCTGCCTGCCTGCCTCCCCTCCCTCCTCCCCTCCCTCCCTCCTCCCTCCCTCCTCCCTTCCTTCCTTCCCTTCCTTCCTCCCTTCCTTTTTTTTTTTTTTCTTTTTTAGTTTTGGTTTTAGTTTGGTTTTTTGAGACAGGGTTTTTCTGTATAGCCCAGAACTCACTTTGTAGACCAGGCTGGCCTTGAACTCACAAAGATCCACTTGCGTCTCCCTCTCAAGCATTGGGATTAAGGTATTCACTATCACACTCTGCTCCATGTATTTCTTATACGTGGGCTCTGTTTTATAGGTGCTGCACTGAGAATGACACATTGTAAGGGAGCACAATTGTTTTAAGACTCTCAGGTGAGAGCCAGTGCTTCCTTTATTGGCCATTTTAGCAATTAACAATTCTGTTTGCACTTATTTATGTGGGGAGAGGGCACAGCACAATTTCTGCAGTGGTTCTCTCCTACCTTGTGAATGCTGGGAGTTGACCCTGGACCTCCCGGCTTGCAAATGCCCTTACCTGCTGAGCTAGCCTGTTAGCACTCACTTGTAATGTTTGAACAACTCTTTTAAAAAACAAACTATACTCCTAATCCAAATTCCACATTCTCGGATTTAAATCTGATTGAAAGTGTCATCTAGGGTGTCATGTTGTGCTCCTCCAGCTCAACCCTCAACCCCTACCCCTGACAGAGTTTCTCTGTGTAGCCCTGGCTGTCCTGGAACTCACTGTATTTCAGGCTGTCCTTGAACTCAGAGATCCACCTACATCCATCTACCTCCAAGGGGTCTAGGGTGTCTTATTTTCTATTTTGTTTATCTTCTTATCCACTTGAGTCCTGTATCAATTCTTTACCCCTTTTTTTCCGTTATGAAGCTATGATGAGTAGTGATGAGTAGCCACCAATTGTGGAATGGGATGGGCAAATGGAACATTACATCATGTGTGTGTGTCTCTGTGTGTGTGTGTGTCTCTCTCTGTGTGTGTGTGTGTGTGTGTGTGTGTGTGTTCAGCTCAGTTTGTTAGATGGATAACCAGGTCTTATTATTATTCCTACTTTGTAAAGGAGAAAAGAATTGAAGGACATCCCCAGAATTAGAAACCTAGCAGCTGGACACAGCCGAATGGAAGTCTTCTGATCCTCACTATTCTACTCTTTTCATGATCACGATCCTTCTTACGATTTAGAAGAACCCTGGAGAGCAGGTTTCGGTCACTCTGTATGGAGCTCCTCCTCCTGTTGTCATTCCCCTTCACCTTGGCCACACCTGTGTCGGAGCTCAACAGACATTCCATTTTATTGGCTTTCTTCCTCCCGGAAAGTGAAGACCTGCCCTTTCCACCTTGAATTCCTCATTCCTCAGACAATAGCTTAGCCCTCTGTAGGTGTTCAATAGTGTAGATAGGACGAGGGAGTCATTGATGAATGAACACAGAAGCATCCCAGAGACAGGGCTTATACTGTTGACTTTACTTTTATGAGGGAGCTAAGCTTAGCTGAATGAAAGGTACAGGCTCACGGGGGCTCTCCAGAATTGATCCTTATTCCTTGATACATTTGCACTAGAAGCTTTGCTACCACAGCACATTTGAAAGCATCACAGCATTCAAATACAAATGTGTGTTTCTGTGGTTATAAATATTATAAAGTTATATAATAATGATAATAAATATTAAAGCAACTATGCTGGATTACTCTAATCCAGGAAATCCTTTTATTAGTAATCTCTGTTATTCTCCATGATAAAATGACTCCCTTATAGGCTTATGTTGTTCAAACCTATTTTAATAAGGGTTCTTAAATGCTTTAATCTCCCTTCTAGCCCACCTACCAAAGGTAGGGGAGAAGAAAGGTGAATAGGAAACGGGATGGGGACCTGTTTAGAAGTAGTTCTTTGGGGCAATTTCAAACATGAATTAGCAGCAGTGACTTGATCCAGAGGAAACTGCGAGGCTCTGTCGAATTGGCACAAGTCCACGGAAGTGACAAGAAACTGTTCTCGATGAGAATACCATGAGAAGTTCTCCAGCACTTTTCCCTCTACAAAGTCTCAACAAGTGAAGATCAGCAAAGACCTGCAAAGTGTTGCAAGGCGAACCAATGCAAGAGTGTCCTCTTACTGTCTGTAGGGTCACGTGTCCTCCCAAGCATCTGCTTCAACAAAACAAAAAAGCTGCTCTTTCACAAGACAGCTTCCGGAAAAACATCATATGACACAGCTGAGTTTCCAGAACTTTCCACTTCTCTGCCCCCTTCCCCCCAAACACTGTCTAAATATTTTACTTCTTACATGGCAAATATTTATCCCTTACAGTGACAGGTCATGATTTTGGTTCTTACTCCCCACAGAAAAACTACATAGAATATGCCAGCTTAAAATGTACAGAGTTGGGGCTGGAGAGATGGCTCAGTGGTTAAGAGGCCTGACTGCTATTTCAGAGGTCCTGAGTTCAATTCCCAGCAACTACATGGTGGCTCAAAACCATCTGTAATGGGATCCAGTGCCCACTTCTGGTATATCTGAAGACAGCTACTGCATACTTAACACACACATACACAGACAGACAGACACACACACACACACACACGCACACATAAAATCTTAAAAAAAAAAAAAAAAGAAGATGTGCAAAGGGTGGGGTTAGAGAGATGATGGCTCAGTGGATAAGAACACTTATTACTCTTGCAGAAGACCTGGGTTCAGTGCCAAACACTGGCATGGCAACTCACAACTGTAAGTCCTCAAGTCCCAAGGAATCCAACATCCTCTTCTGGTCTCCAGGGATATTAGGCTCATACTTCAAAATAGAACAAATAAACCTAAAATATTTAAAAAAGAAAAATTGGTTTTTTTGAGACAAGGTATCTCTCTATATTACTGGCTATCCTGAAACTCACTGTGTAGGCCGTGCAGACCTTGACAGAGATCTGCCTGCCACCACCTCCTGATCAAAGGCAAAGGTTATTGTGCCCACCTAAAATTTAAAATAATAAAAGACAAGTGCAGGTACGGCTAGGAAGACGTGGAAGTTTAAATATTCAAAATAAAGCAATTGGAGGCATTGCTCATGTTAGACACCACGTTTTGCTCCAAAGACTTCTCATAGTTGAGAACGTTCAGTTCTGTCATTGTTACTAAAATTCCTTCCCCGGGAGAGACATAGAGCACCATCTATCTCTCTTTCAGGGTTCCAAAGATAAACTGAGGCACGATTCTGCCAAATGTCATTCCGGAGAACCAATGAATTTACTGGGCTTTCTTAAGCATGAGTTATTTACAGGAGTGTGGACATCCCCCCTCCCCCAATAGGCTGAATCTAATAGAAATGAGGGTGTCTTTGTAGCCACATAAATGGCATCTTTCCTGGTCTCTACCAGCTCAACACCTGCCCAGACTTGTGCAGTAGGGAGTAGCTGGATACTCAGAAAAAAAAAAATAAATCTCATGCCCTATTCTGTCCCTCTGGGCTAAACCATCAACCAGCTTGTAAACCATTAACCAGCACAGCTGGTTAGCATTCCCCAAGATGGTGGTTGCTTGGCTTGGAGGATGGTCAGAGAGTAGTCCTCCGTTGCCTACACAGCACAGTTAGCAAGTTAGGAGCCGGCATGAATCTGCATCAACGTCTTCTCACAGCGAAGGGGATTCTTAAAAAGCAAAGCTTAGAGGATTTAAGTTTTCTTCCTATTTTTATTCACTGTGAAAGTGGAAAGGAAGTGTTGTTGATGCTGTCGCTAATGTATCATTATAGGATTAAAAGAGGAAAAAAAAGGGCAAAGGCTGAGTAATTGTTTATGTAATTATTTATGGCTTATCTAAGATCAAAAATGTTTAGGCCCTCTGAAGCGAAAGGGAAGCGGTTGTTTCCTGTACACAAACTTGCTTTGTCACACTCCACAATTTGAAGACCATAATAAGCAGTATAGGACGTGAGGGCTTCTCCCCTGGGAGATGGGTAATTCCTTAAAGATCCTGGACTGAGCTATTTGGTTCCAAAGGGGCCCAGGTTTCCCTCGCTGTGACCATCACGGTGCTGAAGGCGCTTAACGGAAGGAAAGCTTCACTCTTTCCCATGCTGGTGGAGGTTCAGGAAAACTGGGGCTTAGGAGTCCGGAAAGCGATGGGAACCAGCAAATTGCTGTAAAGCAGATGTCAGCCCGACTCCACCTCCAGTCTTTCAGGCTGGGTCTTGTGGGAACTGTGTCCTGAGAAACTGATGAGGGTTAAAGTCCAGCAGTGCCTCATGGCCTGGGTTTGAAGTTCAAGGGTTTGGGAAGTACCCCATCCAGATCCAGAGCAGTGCTCAAAGGGTGGGAAACTGACAAAGGGGAGGGGACAGGAAGGCCAATGCTCACTTTTGCGGGTTGTTCTTCTGTTCATCTCTCCAGCCATAGGCAACTTTGGACAGAGGACCCTCCCTCAGCATATAACCACATGACAGTGTAGGTTGTGAGAGACCGTCCTCAAAGCCAATCCAACACCATCTCGAGGAGTCCCATTGTGTGCCCTTGCCACGTCTCTGAAGGAACTAGAATTTCTCTGCTCTTTTTAGGGGCTTTCCACACACTTGGCCCTCTGCCTGGAAGACTCAATTGCCCCATGCCACCTTGTACGTACCCAGAACTCACTTTGTATGCAAAGTTTTTCCAGAGCCATGGACCAGCAAGACTGGATTAGGTGCCATTCCCCCTAGCATTCCCACAGCCCCGTAGAAAAAGCACATAGCCGTTACTGTTTACCTCAGAAAACCTGGATAAGCGTTCAACCATCTTTCTAATTTGTGGAACACTTCGAAAACAATCTTACTCAGAACCTATCCTAAAAGGGCAGATGGTTTGAGGAGACGGTAGAAGAGGGATGCAGTGCTGGATCCCATCCACAGTACACCCACCCCAACTGGGAAGCACGGGTGGGAGTGTGCACACATCCTTGGGGTGGTTTTACTGTTTATCATAGCAGGGGAAACCCGGAGATCTGCATCCGAGGAATGGGAATGGAATGTTTCATGTGAAGGTCTCATATGTCAATTTTATAAGCCCCATATATAAAACCAGTGGCCTTTTAAAATTTATCTACCTTTATCTATTAAAATATCAGTCCCTGGGATGGCAAGATGGCTCAAGACATACAGGCACTTGATTGTCAAGACTGACAACCGCCTTTTGATTCCCAAGAGACATATGGTGGAAAGAGAACCGATTCCCACAAATTATCACCTCCATGCACGTTCCTTTCCAGATAAATTAATGTGAAGTATGAATTCCTTCAGGGCAATATCCCTGAACTAAAGAACATGTGGTACGGAACAGGAATGGATGGGTAATGAAGAGATCACACGGACAAGCAGCTTTGGCACTAAAGAGATAAGAGACCTGGTTAAAACAAACAAACAAACAGCCCGGAAAAGGAGTTTTTTGTTTTTTGTTTTTTGTTTTTTTTAAAGAACCAAACAAAGAAGGCCAAGAATCTAACTGTAGAGTATTCAGAGCAGGTACAGAAGCACACAGCAGCAAGACCGATCCCTGCCCAGAGCGGGGCTCAGTTTGAGGCCCAGGATGCACCGCGCACTGTAAGGGTTTTCCGGAAAGTCAGTGGAGGGGCATTCCAAGCCTGACACTTAATGCTCAGAAGATTCTTATCTGGCTCTGACTTGAGTGGCTTTCTCAGACCAGAGAAAGAACACCAGCAATCTGAAAGGAACTTAATTGGCCTGGACAGTGCCAATAGTAACATGCGTTACCATGGTAGCTAATGCGCACACTCCTCAATCAATAATGCCGCCTTATCTGCTTTCTAAAGAAAGGATAAATGGAAGAAAGGAAGGAAGGAAAGCCACCGGTCCTGCAAAGATGCCCCCTTGTGCCGTTACCTTCCTGGATTCTTCCGGTTGCCTGAAAAGCTGACAGGTAATTATTTGGATCCCAACGAGCAAACAACTTTCACTTGATCACGGGGGCTGCTGGCATCTTGCAAGGAAACTTTGCGCTCTGTTTGACTGCTGGAAGGTGGAGGGCATTTTGAGTCACCAGAGAGAATTGGGAGAATTATTCAGAGTCCATTCCTGATGACATAGGTAGTAATTACAGAGGAAGAAATGGAAACTCGAAAAGCTCAAAGAAACGAGTTCTGCCTTTAAAGGCAGGGGATGATCTTATCATATTTTACGGTGACATTACATGTGGATGCTTTTAAAACTTCTCCGGTGGAAATGGTCTGGAATCGGGACTCCATTGAAGATTAAAGGGCTTGGGGCGGGAGAGGGGATGAACTTACGTCTTTGTTTCATTGGTTCGGCTCCAGCTTTTCTCCTTCATAGAAAACAGACACAGGGAAAAAAGCTCTGAGGTCATCGTATGGATGCCCTGAGGGTCAGAACCAGTCTATTCTCTTTGGGGCTGGGTGAAGTACTCTTTCAGGCGATTTTGAAAGAGTTTAAATAATGCAGCTCCCACCACTTCCTTCAGCAAATTTTAGTATTCATGGGCTTGAGCAAAGGCTTTTTTTTTTTTTTTTTTTTTTTTTTTTGGTAGCTGACCTCAGGCCATTGAGCTGCAAACCTTGCTGTTGTCACACTGAAATAGGGACCATGCTAAGAGGTGGCTCCCAGGATGCCATACATCAGGGGTGCTTTTAGGTTTCTGTGGAGTGGTATAAAATTTTGTTTTTTGGGGTTTTTTTTATATTCTTTTTTTTTTTTTCTGAGGAGGGGTGTGTACGTGTCTATTGGCAGCCAAATGCAGATGTGCATATTGTGAACGGAAGCATCTAGAAGCCAGAAGACAATCTTGGATGTCATTCCTCTGGTATTGTCCGCCTTGGCTTTTGAGACCGGGTTTCTAGCTTTGGCCTAGAACTTGCCAAGTAGGCTAGGTTGGCTCTGCTTCCCCAAAGTTGAAATTACAAACTCACACCACCACATAGGGATTTTTTTGGGTGGGGTCTGAGGGGGATCAAGCTCAGGTCCTCTGGCTTGCAAGGCAAAAAATCGTAAGAGCCAAAAGTTAAGTTTTAAGTTTTAATTACTGTGCCTAAGAGATCCATGAAACAAAAAACTGTTGCTAACCTGTACGTGCCTTGCCCAAGGACAGATCTTTCCTGAAATGCTGGAAGCTATTGTCTGTGGGAGAAAACACACCAAGTGCTTCGCTACCCTAAGCAAGTTTGTTTGGCCCAACTATACAGGATGTAGGTGTAAGGTACATAGGCAGGAAATACGTCAGGATGTATGCTTGCCCCTGATTGGATGTAAGTGGGAGGGCCTAAGACAGGAAGTGCTTCAGGATATATGTTTGCCCCTGATTGGACCTCCTGGGAAATAGGTTTGCCTTTATAAGCCTCTGCAAAATATGACTTGTGGACATTTTCTGTGACCAAGGAATGGGCCTGGCCAGAGTCTATCGTCTTCACCAGTATTTAATTAAAGCTTGCTTCAAACGTGGATCAAGACTGTGGTGGTGGGATTAGCAACATCATATCAAGTTATCACTTTTTATACTTGGTCCTGTGTCCTAGAGGAAAGCATCAAGTAAACTGCCATGGGTTAATTGAGATTTATCTTTAAGCCTCGTTAAGGGACACACCCTCACAGGGAATCTATGCTTGAAATTTAGAGGATTTGCTCATGTCCAAGCAAGGCCTGTTGTAGGTACACTGGCTGCCAGGGAATCCCGAGGGCTCTCAAATAAAGCAAAGATGTGGATAAAGAGAAGGCACTGAGCTGGGAGAAGATGACGGTGAGAAGATTCAGTCAGTCTAATAAGAGAGAGAAAAAATGTCACTCAAGGGGAAATAGCAAAATAAGCCATGGAGAAGTCTCAGATGGTCCCAGTTCCTAATCCATTCCTTCTTCTGCAAGGACACCACATGCTCTCTTCTGGGCTCTGGTGAGATGGCATGTGTTCTTATGTCAGCCATCAATACCTGATGCAGCCTGGCGGAACCTACAACCTTGACACCACACTCACGGGCTTGGACCAAGTAGCAACACCTGAAGGAAGGAACGGTCCAGGGGAAAATCTCTTGGACAAGATGTACAGTTTAAAACATCAAATTTCAGAAAACACACTCACTTCTTTGGTTATTCGCCTTAGTGGGCAATAAGCTGATCTGCCTGAGGTTTCTATGTGGCAAAACCACAGAGTCTATTTCTTGCCCTGGTTACATCCTGACCTTCACAGACCCATTCCTCTGCCAATGGTTGGCTGCGTGACTGACAAAAGACAGGCAGGGTGCACGATGTGATAACTATTTCCCTTGGGCTGGGGCTGGGATCCTCAGACTTCCTATGACAGAATTGCACAAGTCCCTGAGTGAACAGGACTGGAGTCCTAAGTGACAGCCCTTCCTGGTGACTCTTCAGGTGGCTCAGTAGCAGGAACGCAAGCTTGGGACACAGCAGCAGGTTCTGCACCTGTTCCTCGCCAGCTCCCTTGTCCGCCAGCTGTGCCACGCTCGTACTTCCAAGAAGTAGTCCCAAGTTGGTCCCTTCTCAGACATCACCAAATACCACTACTTACTCCTCTCCTGTCCCACAAGAGCCCCATCGTAATCAAGAAACGCATGTCTTAGCCAGGCGGTGGTGGTGCACACCTTTAATCTCAGCACTCTGGAGTCAGAGGCAGACAGATCTCTGAGTTCGAGGCCAGCCTGGTCTATAGAGAGAGCTCCAGGACAGCCAGGGCCACACAGCTTGTCTCAAACAAGCAAGCAAACAAACAAAAGGCTAAAAAACCAACAACCCAAGCATCAGCGTACATCTTAGAGTCTCCTGAGGAAGCACTGGTGACAGTGATTTCTACCCCTCTTTTCCCTTGGGATCTGATTTTCTCTTTGATCAAAAGAAGCAGGGTCGGGTGTTAAGGAGGAAACACCCTTAGCATTTTTCTGTAACAATCACCACCGAAATAAACTGCGAGGGAACGAAAGCAGGGTCACTCCAGAAGCAATCGTGCATGCTCCCTCTCCGATTGATCAGTCAGAGAGAATGGCAAAGTCATTGGTTGAGCCTTTAAGTTCCAAATTCTGCACTCACAGCAGGCGCCCCTTTGTAGACAGTGGATGGCCGAGGTGCAGCACAGAGGGAGAGATTTCTGAGTTGTCTTTCAGATGAGACTTCTTGAAGATGCAATTTTCCATGTTTCCTGGAATTTCTAGACAAAAAGTTAAATAGGCCAGGAAGAAGCACCCTCATCCCCGTACCCTGAAGACTTCCAGTACTGTTCTTTGGCTAAAGTTTCTTAAACTGTACGTACAACTTTTGGCCTTGTGTTTTAAGTGGGCCCATTACTCTGACCCCACCGTGGAGTCTCTGTTGTTGTCTAGGGATGCTGGAGTCAAAAAAACCAGATGGGAATCTAGGCTTCTCAGGCTTGCTCCACAGAATCTTCATGTGACTGATTTACCTGCTCCTCAAAACCAAAGCCAAAATTGATGGAAATATCTCTAAGTTACAGTAACACACCCTGGTTCTGAACTACAGGGAAGGGGAAAAGGCACTGTGTTCTCAAAGAATAAAGTGCGAGGGTGGGGGTGTTTGAATGAAAAATAAATAAATAAAAAGGAAAGGAAAGAAAAAGAAAGTAAAGGTCACGACTGCTCCTAGGTGCAGGACAAAGTTAATTATACATAAAAGGGAGAGCATAGCCAGAGGCAGGGCAAAGGGACATCTGAGAGAGTCCAGAGTGGACATGACCAGGCTGAGCTGGGCCCTGTTGGGAGGGGGTGTGAAGGGAGAGGAGAGAGAGGGAACCAGGTCGGGCAGCCAGGAGGCCTAAGGTCTGAAAGGGGTGAGTAACCAAAATGTCTGGATTGTATAGGGAAGAGCCTCTGGAAGACTGGCTCTCCAGCATCTGGTCTGGAGAGTTCAGGGTAGAGGGTGGGGCATGCCAGCTATATCCTGTAATAGGCAGGGACTGAGGGATGCTGGGAGAACCTGGAGGCCAGCCAGGTCTGCTTTGATGCGTCAATGAAGCATCTCAGCGGTTTGTTCCGGGTTTAGAACTAAACAAGGAGAATGGCTAGCTGACCAAAAAGAATTCTGGGCTGTAGTTTATTCTTCTTCCCTACTTCATTTTTTTTTTTTTAAAGTGAGATGCTAGCAGATAGGTGAATCTCTATGGGTGTGAGGCCAGTCTGGTCTATAGAATATAGTTCAGGCCAGCCATGGAGCTCTTACCTCCAAAAACATAAAAGAAAGAAGGGAGATGGGAGACGCTTTCCCTGTTGGAATGAAAGAAGAGCCTAGGAAGCTAGTTATGTTGGGTACGCACCCCCTTATCTGCACCCCCCACCGACCCCCCTCTCTGCTGCTGCTCCACCTGCTAGCCTTAGGTTTTGCAACACGGCTTTTCACCCTTAGCAGTTCCATTTCTCGGCTTGTGGCCCCACAGTTTTGCAAAACAGTGCCCCGCATCCCCTGCTCTCCCCCAGTCCTATTAGGATTCTATGTGAGGATTTAAAACAAAGGGTAGCATTCACCGGAAGCCAGGCTCCCTTTTCTCTTTCCCCATTGCTATGTTAATGAATCCTTTGGACGTCACAGTGACCTACAAGCTCCTACGCTGGGGTTAGTCCTGTATCTGAGCTCCTGATGTGTTCCCCTAAGAAAAATTCCAAGGGTCTGGGAAGACCGAGGGGATTCGGGATGTTTTCTAAGACCCAGCTCTTAACCGTGAGAAGGTGTGACTGGTCACAGCCCCCGCCCCCACCCCTTGTCATTATAGGTGAGAGATAGCTGGGCGGGCAGTTCTGCATCCCAAGGATTGCTGAAACACTGGCAGCTGAAGAGGAAGTGAGAGGCCAATGGCAGTGTGACCTCAGTGACAGAAAAGTCACTTCATATTGCTGGAACGGTTTAAGGGCAAACATTTCTTTGTCTGAGGTTTGCCCCTAAATAGAAATGCTGACGGCGAGTGTCCAGAGCACACGGTCCTCTCATGGGGAGGGCTTCAGGGACTCGGCGAAGTTTATTGTTATTTACTAATCTTTTTAAAGGCTGAAGGATTTGGGAGTTAGAAGTGTATTTGAGCAGTCTCTCGTAGATTTTAACTAACTCATCCCTGACCATGAATTTCTATAAGCCGCTCAGGTGTTTGGATCGTCTCTTTGAGGTTCCACCCACAGAGAGAGACCTTCCCAAATATCATAGGCACCAGCGGATGAGTGAGTGTGGGGTTTAGGAAAGACAGCCTGGCTGTGGGGACCACCTGGTATCCAGTCAGCCACGCACATTTCCTAGTTTCACCTCCGTGGCTCCACAAACAATGCTGATGAGAATTGCTGAGCCTTTCCACACTCCAGCACAGCTGAGGAAATTCTCATGGCTGCTATACCAGAAGTGAGATGTCTGTGGATTCAACTATAGTGCCATGTGGGGCTCTGGCTATGGGGGATACTACACTGAGAGGCCAGGTGTCTGCTGAACGGCCTAGCTACATCCATGGGGTGGGCCACTGGAGCCTCATCTCCATAAGCTGCTTTGAACAACGGTCACTCTGGCCCTCCATAGCATTTGTCATTCATGAACTCTCCCTTCCTCTGGATCTTGGGAGAATCCCCTATATATTTGGGGGATGGGTGGGTGGGAGGGGCTGGCTGAGTCACTGCAGCTGAATGACTCCCCTATTCAGATAAGGTGATTTTGATAGTCATCAGGTAGCTGATGAGGCCAGGGCTCTGGCTTATCAGGGCTTAAATGAGTCAACCTGGAAACAGAATCCATTCTCCTGATATACAAACTCATAGGGGTATTGGCCCCAAAGAAGTTCTGTTACAGAAAACATGAGATGGAATTGAAAATGTAGAATATTAGAAACTTGAGATACAGGAGCTCAAAATAAGTGTAAATGACCCCTAAATGTAGGTCACAATTAGAAAGGACAATATAGCGTTATGGCAGAAAAATATGTCAAAATCTAATCAGAAGCAAGGTTGGGTATTAGGACTTATACACATGCACATACATATAAATATACCCATATACATATAGCTTTTCATGTCTCTGAATCTGTCTATAAATACATGACTATGTAGATAGAGTGTTGGTGGGTGGGGACCTCTAGGCTGCCACTCAGTCTAACATTTCCTATTTCCCAGCAAAGAAAAACCAAGATTAAAATTCTAGGATGTGTGACTCTCTGGGGACATGAGAGACAGGGCAGTACAGCCATCAGCTGCAATTCTTGTGACTTTCGCATGACACCTCTGTCTTTAAGTTGGGATCTAGTGACCCAGCCTTGCTGTCTCCTGCTGACCTGATCCCTGGCCACAGCCTACAAAGGTACTTCAGGTTGCCTCCATGCAATCCTCTGCAGAGTCCAGTCAAATTTGTTTGTTGCAATGCTTAACAGGAAGACGAATTCCTGTCTGGACAACAGATAGACAGGTGAGCTTGGAACCTGGGAGTAAAGACGCATTCACAGAGGCAGCTGTTTAGACCACAGCTGTCTCGGGGGGAAAAAAATAGCTGAGAGGAGAAGATTCAGATCTCAGAACAGTGTTTCCAGATAGCATCTGAGGCAGGGGGATGTCATGCCTGTGAGCCCTTCCCAGGAATTCTGCTCCAGCAATCAAAGGACTCTTTCCGCACTTCCAGAGACAGGCACGTTATTCCAGGAAAGTACAAACTCCCTCAAGCAAGCTTTGCTTAGAGTTTGCAGCCTTGAAGTGACCTTTGGATCAACAAGATCTTTCCAGCAGGTTCGTGGGACAATGTGGAAGCCAAACACGAGAAAGGAAAAGCCTGGGCTAAGGGAAAGCTGGGATGAAGGAACCCAGCTCCTATTAGGTTGGCAGATAATTTTCAGCCACTTGGCCCAAGTACCTTAACTAGACAGAGAGTTAGTTAGGCTTTCAAAATTCATACCTTAATAAGTGCTTTTGTTTTATCCCCGGAATAATTTAATTCAAAGTCATTTACTTAGTGCAGTGAGAGATTCAAGCGCAAAGATATTTAATTATGCACAACCTTGATCCCATTAAGCAGATTAAAAGCCTTAACATATTGGCTGGCCTCCTGTACGGCTGGTCCCTTAGATTTGCATGTTCAATTGCAGTTTGCAAAAAGCAAGAAATTACATCAGCCTTAAAACAGTATTTATTCAGGATTTGGCTCTATTCTGAGCTTATACTTGGCTTAATTGTACTCAGCAAGGGAATAATATTACAGTGACAGCCGCTGAATTCATAAATACATTTCTGTTAGCAAGAAAGGCCGAAAGAGTCAACCAGTGTAAATTATCTTTGGCTACTGAGCAATTACTCTTTCAAGGACTTGGGAAACTGTTAAGTCTTCTGGTTCTGTGCCAGCAGCGTTCTTAAATGTGGAGCTGAAATAAAGGACCGAATAGCACACCTACATAGATGAGTCTTTCATAACACGGGATTCCTTAAAAGAGAGCGTAAGAAGAAATCTGAGCACCATGATGCCTAGTAACGATATTTTACTTACCACAAAAGGCAGGCAGATACATATCTTGGAAACGGGCTGTAATTATGAATGATGTGTATGCTACAATATTTTCATGCATGACCGAGTTTTCCTTGACATGGTGTAGTGAGACATAGTGTCAAGGTAAAGCCATCTACGCTTACAAATATTCAGGAGGTCTACATGGGGACCTGTGCGTGCATGTCTGTGTGTACAGTGGTCTGATGGGAACTGGTGAACAAGCGGAGCAGTGGAATAAGAGGCCTTGTTGTAGTGCTTGCCAATTTCATGATGTAAATGTTCCTACGGTCATCGTATTAAACTGCCAACGTGGATTTACTGAGTGCAGAGCTGGATAGGCACAGCACAGTGCATTATACAGGACGCCCAGCACACAGATCGCATAGATGCAAATTATTATGAAAGAAATAATTTTAGTAACTTTTTAAAGGTTTGGTTGGTTTTTTTTTTTTTTTTTTCGTTTCCTTTCGTTTTGTTTTGTTTTTTTTTATTTTTGAGACAGGATTTTTCTGGGTAGCTTTGGCTGTCCTGGAGCTCACTCTAGATCAGGCTGGCCTTGAACTCCTCTTGAGATCCACCTGCCTCTGCCTCCCAAGTACTGGAATTAAAGGCACGCACCACCACCACGTGACAGAACGTTGGTAATTTTATTTATTTGCTATGAACGGAGTTTATTTGCTGTTTGTAGAAATGTTGATGATAACTATGTTCAGGAGCAGCATATTATGTCATTAACAACCATGTTTAGGGTCTGGAACCACAGGCTCTAAGGTTAAGAGCACTTGATGCTCCTGCAGAAGACCCAGGTTCAGTTCCCACTTCACATGGCAGCTCACAACTGTGACGCCAGTGCCTGGGGATCCAACGTCTGCTTCTGACCCTCACAGACACTGCACACACGGAAGCTTGCAACACACACATACATGGCAGCAAACGTTCGTACTTATAAAATAAAGAGAAGTAAATCTCTAAAATAGTACTAACTGTGTTTGACGGCTAGCTCGCAGGTCTTAATATCAGCAGACCCAACGTATTGATGTGCAGCGAGTGCGTGCGCCTACATGTGCACGCATGAGCGCACAGGGAGCATTCATTGATAGAAGCGTATTTCCAAGTCAAAGAAAGTATGAATGCTAGAGTCCTCTCCGTCGAGTAGAAAAGAATCCCAGAGCAAATCAAAACGCCCACTAGGTAGAGCAAAACCTAGCCATGAAATCCAGAATAAACCCCAAACCCAAGTTATAAATTAGGTTGTGAATTCAAGAATTCCTAAGAGCTTGGTGGAAGCAACATTAACGCCAAGCTGTTCCCATCATGACTGCCTCTTCCCCACAGCACGGATGGGCAATAACACGTAAACAATGGGTACAAACTCTTCAAAGAATTACTCAGAGCCTATTGTTTACCCTGACAGCAGTATTTGAGCTTATAGCAGTGAAACTGTTATTATTATTATTATTATTATTATTATTATTATTATTATTATATCAAGACAAGTTTTCTCTGTGTAGCTCTGGCTTTCCTGGAACTCACCCTGTAGACCACACTGTCCTCTAACTCAGAGATCCACCTGTCTCCTGTCTTGGTCTCCTGAGTGCTGAGATTAAAGGCGTATGCCACTGTGCTGAGCTTTGAGGCTTCCCTTCTTTCTGAAATAATTATTTCTCTATTCGCTGTATGGAAAAGGTCCAAAGCTTCTATAAAGACCCAGCTTTACTGTTACTAAGGAACTGTGCCTTGAATTCTCCATGCAGGAAGCTCCTTAGCACATGATTGTACCTTAGACCGTGTTTGTACCATTGCTACTACTATAACCAGGGGGGTAAGGGGGGCACATTAGCTCCCCCTCTGAAAAACACAATTACTTGTTGCTACTATTTCGCACATTATTTGGTATATTTCAGGCACAAGGCATATTTATAAATGGATGATTATATGAATGAGCAAGGAAGGACAACGGATATTCCTTAAGTGGTTATGAGGTATTACATATTTTACATGGATTATTTTGTGTAATTCGCTCCAGAACACCATGCGTAAGATACTATTAATGCAATTTACCCATGAGGAAATAAAGACTTAGCTTTTTGAGTCACACCCACAGGAAATAGTGATACAACTAGTACTTGGCTCAGGGTAATTAATTCCTTCTCTCCCTTACGAACTAAATTGCCTCCCTCCACCAAACCTCTCCTTCAACTCTGGGTCATCAGTTATCCTTTACTCACTGTCTGTGGCTGGGGTTTTACACAGTCAACTATCATTCTAGGAGTTAGTCAGGCATCCAGGAGCATTTAACCCACCATCCTAGTTACACTCTCTGCTGACTTTTGGAAGGAATGGCTGTCTTCAGCCCCGAGACATCTGAGTGAAGGAGAGAGCACCCTTCAGAACAGAGCCCGTTGGGAGAATTCATTTCTGTCCTTCCAGGTAGGGCTTTTCAATTTTAAGAACGAGTTTCCTTAATTAGATCACGTCCCAGCTAAGTGAACATTGAGCTTCAGTTCGGCTACGCCTTTGGTTAGCCATAACTTCCACGTCTCTTCCCAGAATCTTGGTGGGAAAGAGGGGAAGGGAATGAAGGTAAGGAGAACCCACGGTCCAGGGAATGAGGTGACCCAGTAAGTGCTGACAAGGTAGAGACTGTGCCAACTTTTCTGCGGACCCATTAAACCCAAGCACAGCTGCCCTTTCCAGCAGTTAACTATTAATCGGTGGCACTGTTTCTTCCGTTGGGCATTAATCAGACTTTGTTTAAATAAGTAATTCTAGGAGTTACCTTCCAGGAAGTCTGTTTGAAGCGTGGTAAGGATTTCTGCACATTCTAAGAAGCAAAGTCCATGCCTTTCTCTCCTCTCTCTCTCCCTCTCTCTCTCTCTCTCTCTCTCTCTCTCTCTCTCTCTCTCTCTCTCTCTCCCTCTCCCTCTCCCTCTCCCTCTCCCTCTCCCCCCCCCTCTCTCTCTGTCTCATACACACACACACACACACACACTCACTCACACACACACACACACACACACGAGAGACTAATATGAAGATAAGAATGTCCCTGGATTTCATTTGGTGGGACCCCAGAGACCTAGAGGACCAGAATGAAACTGGGCATAGGGAGCTGTTGGGCTTCCTAGTGACTTGACTTCTCTTTGTGTGTTGTGTGTATGGTTGTATACTTATATAGCACAGAGAATTGAAGGCTGGAGGCAAGAAGGGCTAGACAGACATTTTCCCAGAGCTAGTAAATGAACTAGCCCTGGTCTTTTAGAATACTAAGGGTTCTGGCATAAGAGAGGGTTGATAATAGGTGATTGAAACTAAAGGCTCCCCTGAGACAGGGGTAACAGAAGGTTTCAAGCCACCATGAGAGTAGGACTTAGCGGGGACTTAGCGTCAGGTTAGGTGAACCCCTAATAATTCCAGCTAGCAGACCGATGTTCAGTGTGCTCAAACACACTTTCATCACACAGACTCGGTAGGACAAGAGAGCTGTGAGATCGGTTGTCACGCACGAGGAGAAAAAATGTGCTCACGACAGATTTCTCCGCTCTTTAAATCCAACACACAGTCACGTTTACCGAGCTTGAAGCCTGAAGCTGTGGCTTTTGTTTTGTCCTAGAACATGAGAACGAACAATGGGCTTCATAGTCTACTTTATGGGTTTTTCAAAGAAACTGCTTTCCAGACCAGACAATACAGACAGCTATGTCATAGTCTGTGCTCATTAGCTGTACCTAGGAAGATGAAAAAGAAAAAGTCAAGACCAGGCCTGTCGTAGACATGAGGTTTCCTGGATAGTCTTATGGGTAAACCTCCCAGAGTAGCCCAAGGCAGTGTTACCTGGGGGTAAGGAGAAGTCCTACCCATCTGAGTCACTGTGCAGTCTCCTGGGTAACTTGCTGAGCCACCCAGGGCTAAGATGGGACGAGAGACTAGGACACCCAGGGCACAGATAATTCGGAGGAATGAAGGGGGGATTAGTGGCAAGGTCTGCGGGATTACAAGAAGCCACAAACCCCTCCTTTTGGCACAAACATTCATAATCAGAAGTGTAAATATGCTTTGTCGCATGTATTCTTTCTAAGATCTTTGTACAGAGGCTGGAGAGATATTACCGAAGACGCTGGGATTCTAATAGTCGCATACCCATCTGGTGACAGCCACCCCTGTACCCAGACCTTACTGCCCTGGGAGTCTAGGCGTGCCTTTGTAACTCTTACTTTCACACTGCTGAACATGAGATTCAGCTTATGACTCTTTTTTAAAATTCAGTTTACTTTCCGATGCCCCAGATAATGATTCCTAGTTAAATACACATGCCCTTCTTTTCTCAGTAGGTATCTGGACACCAACTTCCTTTGTCCCATTGCTCTGAAGAAGAGATGTTTGATGGCTCTGCTGGAGCCCCGGATCTTCCCCAAGACAGACGTGCCAGAGGCAACCAGCAGTACTTCTGGACAGTAACAGAGGTTTGCTCAAAACACACCTGATCAGTGCTCTGATAGGGCGGACACACAGGGATGCATGATCTCCCCCTCTCCCCCCGGACTACATAAGAGGTTGGGGCTCTGGAAGACAGCTGGGAGAAATGGACTTAACAAAATGTTTGCTTCCGAAAGCAACACTGCTTAAGATGTCTGCAGTCCCTTCCTTTGTTTTTCCATTGTGGTGTGGTGTGTGTGTGTGTGTGTGTGTGTGTGTGTGTGTGTGTGTGTGTGTGTGTGTGTGTGTTGGAATGTGCCCTGATGTATGTGTATGTGGTGGTCATAGGACAACTTTCTGGAGCTGGTGTTCATTCTCCACCTGTCTTTAGCTGTGGTCTCTCCTGTTCTGCCACCATGCTGCATTCGGCAGATACCTGGCCTGGGAGCCAACAGTGTTCTCTAATTCTCAGTCCTTTTATCTGTCCTCAGCACAATGAGCACTGGGATTACAAACTTACAGCACCACATCCATCTTGTGGTCTTCCATTATGTCTGTCCTAAGGGAGTTATGAAGGTCTCCAGAGAGTTGGTAATGAATCTTTGTTTAACATTTTATTTTAAAAGTGTGTGTGTGTACAGTGTGTGTGTGTGTGTGTGTATGTGGTCAGAGGACAGTGTGAGAGAGCTAGTTGTATCCTTCCAGCTAGGTGACAGCCCATTGGTCACCATTGGTGTTATAATGCACCAAAGAAGCAATTTTTTGTCTCTGTTATATCTAATAATAAAACATAATCTATAATAAAAAATTGGGACTATAATTCATATGACAGCTTCATTTCCATAGTTACTACCTGTATTGTAAGTAATGGTCAAAAATAGGTTGGAAATACTTTAAAAGCCAGAATGAGTTTTTTGGGTTTGTTTGTTTGTTTGTTTTTGTTTGTTTTTTAACCTCAGATCCTCAGAAAAACTAGAGCCAGAGACAGTGAAGGGCAAAGTCTTGAGGGAATCAGCCAAGTTTGTAAGGTTCTGACTGAGAAGGAAGAAGATGGAAGCAGAAAAGAATGTGAGGAGAGTGGGCTGAAGAGGTGGCACAGGGGTTAAGAGCACTGGCTGTCCTCGCAGAGGACCTGGGTTCTGTTCCCAGCGCACATACGGCAGCTCACAGCCATCCGCAACTCCAGTTCCAAGGGAATCCAACTCCCTCATCTGGTCTCTGAGGGTACTGCATGTTTGCAGTGCATAAAAATAACATTCAGGAAAACACACACGTAGAATAAACTAAATAAATCTTTATTTAAAAACAAGGTTAAGAGCGCTTGTTGCTCTTGCAAAGGACCCGGGTTCATTTCCCAGCACCCTCATGCAGGCTCATCACCTCCTTGGACACACACGCAAGCAAAACACTCGAACACATTAACAATCACCCACCTCACCATCATCATCTAAAACAAGCAAACCAAAACATTTGTCACAGTCGGAACAAAGGCTTTGATTTTCCTCCAGCACCTACAGCTGTGTGACTTCAGGTAAACGCATCCTGTTTTTCTGCTTCCTCTCTGTGAGAACCAACAGAGAAGCATGTGAGCATTAAATGAGCCGGCACCCATGAGTTCCTCAGGACGGTACCTGGTACAGAGAGTGCTGCACCAATCTTTGCTCTTCTCACTGTTTTGTTGATGGGATCTGGTACTGAAGCTACCACAGCTCTGGATCAGCCATGGAAGGTCACTGGCTTCGTGGTTCATAGATTTCACCTGCTTGCCACCCCCCACTTCTCCTTTGAGCTTGCTCTCTTTACTACACCCTTACCCTCTGCTTCTGTCTTCTATTCACATCCCAAGAGAAAGGGGCTCTGACTGGCTCAGCTGGCTGGCCTATGTGGTGGCTGGTCCTAGTCCCATCAACTCACACATGTACCAGAACACTCGAAGTGAGAGGCACCAACCTCAGGCTTCGCCTAGCAAGATGGGACAGTGACTTCTGAAGACAGAGGAGGTCTGCAGTCCTCACTGTAGAAACCATCAGCCCCCAAGAAGCCCACCCATTTTCTTCAGGCTCCTCAGCTACAGTTCAGAATCGCTGAGATAGCCGACCCATATTTGGGAGCCTGATTCCACTGTTTCTCTCCTCACAAACCCTTTTAGAAAGCTCTAAAGACAGGCTGCTTCTCCACTTTGCTTCCTGGTATAGCTGGGGTCATACTCTGTCCTCTCCCAAACATTTGCGTGGAGAGTGAGCTTCCGTGTGGAAAGTAACGTGCTTAGAGGAAGTTTTGTTTTCTTCCCCATTTGCTTAATTTGGCTGGCTTTGGTGTGCTGAACGAAGGTTGGGCAGTCGTATAAGAATGCGGAGAAGATGAGTTCAGAAATCTGAGTGATTACATCCAGACTTCATGCTTATGGTTGCAAATGCAGAGACATCTGTCATTTGTCAGCCTCTGAGTGAAGCAGGCACACAGCAGCACCTGCCTGGTCAAATTCTTTCAGCTCTGGGCCATTCTGAGTGTGCGTTTTGCTGACACCACATAAATTTCCTCTCTCTGTAAAGGGAGGAACAAACACAGGAATAAAGACCAGGAAACCACATAAAATGTGGGCTTCAGCTTCTGTTAGCTAGCGTGAGATGAGGGACAAGCAGAAACAAGAGTCCGGGGCAGAAATGGCTCATCCCAGCAGGCTTCCTGGAAACAAGGCTGTGGCCTGGATAATGACTGAGGGGTTGGTCCACACAGCCATGGAGGACATCACCCTTCAGCAGCAATCCCCGTGTGACAGGCTGCAATAAGACGGCTCTGCTATTGGAGAACTAGGCTGTTGAAGTGGCAAGCCCCCTTTCTTGGTTCAGGGATACTCCTGGGGTTTCAGTTTGTTTATGAGTGGAAGCAAAAAGCTAGAGAGGCAGGGAGAGAAATAGGTGTGTACACATCGCTGGGAGAAAGAGAGATGGGGAGCTGGAATTAGGGGTGCAGAGACTTGGAACAAATGTCTAGAGGTTTCCTGAAACCCACAGGAGTGAGGGTCATGGCACAGTGTTGGGGACTCAGGTCACAGAACGAGCCCACGTCACCATTCCCTAAGAGGAAAAAAAAAGGCCAAGATATGAAGGTGTCCATAATCAACTCAGTTATGAAATTAATGCCTCAGTTCCACTTCTGTTTTTGTGACAACATAAAAGTCATAAAGATCTATCAGGCTAGGAAAGACAATGCGACACACTACGTGCTCTTCCAATCACTTAAATAGCCATGCTATGGCCACAGTCAACCTGCTCTCTTTTCTCAATCTGTGGGTCTCGACCCCTTTAGAAGGTTGACTGACTCTTTCATGGGGCACCTAAGACCACTGGAACACAGATATTTACATTATGATTCATCACAGTAGCAAAATTACAGTTACAAACTAGCAACAATATGAGAAACTGTATCCAAGGGTTGCAGCATTAGGTAGGTTGAATATCACTGTTCTAGGACATTCCAGACACAGTGATCTTTTTTGCATGCACGATCCCATCTCTCTCTTTTATGTATGTTTTGTCTGTTTTCTGCCTAGAATGTACTCCTTTATCCTTTCCATCTGGAAAACTCCTACTTGTCCCCCTCAAGCCTCAGGCTAAGTGTTTTCTTTCTCTGGGGAGTCTCTTCCGAAAGACCGTTTCTCTCCTCTGATCAGAGCCTGTCTTACATCATCTGCGTGGAGCAGATTCAGCTAGCTATTCTCTATGATCCATTTTCTCATGCACGCATGAAGTGGTAGCTAAACCCATTGCCACCTAGCCAGAGACCGACTCTCCTGGATCCACAGAACTCCCAGCCTGCGCTTAGGCGTGCACGTGTGGAGGGGAGAAATATAGGCTCCTGTGATTTGTACCCTTTCCAAACCTTCTGGCACCAGCCATCTATGCGCAGTCCCCTTCCAGTGAATAAGAGTATGATGTATAATGAATACCATGAGCCAGCTCTGCCTATTTTACCAGTGAGGCATCACTAGGTAACATGTGGTCACGCTTTGTCAGTTTTCTCTAACAGTGACCACACACACACACACACACACACACACACACACACACACACACACAAACTTAAACTTACAAGGAAGAAAGGTTGACTGGTGCCACAGTGGAACTCTGTGACAACCGCATTTGAAAACAAGAATTAAGGAGCTGATGGAACAGTATGTATGACTGCTTGAAAGACACAGTACTGCATAGAGGAGATGGTAGAGACAGGTTGTAGGGTGGGAAGCTCCTTCATATGGCTGAGGAAAAACAAAGATGCCCATGTAGTTGAACACAGATATTATTTACTGCCTGGAAGTAGCAGGGGAAAAAAAAATCACAGCTAATGCTTAAACAAGTTTGACCTCTGGGGTCTGTACATCCTGGCTAGTCAGCAAATGATCTAGCAACAGGTCTCTGTGGTTGTCCACAAAGCTAAGAAACCCTCCCTGAGAAAGTTACTCTTGGCACCCTTGCCCGAGCACCTCTGTGAATGGGGCAGGCAGATGCTCAGAGCGTTCGGCCAAGGACAGCATCTGGCTCACCTGCCTGCACTCCCGCACAGACTAATTTGAGAAAATCAGCATCGAGAGTCACTCCAAGTCCAATGTACATGACTCTTGGGGCATAATACTTCAGGCACAGGTTTCTGCTTCTTCCTCGGCAAGGACGAGGGTGGCTCAGGGCGGGAGAAAGGGCACAATTGAGCCCTTCCTCCTGACTCTCCGAGGGCCACACATGTCTTCACTTAAGATGAAGCTCATCTGCCTCTCTGCCCTGCCCTCATCCCCACCCCATTCCTCTTTCTTTTCAAAGGAAAACCGTAGCTGTATTTTGCATTCTTACCGTTTTTTTTTTTTTTTTTTTTTAGTGGACCGTAAGGAGAGAAAAAGTTCCAAACAATGAAAAAAATTAAGAGCTTCTGAACAGACTGTCTTCAAACAGCCTCCTGAGACCCATTAATTGATTAGAAGGAAGGAAATGGGGCTTGGAAGTGGGTTGATGCAGCACACCCCCAACCCCACTAGCCTTTTTGTAGGTTCTAGAGGACTTGCTTGGATGCTGAAAGCCAAATGCACCGAGATAATTACCTTTCAAGCTAACCCTATAAAAACATCATCAAGACTGGTGGGTCCCAGATGTGGTAAATACCAGTGCAGGAATTCGGGGAAGGGTGTGCTCCTTTTCTGGATCCTGACCTGCGTGCTAGCTGCCGTTGGAGGCTCTTCAGTCCAGTGCCAGTCAGTCTCCAGGCTCTGTGCCCAGACCCAGTCTCTCCATTCCCAGAGGAAATGGCCTCGACGCTTGTGATGGGTTAGCCTAATAAATGATCATTTTAGCTGTTCTGTCAATAGCTGTGGTTCACATTTTTATTCATCTTGTACAACAGATGCTGTATGATTCCAAATGCCAGAAACTTAATTGGATTATGAGAAACAGTGACAATATCCAAAGGTCTGGGTTGGTATACCGCAGTGAATTTACCTAGGATCTCATCAAAATAGGAAAGCTGAGGGTCAAGCAAGCCATGCCAGGCTGTCAGAGAGCCTTCCTGGTACATTACAAGGCCTTTCAGATGCTCCTCTCCAGCCCCCAGGTCCTTTACATTGGAAAGGAAAGGACTGGACTTCACACATGGTAGGCAATTGCTTTATCACTGGGTCACAGCCATGGCCCCTCAATTTAATTTGAAATAAAGAACAGGCATATCGTAAACGTTACTGATGTGGGTTAAGCACACCTGTCAGGCTGAAGAACATCATCACCATCTCAGTCCACCAAGGAGAGGGGTGTGCGTGTGTAAGTCTGTGTGTATGTATGTATTACATACAGGGACACACATGCAGGTCTAAAGACATAACAGTATGTCTGTCTGTCTGTCTGTCTGTCTGTCTGTCTGTCTCTCTCTCTCTCTCTCTCTCTCTCTCTCTCTCTCTCTCCCCCTAAAAGCAATAACAAAAACAACACAGTGTGCTTGTTTTGTGGTCCGAAATAAGGCAGTATCAGAGCCAAGAGGAAGAGTGAGTGGTTAAGACGTATTTAGATGGACATGGCCGTGCCCTTGGCTTAACTGTCGCCTGCCGCCTTGCCCGTAAACTCCTCTCCTACACACAGCTGCTTATAAGAGGAAAGCTTCTTTTACAAAATGTTCTATGTTCACATCAGTCTGTGTTACTCAGTCCAAACCCTTTTCTGCTGGCCAAGGTGGGTTTTAAGTTCAGGACAGTTTAAGCTATCGTCAAACCGGAAAGCCATCGAGCCTTGATGTCTACAAATCATACACTTAGTAGCCTCCCAAATCTGCCAAGGATCATGATGACACCTAGACATAAATCACAGACATAAATTCGGCAACCACTGTTGAACTCTATAAAACAGATGGCAATTTGGCCTCTGCTTGATGAATGACCATGCTGGCCCCCTGTGAGCAATCGCCTTTGCATAGTCCACTTGTTTGCTGGCCAGGCTGTCCACAGTTTCCTGGTTCCCTTGCTGCTAAAGGTGGGTCACTGGCATCAGGCATGGGGAGGACTTTATCTTCTTTGTAAACATCTAGAGGCAGAGACATAGGTCTTCCTCGTAGTGATGGGAAATGGCGCATTCATGACAAGCTGCCCGTCTCACACATATGTCATGCTGCCTTGCCACTCTCTGTCTCTGCTAAGTGTCCACTGTTCATTCAGGGCTTGCAGCTCTCTCAGAGAGAACATTGAGGGAAGAGGCCTTTCCTTATGTATTAGGTCCTAATCCACAAACACAATCAAACCCATCAGATGGCAGAGAGGGATTCATCCGCACCAGGCTAGAACAGAACCCATTCCAGTGGGTTGCAGGGTGGTCACACTCTCCCCTCCAGTCAACAGAGAAACAGAAGAGTCGCACACCTGTGTTAAAGATTCTTCAAGGCCAAATGACTGACTGAGATCATAAAGAGTTAGAATGTTGCCGACCGAATTACACAGAGCTATTTTTAGTTCCTTTGAATGCCATTCATCGCCTACTCCTGTGCATCTGACCTAACAGCCTGTTCTTAGCAGAGCGCTAGCTTCCACCAATCCAAAGGCCAAGCCTGACATCAGATAACATCTGAAATCTAAGTCAGCACTTACTTGTGGTCTCCCCAAATGTATTTCATATTGGACAAATGCTTTGATTTATGACTTTCTTTGTTCTGTAACTAATGAAGTGTCTGTAACCACTTCCACGGTGGAATATGTCATATGAGATAACCTGAACCCTTGTTTTCAGGCCCCGGTCACCCATGTGTAGCCTCCCCCCCCCCCATTCCTTTGAGGTACGGGCTAGCTAGGTTTTACATCTAACACATTAACGCTGGATCCGGCAGCCTATGATACTGTCAGGACTGGGACACGAGGCTTGCTCAGCTCCACACTGGCCTCATGGCTTTTGTAACCTGTCCTCTTCTTCATCATGGTCACAGCTACTCTTGTCTGGAAGAGTAGGACTGCTGCAGGAAGTGGGGGTTCAAGGATGGTTCCCAATCGGATCTTGTTTTATCTCTAGCTGTGTGAGCAGAACAGCTGCTGGACCAGGGTGCAGCACAGTATTGGACAATTTGAAGTTTCCAGGGACTCTCAGGGATTCACACATTCAGTAATACCTTAAGCAATTTATTCTTAGGTGTGTGGAGCTTTCCTCTTCCAGAACCTTGCTCGATAAATGGTTATAATATTTAAGTCCAAATACTGTATCACTCCCATGTCCCTTCTCCAGGCTCAGACCAGATGGAATCACAAGCCTTCATTTTGCCCAGGAAGCCCAGGCAAGCTCCACAGTCCTGTGAGCCTTAAAGTTCCCACATTGGGGCAGCTCCCCGAGCACGGAGGTGCTCTCCTGCCTGTACACTCAAGCTCGCCCTAGATGGGACGTGGGGCTGCACAGCAAGGCATACAGGGTAGAACATCTCTCAGTCCTTAGGAAGGCACAGTTAGGAGGCTGCAGGGGCGGCCTCGACCTTCACCTGATCTGTTTCTTCCTGTGAGACACTTGGACACTTTCTGGTTTGAAATCATGCACGGGCTGTTCCTTTCGACTCCTGGACCTCCACGGATGCAGTGAGTGTGGTTTCCTAGCAACACCTTGATACCGAGTGCTGCCCAGACGTCAGCTGATGTCACTCTGTCCTTCGAGAGTTAAATAAGGTTGGCTGGAGCACACATTCCACAGGAAGTCAACCGACCTGGGGTCTGTAGTCACCTTGCTCTATGGTCTCCCTCTAAAGATCTGGGACTCACACACATCCCATCTCTACAGCTGCTCTCTCCTGGGGCTCATGCCAACCAGGCCCTGTCCTTGGCCTTAAAGAAACCCGGTCAGATAATTTGGAGACAGCATGGTAGATTTCGCTCTGAGTGGGCTCTGCCTGGCATCCTTCTGATGGGACAGTGGCTGACATGGGGCGGCTGTGCTAGGGTCCAGCTAGGAAGCATGCAGCTAGTGAACCAGGAACCTTCCTCCACCATGTCGCCACCCGAGCAAACAGCTGGATGGCTCTCTGTTCTATAAGCCACCTCTGAGATCTGCCCTTCACGGTGCCTGCCTCACCAACTCTCGGTCTCCAGGGGTGGGACCTGGGGCGGGGAGGTGTAACAAGTTCTCAAGTTGCTAGAATGTGCAGTCATTCCTTCTGTCCTTGAAAGCCCTTCAGTAACCACAGCAGAACCTACCTTTGGCCTCTTTTCCTCATGAGTACCCACAGAGCCGCATGACAGAGGCCTTTCCAACACAACAGATTGCCTTCGCCTTTTTAATGCTCATATCCATATGTGTACATAAATACACAGACTCCTGTGTAGGGTTTTACAAATACGAGACTGTGTGTTGCAAATAATGTGAATTGTTCTTCTTAACATCTTGAGTGTCTTTCTAGATGGTCAAATTCTTTAAAATATGGTTTCTGGCAGCTGTGCTGTATCCCGTATGGTCTCTCACATCCATCCATGGACACCCAGGTAACGTCCAGCTTAACAGAAGAGACTCCCAGCCACCATTCTCATTGATAATCACTCCTGCTCCATGGGAGGTAATGAGCTGCTCAGGCTTGGAACTATTATTCTACCACAGGGATGGAGCAGAGGGGACATATATTAAGTGGGACACCTCTAACACTGCTCCTCAAGATGCTAATGGTGGGATATGGAAGAGGAAGTAGTCAGGCAGGCCACTGCATGCTAGCCAAACACAGTCTCCACCCTTGCTTTGCCTTGTCTATTCCCACGGTCTGTGCTCAAGTCTGAATGCTGTTTGCACTCTGCGAAGCCCCTTCAAGGTCACCCCTCCGTGCCATCCACCACACCAGTTCTCTCAGTCTCCTGTCAGGGTAGAAAGCCTAAATGGGTCTTGACCTCTTTAAAATGGCTGCTACAAAGACAGTGGAGCCACATGTGAGAAGCGGTACCAGTGGCTGAGTCCAAGACTGGACAGGCTGAGGGTGGGGAGAGCATTAGACACCTGAGGCTGATGACAACACTCCAGCAGTGCTTCTCTGCCACCCCCGACCATTAGGAAGTCCTATTGTGCTTTTTCGGGATGCCCCCGACCCGTCAGAACAGGTCTTTCTGTCCTGACTGTCACCTCCAGGTTCTGCAGACACCTCTAAGGTCATTTAGGTTGGTGAGAACTGTCGGGATCTCTAAGACAGTGTGCTAGGAGGTCAGAGGTGCAGGAGTCACGTGCAAGACAGGACAGACAGTGGCCTTATCAGCCAGGGTGTGATGTCAGCCTTGTGCTATGAATAGTTACATTTCAAGGATGAATCTGACCTAAGTCTGCCTGAATGCTATCAAACTTGACACTAAATTTGGCTTCTGTGGAACTGGAAAGCCTTCGTCCCTTGAACAAACCTACAAGCTCCAAATTAGAATTCAAAGCCATGACAGGGAGATGGGGAAGGGAGATTTGTCTGGGAAGAGATAGTTGTCCTGGAGGGACAACTCTGGATACAAAGGACACAGATATAGCCCATAGGCAAATGGCAGGTTTTAGGAGGCAGGCGTGCTGGTCCACGCCTTTAATTCCAGCACTCAAGAGGCAAAGACAGGTAGATCTCTGAGTTTGAAGCCAGCCTGGTCTACAGAGTGAGTTCTAGGACAGTCAGGGATACACAGAGAAACTCTTGTCTAATAAAAAGAAAAAGGAGAGGAAAAAAATGTAAAAGGGGAAACCCCGTGTTAGGATGAAGTGTTTACTTCTAATTGGGCAGGTTTATAAGATGAGCCAAAAAGCGGCTTTTCATTGCTGGACTTCAACACTTTGATAGCTGGACCTTGGTAGTCAGCCTCAGGGGAGGAAGTGGCCAAATGAGGGAATAGACCTTGGGGGCTAGCTTTAGGAACGTAATCTAACAGTTTCTAGCAAGGCAGAGAGAGTGGGGTAAGGGCAAGACCTGTCAGAGCCTTGTTTGCCTTCATTGGTCCGGGGAATGCCAATCCTGAAACTGTAGTTACAGATGGTTGTGGTTCACCATGTAGGTGCCGAGAATCAAACCCAAGTCCTCAGGAAGAGCAGCCATAGCTCCTTGAATGAAAAAGATACATAAAAAGACCACAGGACTGCTCCTAAAGGTTGAGGCTTTCATTATGGATGTAAGAGAGAGCACAGGCAGAGGCAGACCCATCTGGGAGAGTCCAGAGACCATCAGACTGAGCCCAGTGAGGAGAGATGGGGGCGGGGGGTGGGGGGAAGCCAGGAGACCAAAAGGGCACAAAGAGGACAAAAGAGCTAGCCTGTTTTCTCCCTTACCTGGTGGCCAGGTCTGTTTGATATGTTAAAAAAGGCACATTAGCCATTTGTCCTGCCTTTGGGACCTAACACTTAACCATTGAGTTCTCTCTCCAGCCCTGACATACTTGGCTACATAAAGCCAGGTAGACCCTGATTGGCAGGATGCGTGTGCAAGTAAATGAAGTGTGAAATGGGATGTGTCAGGGAGGTGCTTCCAAGTCTGGATAGAAGGAAGCTGAGCTAGATAGAAACAATCCTAATCAGACCAGCCAGGGCTCTGCTTCCTGCCGATGACACTTGGCTGTCAAAAGGTGCCATAGGACGGTTTGCATCCACTACTGTCTATCAGCTTCTGGTTGCTATGGTGTTGATTAGATCACTGTCACACTTGGGAGCTGCCCTGCTGTCTTATGGCTAGCTCTAACAGGTGTGGCTCACAGGAAGGGCGGTTTTTACTTTGATTGCTCTTTAGGGCTGCACCTGATCTCTGTCCCTATTGGCTTCCGGGCTTTTCATGTCCATTTCCATGCATCTGTGGATTTCGGGTTTTGCTCTCTCTTGTTACTTCCCCTACAGCTAGGATTGTCCAGTTGACTGTGGAGGTTGGCTGTCTAACTCAGTCTATCCCTGCTCCTTGCTCTGGAGGCTACAAAGCTCTGGTTTGGGGGCCACTTCCTAACCCTATCATCAGAACCCATGTTGGGCGCCCCTTCCGTGCTTTCGTGTCACGCATGCTCCTCACCATAGTCTTGTGGAGTCTGTTAATCCCTGGCTCTCTACACGAGACCTGGGTGGAATTGCTTCTTTGGCCTGACCTTGGCATTCATCTAGGGTAAGCAAGTTAGTTTGCCTCTCCCCGGGAAGTCACACAGCCATTAATACCTTTATCAATTTATTCACAGATGCATGGGCTTGCCTCTTCAAGAATCTTGTTCTCTAAGTGGTTATAATAAATAATTTCACGAAACCTTAGAAATATAATGCTGATATCAAATAGAAAACAGCCAAGTTTAACATATTTCAATAATTTCCCTCTTCTCAAAGGGCCACTTTCAAACGCCACACGGCGCAATCTTATCTAGACCAACAACTACAGAGGGAGAGGCCAGCTCGGGGAGCTTCAGCCAAGAACCTTGACTGTGTACGGGCTCTCCAAACACTCATCTCCTAATTTCTCCTGCATTACTTTCTCCATGTGCAGAGTCTCTGGAAGCCCAGGAAACTGAGAGATCCCCAGACTAATACCAAAGGACCCTCTTGCAATACGATTTTATCCTTGATTAGGGATGTCTCATCCTGTCCATCTCAGATCTCTTAAAGTTCTATTAGTTCTGAGTTATAGAACATAACTATGTCCTATATTGACAGATTGGAGAAAATGCTATTACCATGCTTGTGTCTCCTCTGCAGCTCTCCTAAGGCACGGAACACTGAAGCAACTGCTGATGTACAAGCTGGGTAGGCCAAGCCTTCAGTTTCCAGGAACTTCCAAAGGTTAGGAGAAGCCATCTGACGAGTGGTTACGACAGATAGATATTAAGGCGGAAAGGAAGAGGGATGTAGAGCTTCCACACACCAGCAGACGCATCTGTCCAGCCCACAGCAATCTGCTTTCTTTGAGACCTCCCCCTGACCATGATATTTCTTCCCACAGGTATTGCCCCCAGCACTGTGTTTACACCATTACTCTGCTGTATTTCACCCACAACTGGTGGGACCACAGCTCACCTCTGCTGAGGATGTTGGATTGTCACTCGGAGCAGCACCTGTCAACCCAGAAAACTTAACAAAGGGAAGGAGAAGACCCAGGCGTGGAAGTACATGTCCATCATCCTAGAACTTAAGAACCTGAGGCAGGGGGATGTCAAAATGAAGGCCAGACTGAACTACATTGTGAGTTCCATGCCAGCCAGCAGATACCTTATCTAAGACAAAGAAAGAAGAAAAGAAGTGAACGAAGGGAGAGGAGGGGAACAAGAGGAGAGGGACAAACAAGAACAGCTACCAGAGCAGTGTCCCCACCTTTAGAGCATGAGAAGATGGTGGCCCTGTTGGCTGAAGCTTTGCCCTGTTTGGACCCAAGCTGCCATGGGGCCTCAGCAACACTGCTGTCTTCCTGGGACCTGGGATTCTGGATCACACAAAATGTCTCCCTCTTCTCAAGTGGGCTTGTGTGTTTGACTGTGATTATTCTATGCGATCTGATTGCTGCTTGAGCTTGAACCTGATTCTGGTCAACAATGACAAGGTGGACATGGATAATACAAAATAATCAGACATCTAAGAATATTGAGTCATACAGCCCACCCAGAAATGATCCAGAGGGCATTGTGAAATTAATGTGTTTAAGTTCCTGAATTTTGAAACTCTTCGAACAATAGCACACACCCTCAGAATGGTCCTGAGCTGCAAGTCTGCCATTTCCTGTTGTGTCCTAGGTCTGCTTATCTCTGCTCGCTGGTCCTGACAGGGCATGAACTCATCACTCCCTCTCCTTGCTCCATGGCACCTCCCTCGGATGATCTAGTGATGTGGAGCTCATTCTGGGGATGTAATTTTCCTGATAGCCATGAGAAGAAGGCAACAAGCTGGGGAAAAAGCAGATGTTGAGTTCTTTCTGGAAGAACCTTGCTATTGGACCTCCCACACTGTATCAAGAAACAGGGACTAAGAACCTCAGTGGTTGGGTAGCTGCCGAAGGTTCAAAGGTGGCTCACAAATTCTGAAGGAAGACCCATGAGAGAGCCAGGGGAATGAAAATTCCCACAGGAAAAAGAGAGACAGTGACTAAAGGCTGCCAGGGTGTCTGGACAACAAAACAGTGCCAAGCTTGGGCGCACTTAGGGATGATGGGTCAAGGGTCATGAGAGCAAGGGAAGATCTTATTCCTGGACACAGGATCCAGACGTGTCACTCAAGAGAGATTTGTCCAACCCAAGTTGTTTTTTTTTTTTTTTATATATATAACATGTGCTTTTAATAACTCATCACTGGTAACACTTCATAATCAAGAGTAAGTTAATAGGCTAGCATTTAAAAACAGAGACTTTCGTAAGTGTACAGGCCAGCTTGTGGGAAAGTGACCAACATACATAAGGTAGGAGATTCAAGTGACCGCCTGGAGTTTCTATGCTTCATTCTGCTTACAGAACATTTATTAAGGTTGTTTAATATATGACTTTTCATTTGACATTGTGGAAGTCCTTTATTGTAAAGCTAATCCTTCTGCCTGGTGACAAGCAGCAGCCATGACAACGATCACTCTAGACCCCCACGCTGGATAAATTCCATTTCTTCCTGAGACATAGGTTTCCTCCTGTATTTCCGAGGTAATGATTTTATTATTTCTGCAGTGTCTGGTGGCCCCTGATGCATCAGTACATTTGGGGACAAATTTCCTTTAGAATGCTGGGAAACTACAGAGGAGTGGGAGGGTAGCACAGCAGATCGCAAAGCTTCCGAGGCACTGAGCTTAGGTTTGTCTCTTCTGTTAGGGAACTTTATTAACGGAGCATGTGGCTTCACTACCTGCACGACCCTGGTGGCGGAAGCCATCTTGCTGCCCATTATGACCCCCGAGTAGGGGCCCCAAGTTTTCTTTATGGCAAAACAATCTTTTCCTTTCTCTCCTTACAAGTAAAATTATGTGAGAAACACACATAAACACACTCTTACACACATACATATACTCACACACACTCACATACACATTCACATACAAATACACACACACTTGCATACAGACTCACACAAATATACACATTCACACATACACTCACATACAAACACGCAAACACACACACACACATTCACACACAAATACACACATGCTCATGGATGCACAAAATACACACCCATGCTCACATTCACACACATACATACTCACAGACATACCTGCTCACAGAGATACACACTCATCCATATGTATACACATATGCTCACAGATGCACACATACACACATGCTCACAGGTGCACACACATGCTCACACACACACACACACATACAAACACATCATACTAGTTAATTTAACTTGACAGAAGCTAGAGTCATCAGAGAGGCAGGAGTCTCAGCTGAGAAAATGCTTCCATAGCCAGGCAGTGGTGCACACACCTTTAATCCTAGCACTTGGGAGGCAGAGGCAGACAGATCTTTGTGAGTTCAAGGCCAGCCTGATCTACAGAGTTCTAGGATAGCTAGAGCTACACAAAAAAACCTGTCTCAGGGGAAAAAAAAAAAGGAACCAGGCTATAGGCAAGCTTGTAGGGCATTTTCTTAATTAGCGATTTATGGGGAGGTGAAAGCCCATTGTAGAAAGTGCCATTCCCAGTCTAGTGGCCCTCAGTTCTATAAGAAAGCAGGTGAGCAAGCCACGATGAACAAGCCAGTAAGAAGCTCTTACATCAGCTCCTGCCTCCAGGTTCCTGCCCTGTTTCAGTTCTTCTCCTGACTTCCTTTGATGATAAACTAATGATGATGACTTCAGCCAAATAAACCCTTTCCTCCCTGACTTGCTTTTGATCATGGTGTTTCATCATAGCAATAGAAATTCTAAGACACACACACACACACACACACACACACACACAGACTCACAGAGACACACACATACAGATATACTTGCATGCAGACACATGCTCACAGATACACATACACACTCTCACACACACACAGAAACACACACTTTCAGACATACACACGCACACTCACTGCCTTAGTTAGGGTTTTACTGCTGTGCACAGACGCCATGACCAAGGCAACTCTTACAAAGGACAACATTTAATTGGGGCTGGCTTACAGGTTCAGAGGTTCTGTCCATTATCATCGAAGTGGGAACATGGCAGCATCTGGGCAGGCATGGAGCTGGAGGAGCTGAGTTCCACCTCTTGTCCCAAAGGCAGCTAGGAGGAGGGTATTAAAACCCATGCCCACAGTGACACGCCTACTCCAACAAGGCCACACCTCCTAATAGTGCCACTCTCTGGGTCAAGCATATCCAAGTCATTACACTCACAGGTGCGTGTTTACACTCACACATACACATAAAGATACATACACACTCACAAACAGACATAGGCACACACTCATACACACTCACACAAATAGACACACACTTGTACATACACTCATACACAAACATACTGTCACATAGACAAACACACACATGCTCACACTGATACATACTCTTACAACACACATGTCCTCATATAGACACACACACACACACAACACATATACATACTTACATACTCCTCACATATATTCACACAGACACACACTCTCTCTCTCTCTCTCTCTCACACACACACACACATACACACACACACAACTTCTTCTGTGTCCTGAGAAATTTCCTCATGGTTACTCAACACACACATGCTTCATGTTTGTGTTCCTGCTGATGTTACTTTCATGGTAAATGGATTCCTGCTAATGCACAGGTTGGGGGAGGAGGGAGCAGTTTTGGTTCACCAGAGCTTTGTCCCGCCCCTGACTCTACTCAGTCACAAAACTACAAGGTTTCAAGGCCCCTTAGGTGTTCCCTTCTTACTGCAGCTGAAACCAGTTTCATTCATTGTTACTGCTAGTCTAAAGGCAAGTGCCTCTTGCCTGGCCAGGTTTCTTTGTCTCTTGTCTGATGGAAGAGGCTGTTCTGGCCCTAGAATGCCAGGTTTTGCCAACAGGCTCTCACAATGGCTAACAGAGAGGCTGCCAAGCTCAGGCCCAGCGCTGGCTCATTATCCACAGGCAGGGCTCTCCCATGACACCCTGGCTGGCCTTGTTGTCACCTCTCTTTGTAGGAGCACTGTAACATCTTGGCTATCGTGCACTCAGTCACAGGTCCTGCCTTGTTTGGTAGATAAGCATGGTCGGGTTCCAAACCCTACCCTACTGTGGCTAACACAGGAGGCTTCCCGGCTCTCCACAGAGCCCAAGCTGTTTTAGCATTGGCACTCTGGGCTGGGGTGGTTAACACCTGTGCCATGCACAGACTCACAGGAAGGGACAGTATGATCACCAGAGCCCCAGCACTGGTCTTCTCTCCCCACAATGGCATTCCCACCTTTCTCTGCCAGCTGATTCCTCTTCATGCACTGCAAAGCCTCCCTCCTGGGAGACACTAAAGCATTTGGCAAAGTCATTGCATCTTGGAAAGATCTAGGTCACTGTTTCCAAAGTGAGGTCCACATCAGAAATGCCGAGCGCTTGTTAAAGACAAGGCTGGGTGTGGAGGTGGGAGGGGCTCACGGACTGTGACCCTAGCTGAGGAGCTGCTGACAGTTGCTGGGGAGAGAGTCAGCTTTCTGATGGGTGTGGTCTCTGGATGGTTGACTAGGCTCCAGTGGATGGCCCAGATGAATGTCTGTATGGACAAGCATAAACTGAACTTAATGGGTATGATCGTTTGAAAGAAAGAGGGCCCCATAGGCTCATAGGGAGTGGCAGTGTTAGGAGGTGTGGCCTTATTGGAGTGGGTGTGGCCTTATTGGAGTGGGTGTGGCCTTATTGGAGTGGGTGTGGCCTTATTGGAGTGGGTGTGGCCTTGTTGGAGGAAGTGTGTCACTGGAGGCAGGATTGAAGTTTCAGAAGCTCAACCCTGGCCCGGTGGCTCACTCTCTCTTCCTGCTGCCTGCAGATCCAGGTGTAGGACTCTTGGCTCCTTTTCCAGCATCATGTCCGTCTGTGTGCCGTTTTGCTTTCCACCGTGATGATAACGGATTAAACCTCCAACTCTGTAAGCCAGTCCCAATGAAATGTTTCTCTTCATGAGGAAACGTCGCATGGTCATTGTGTCTCTTTGCAGCAATAAAGCCCTAATTCAGTGGGTTATAAAAAAAATAGGAAAAGAAGACATAAAGTTGGGAGGAGACAGGAGGATGGATCTGAGCGGAATGTGGGTGAATAGAACACAGTCTATCTATGTATGCAATCCTCAAGGAGACAATAAAATACTAGATTTTTGTAGAGATCGTCTTGTGTATGTTGTGGATGCCTTACCTGTTAACTAGAAGACCTGTGGTCTATGGCTTAGGCAGGAAATAGAGGTAGGACATTGGGAGGAGAAAGGATTCTGGGAGAAAAGGAGGCAGGAGGAAGAGCCTGAGGAGAGGTGAGGAGACGGATTCATGGACTCATGGTACCTGATACAGGTAACCAGTCACACGGCAAAATGTAGGCTGAAATAAATGGCTATCTCTAGCTATGATCTAGTCAGAGTAGAGCCTAGCTATATGATGTAGTGTAATTTGAGTCTGAGTCTTATTTCTGGGAGCATGGGGCTGGGAGGCAGAACTATAACTAAACTTCAACAGATTTAAAAAAACAAATCTAAGTGGTTAACAAAGAAAAGACAGGTCTGAAGCCCCACCTGAACCTTCCCAAGTGAGAAAGGCTTGGAGCAAGGGTTTGTATCGGCTTATCAGGCCCCCAGGGGAGAGTGACTCGTTCTCAAGTTCTCTGACTCAGCCCCGTCTGCCTTGACCATATCTAGCAGCAGGGCATGATGGCATGAGTTCTTTGTTCTCTTCTGAGACTCCTGTAGAAGACAGACAAACAAACAAACCTACTATAGCCTGGGAGGTGTCAGTGTCAGGACCAAGATAGGAATTCTTAGAGTTGGACATTTTATTCTTTCTCAGACCTAGTAGGAAAATCATCACTGGAAAAGTATGAACCTGGAGGGATTTATGTTGTATTGATGTCTATGTGGCTAAGGGTTCCTAGAGCCACCGACCTCCAATTTACTTATTTAGAAAATAAGTGGGACTGGAGAGATGGCTCAGCGGTTAGGAGCACTGTCTGTTGCTCTTCCCTGACGTCCTGAGTTCAATTCCCAGCAACCACATGGTGGCTCACAACCATTTACATTGAAAATAAAGAATTTTTTTTTTTAAGAAATCTTAAAACAAAACAAAATTAAAAAAAAAAAAAAGCATAAAGCCCCCCAACAACATAGAGGCATCGTTCACTAGAAACACAAATGTCGTCATGAACACCAAGATAGCTAAGTGAGATCGTATTCTTAGGCCCAAGATGATTCTTCATCCATTGACAGAAGACTGAATATTGACTTTTTATCCTAAGTCTGGGTCTGCAAAACCAGCCAAAGTTTTTGTTTGTTTTTTTTTTTTTTTTTTTGGTTCTTTTTTTCCGGAGCTGGGGACTGAACCAAGGGCCTTGCGCTTCCTAGGCAAGCGCTCTACCACTGAGCTAAATCCCCAACCCTTAGCCAAAGTTTTGTATCCGAATTTGTACTCATATTTTGTACCTGAAACCTCGCCCACTCACCCCACTGCTGTGCAGCCTCTGGCTTGAAGGAAGCTGAGCGTCACATGGTGTCACACACTGACCCTTTAGAAGCCGTGGGGTCTGAACTTTGTCCAGAGCAGGGCGGTCACCCGTCCTTTACTACTGATGTGGGTGTCTTATGAGAGAAAAACAGCTCGTGACGTGGGCCCGTTAGGGTACGGAGGGCTCAATAACTTCCCTGAGAGGTATCTGGGAGAAAAACTTAGAAAAGAATTGCTGTTCCCCAAAACAGGTGGTCCGATGTTGAAATTTTAGGCATTAGCGAGAGAGAGAGAACTTCTTGGCATTCCCTTAAAAATGTGTCTATTCTGCCAAAGCCCGCCTATAGCAGAGGAAACGTAAGAATGAAGACTGTGTGGAGGCTGGAGAGGTGGCCAGGTGACTGAGTCCGCTGCTCTCCTGGAGGATTCAGTCGATTCCGATGTGTGTGTGTGCAGTCACCACACACACACACACACACACACACACACACCCACACACACACACACGTGACCTTTTCATTTTAAAGACTTCAAAAAAAAAAAAAAAAGGAAAGATCCTATGAAACAAAAGCTTAAAAACATAATTTAATTAACTGGCCTCAATCTTTTTTTTTTTTTTTCCTTTTCTTTTTTTCGGAGCTGGGGACCGAACCCAGGGCCTTGCGCTTGCTAGGCAAGCGCTCTACCACTGAGCTAAATCCCCAACCCCTACTGGCCTCAATCTTCAATAACCCCACCTGAGGCATGTGGAGATCAAGAATTACAATGCTAAATAAACCTGTAAAAATTATCCTTGGAGACTTCCAATACAAACCAAGATGAAGGAACAGATACTAGATTTATTCTTCCACTCAAAGCAACCGAAAACCCAGGGAAAATACCTGAAATAATAGCTTTCAAGACATTACATATCAGCCATGAAGGTTAGTCATTCCAGGAAGAACAGGATAAGAAAGGAGATGAGCCCTGAGGTTCCCACTGCCCCCCATGCTTCTACACTGTCCCAACCCCACCCTCCCACCCCCTCACTCCCACCCCACCTCACACCCCCATCCCCCACACTTCCACTCTCCCTTCCACCCTTACCTCACTTCTCACTCCCCCCACCCCCACCCCAGCCCCCACCACTAACCACACAGAGAGCTTCCAAGCCCAGTGCTGGAAAGGAAAGGAAGTCTGGACAAAAACGTTACAAGAAAAGAAAACTACAGATCTGCATTCTTCATAAACAAGATGTATGAATTTTACACCAAAATTTTAACAAACTGGATCCAACTCTGTAAAGAAAACGACTCTGTTATGACTAAGGAGGGTGACCCAGGAATGCAAACACGGCCTGTTCATTACTCAAAAATCCAACAGCACAGCTGTACAAATGATAGTGTTTGGCTATGAAGTGTCCTCCCAAAAGATCTGTGTGTTGAGGGCTTCCTGACCACCTACTGCATTCATTCAGTCACTGGGGAAGGGGGAATCCTGAGGGGTTCTGACTTATAAACCAACTAATCACAGGTAGATTAATAACCTGATGGCATTATTGGAAAGAAGCTGGAACCTTTGGATGGGAGTCTTGTTGGGGGAAGCGGGTTGTTGGGGCTGGGTTCTAGAGGGTTCTAGACCTTCCTTCTCTGTTTCTCTCTTTGCTTCCCAGACACCACGTGCTGAGCAGCCTCTTGTGGATGCTCCTGCTACCACGATGTTTTTCCTCCTCAGATACTAAGGTTGGAGCCATCCAACGATGGACCGAAGCCCTTGACACTGCGTGGCAAACAAAATAAGCCTTCCTCCTCCCTTTAGGCTGTTCTTATCAGGTGTTTTGTGGACAGCAACGAAAAATCCCAGCAAAAGACTGTGTTAATAAACAGAAGGAAAAGCTGTGTGCTCATCTCAACAGACACAGAAAAGAACACTGACAAAATCCAACTTATCGAAAATATAATATGAAGTCAAAGGATTATATATACACATATATATACACACATTTTTGTGACATATATACATACACACACTCACATATATATACATACACACACTCACATATATATATATATACACACACACACTTTTGTGACATACATACACACACATTCACACATATATATACATTTTTGTGACATATATACATATACATACACTCACATATATATTTTTTTGTGACATACACACACACATATATATACACATTTTTGTGACACACACACACACATACACACATACACACATACACACACACACACACACAGGATAAGGATGATTCATCTGACCATTTCTTTTTACCATTGTAGTAGAAGTGCTAGTGTTAGGGTCTGTGATTCGCCAAAAAATGATACTCAGGCTCAAATAGCATGCAACAGCCAAGAGCAGTTATTCTACAGAGAACCAGCATGCAGGGGTCCACCATGCATAGAGAGGGAAGATGGAGGTATGTGCTTTGCAGGGTCAATTTAAACCTTGATAGGGTAGGAGTAGGTGACTGTTATCTTTTCTTTCCCTTTTTTGGCTGACTCTGTCTCCAGGGGTATGGGCGCCTTTATGATTGGTTAAGTCTCTTGGGACTTTCCGGGGTGACAAGGTGTGATGGTTTGTATATGCTTGTCTCAGGGAGTGGCACTATTAGAAGGTGTGGCTCTATTGGAGTAGGTGTGGCCTTGTTGGAGTAGGTGTCACTGTGGGTATGGGCTTTAAGACCCTCATCCTAGCGGCTTGGAGGTCAGTATTCTGCCAGCAGCCTTTAGATGAAGATGTAGAGCTCTCAGTTCCTCCTGCACCATGCCTGCCTTGGACACTGCCATACTCCCACCTTGATGATAATGGACTGAATTTCTATACCTGTAAACCAGCTTCAGTTAAATGTTGTCCTTTATGAGACTTGCATTGGTCATGGTGTCTGTTCACAACAGTAAGACTCTAAGACACAAGGCATCCTCAGATTGGCTGACCACAACCAACCACAGCTAGATCTGTGTTGTCATTTCTGGGAATCAGAAACTTAGGCCGAGTCTCCCTAACTGCCAGTTTGCAGCCTGTCATGCAGTCAGCCTGGCTCTGGCCAACTTAGCCCTCTCACTAGCTACTTAAGTATAGGAACATCAGTGTTTCAAATCATCCATATTTTAAAAGAAAGCATCCTACCTTATTTCATGATCACCTGTTTAAAAAAACAATTTATGGAATCTAGAATCCATATCTAGATCACCAAAAGGTGATATTAGCAAGACAGAGAAATACAGGATCAACATACAAAAAGTAATCTAATATGAAAACATTTTGAAAAGCCATTTATGATGGCATCAAAAATATATAATACTTGGGTGTAAAACAAAAACAAACAATAACAACAAAAAGCTCTCATTCATAACCAAACAATAAGGGCTGGAGAGGTGGCTCATTGGTTAAAAGCCCTGACCACTCCCTCTTGAGGCCTGGGTTCAGTTCCCAGAATCCACGTCAGGCAGAGCACAACTGTCTGTAACTCCAGTTCCAGAGGATCTGGCCTCCAGGTGTACCTGCATGCTCATCGTGCACATAGATTCACTCAAGGCACACATACATGCACACACATCAAACTAAATGAATAAATCTTATTTTTAAACTTATGCTGAAGGGATAGAGAGATGGTTCAGTGGGTAAAGCACTTGCTATGCAAGTCCAGGGACTAAGTTCAGACACTTAGCATTTATGTAAAAAAGCATTCCTTTCTTCCCCTTCCTCCCCTTTATTTTGCCTGGGTAAGAAAATGATATTCTGCTGGAGGGTGGTGGTGGCACATGCCTATAATTGGTTAATGTTATTCAGGAGGCAGAGGCAAGCAGTTCTCTGAGTTACAGTCCAGTCTGGTCTACAAAGCAAGTTCCAGGACAGTCAGGTCTACATAAAGAAACCCTGTCTCAAGTAAAAAAAAAATTGTCTTAGTGAGAGGTAACAGGTGAATGTAAAGTCGTCAGAAGATTTGAACAAACACTTCATTGCAGGAAATAGCCAAAAAGTCACATGAACCCTGCACACCCATTCTTGCGTGATTAGCAATACTGCATTATACATGTTAAAGTGGGATAGCGTAGATCTTATGCTACATATTTTTTATCATAATAAAATTAAAAGCACACGAAAGAATGACTACCATAATTAGTATTAGAGAAACCAAGTTAAAACCACAACATACCACTACATGCCTTAAACATCTAAAATTAAAAATACTGGGCATACCACGGGTTGACCAACTGCTGGCAGGGTAACACCAGACACTGACTGTCTTATACTCTGTTGGTGGAAATGCCAAATGGCATAATCCTTTTGGGAAACACTTTGGCAGCTTCTCAAAAAGAGAATTGTGTGCTCTAACCTTTGTATCCAGCCATTCTGCTTCTAGAGATTTACAAAAGAAAAGAATGAGAGCTTGTCTACAAAATAGGCATGTACTTAAGTGTCCATAAGAAATTTATTTGTAATAACCTAAATCTAGACTCAAACATCCAGCAACATATGAGTGAGTGAACAAATTGTGGTCCACTGTTTGTTCGGTAGTAATGTATCAATGTAAGTGAAAGTTACTTAGCAACTAAAAGGAAGGAACTGGTGATACATGTTGCCACTTGCATGAATCCCAGTTATGCACAAGGAAAGGTCGAAAAAAGGATTCAATACCGGAGTCACCGAGTCCATTTACATAAAAAGAGAAAAATTCTAGAAAAAGAATGCTCATTCACAGTGGGGAAAAACAGCTTAAAGATAGTCCATGATTTGGAAAACCCGGTGTCTTAGTCAGGGTTTGTATTCCTGCACAAATGTCATTACCAAGAAGCAAGTTGGGGAAGAAAGAATTTCTTCAGTTTATACTTCCACATTGCTGTTCATCACCAAAAGAAATTAGGACAGGAACTCAAAGGCCAGGGACTTGGAGGCAGGGACTGATACAGAGGCCATGGAGAGGTGCTGCTTACTGGCTTGCTTCCCCTGGCTTGCTCAGGCTGTTTTCTCTTAGAACCCAGGACGACCGGCCCAGGGATGGCACCACCCACAATGGGGCCTCCCACTCTTGATCTCTAATCAGAAAATGCCTTACAGCTTGATCTCATGGAGGCATTTCCTCAAGAGAAGCTCCTTTCTCTGTGATAACTCTAGCTTATGTCAAGCTGACACACAAAACCAGCCAATACACCTGGGGACAGAGGAGAGATTGCCAAAGGGTGTAACAAAATCTTAGAAGGAGATGGATCCACACCTAGTTTAGCCTAATGATGACTTGAAGGATAGGTATGACAGACAAACATTTCCATATATGCAGTTATCACCTATCATATGCTTCAGTAAAACCATTTTTTAATGAACCAATAAAACTCAAATACTATATGTTCTGGGGGAAAAGAAGCCCATTGCACTTATGGCTGCCACCATGCTTAGTCCAAGACAGACATCACCAATCAATCACAGAGCTATACAGGCAGGCATTGCTAATCACAGTTTGAGCTTGAGATAAAAACCTGTTTTTCATCTCTGACCAAGGTCAACCATTTGCTTTTACAAAATGAGGCTCAAGAGCAGAGCAAATTAGCAGCTAATCTAAAAATGGGGCTGAGGTTTCCTGATTGCTACGACACTGGGCAGAAGTTTAGGAAAATGGCAGAAACTGAAGCCAGTCTAATAAAGACAGAATGCCAACAAAACACTAAATTTTGAGTAGGATATCAGATGTGAACTTCTGAAGAATGCTTGCAATGTGCTTATGGTGTTGGCTTGAAAGACATCAGTTTTAATTCCTACAAGATGAATGGCTTCATGCAAAGGAAAAACTTATCTACCAGAAGACTAGTGACATCCTTATTTATTTTTTTATCTTATTTTTAAAAAGGTGTGTGTATGAGAGACAGAGAGAGAGAGAGAGAGAGAGAGAGAGACAGAGAGAGACAGAGAGAGAGACACAGAGACAGAGAGAGAGAGAGAGAGAGAGAGAGAGAGAGAGAGAGAGAGAGAGAGAGAGAGGTGGGTGCCTGCAGAAACCAGAGGAGGACATCAGATCCCTAGTATTACAGTTACAGGCAGTTGTCAGTCACCCAAAGAGAGTGCTGGGATTCAACTCAGGTTCTCTGGAAGAGCCCTAATTGAACCACCGGGCCACCTCTCCAGTTAAAATAATTTTAACTGTGAGAGATGCTCAAAATCACTCAAACTTTTTTTAACCTAAAATGAGTATGTTTTTACAACCAGAAAATTGCCTTATTTTCTAAATAAGGCCAAGAAGCAAAAATGATGTAAGATTATATGTAATGGTTTAATTCGAACCAATGACCTCGGTGTAAAAACACTGAAATAACTTTAATCTTGATGAGAAAATAAATCACCAGTTTATAGTATGAGTAAATGTTTCTCTCAAGAAGCAATGACTTCGTTCAAAGCTTTCTGGAAGCCCTGTCTTCTTTAATAGTAATCACATGTGCCCATTAAGATCCAGGCAGAAGGAAGAGATGTAGCTTGGGATAGAGCATGTGTTCGTCATGTGTGGAGCTTTGAGCCCCAGCACTAAAATAGGATAAAACAAAACAAAACAAAACAAAACAAAACAAAACAAAAAACAGGCTGAGTGGCAGCTGATGGTTAACAATGAACACCTACCTCTGAGCCGGGGCCAATTGCTACAGCAAGTTGAATTTATTTATTTACTGCCCTTTCTTTTTCCTCCCAGACTCTTCTGTGAGACAAGACACATCCTTGCTGTTTGAACCAGTAACATGAAGTTTTACTTGCTTCAGAACGTTTTTTCATTTATTTGAGTGCGTGCGTGCGTGCGTGCGTGCGTGCGGAACCTGGAGACCAGAAGAGGGTGTTGGATGCCCTGGGGCTACAGTTACAGGTGATTGTGAGCTGCCCAGAGCCGGTGCTGGAAACTAAATTCAGACTCTCTGTAAGAGCCGAGAGTGCTCTTAACCAGCGAACGACCTCTCAGCCCCAAGATGACTTTTTCTTACCTGTAGCCACACAGGCTAGTTCTGCTCCAGCTCCTGCCTGAATGTTTCTTTAGTAGTGGAGCAAAGATAGAAAAGTTAGCCTCCTGGAACTCGTCTTGGTCAATAAAATAATACACTCAGAAATCCTTCACTGTGCCTGCTTGACAAGACCGAGTGAGCATGAGCCCTCGTGCTCTCCTTTCCTTTCCTCTCTTGGGGAAATTTCAATTTAAATATTAGTGAGAACGTTCCATAATTACAAAGGTATTCCGTGTATCATCGGCTGAACCTGATGCTATCAATTTGGAGAGAATTATTGCATTAACCATGATTTTTCCCTCCAATTCTTGTTATTGTTAAACCCCTCAAAAGGATTCATTCCAGGAAACGATTTTCAAAGGGTCTGTGAGTGAAAACCTAAATTTGCACCACACGCGCAACAAAGAAAATGGCTGAGAAGACGATTCCCGCCAGTAAACAGCCCCGCCGCTGACAGCCCAGCTGTGGCCCATTTTCCTTCCATGGTGATTTTTAAAAGAACTTTTTTTTTTTTAAATTTGGGAAATGTCAAACTCACAGAAAAGCTGCAATGACAAAAAATAAGGAGACTGAGAACACCTGGACATCCGTTGCCCGGCTTAAATGTCTGTCAGCACATTGCCCGTCTGCTTCATCCTCTCAGTCTCTAGACAGTCGGACAATCCGTCCGGAAATGTGCTTTCCACACATACTCATTCTCATGTGAGAATTCAACACTTGACAAAGCAGACACCTGCACACGACTTTTGCATGGCACAAAATCCACACTTTTGTAAAGGTAGTGGAGCTAAAAATAAGCCTGCTGTCTTTCCCTATAGCTTAGGCGTGTAGGAATGAGACTTGAGAATTTATAATTCATTTATAGCTTATGAAGGAGTAGGTTATGGTTGGAATCTGAAATGTCCCCATAGGCTCACATTTTTAAAGTTCAATCCCCAGCTGAGTAGCACTATTTTGGGAGGCTGTGGAACCTTCAAGAGATGGGGTCTGATTGGAGAAAATCGGTCACTAGGTTACAAGGTTATTTCGGAACTCTGGTTTTGGTCCTGCTGTCTGCTTCCTTGTTCCTGCCACATGAACTTGCCACAGTGCATCCGCCATGCATCCTCCGTATATCTGCCATGCCTCCACCCGTGAATCCGCTGTGCAGCCACTGTGCAGCTGCCGTGCATCCATGCATCCACCATGCATCCCCCTCCTTGCACCCCACCATGCATCCCCAAGTGCAGCTGCCTTGCATCTGCTGTACATCCGCTGGGCGTCTGCCGGGCATCTGCCGTGTGTGCAGCCACTGTGCAGCCACCATGTGTCCACACATCCACCGTTCAGCTGCCCTGCATCTGCGTGCAGCCGCTGTGCCTTCCCCATTATGATGGACTGTAACTCTCTGAAATTATGAGCCGAAGCAAGTCTTTTCCCCTGTGACTATTGTTTGTCACAGTAAAACAAAACAAAAAGAAACCTGACTAGTAGGGAATAGCTGGTACAAGAGAAGTAGGGTTATTTCTTCATAAACATGAGGTTTGTGGAAAGAATTCACAAGAGTTTGGAGCTATGGACTGTGGAAACCCCAGAACACTGTAGTCAGTGCTTAATGGGTAAGTGGATGGGAGTTGAAGTGACTAGGGTGTCAGCAGATATGATGGTAGAAAAGTGTGCCTACAACCATTTGGGTAGAAGCCAGAATTCTACTAGGATTAGACCAGGGGACCTCAGAGAAAAAGCTGTCTACATTCTGCCCATGTCTTGGAAGTTTGAGTGAAGTAGGCTTAAAAAATAGTGGACTAACTTATTTGCTGGCGTAGATTTCCATGATGCTCAGCGGTGAACATGGCTGTGGCTGGCTTCCTTTTCCTCCACCCTTACCTGTTTTGTTATTTAACCTTTTATTAGCGTGTATTAGTTATACATAGTAATGGGTTTCACTGTGACGTTCTCATACATGTGTATACTATATTTTGATTACTGTCCTCATTACCATATTGTGTTCCCCTCTTACTTTACTGATGCCCTTCCTTCTCCCTTCTTCTCTCCCCCTCACGTGTGTGGGTGTGTGTTTGTGTTTGTTTGTGTACACCAATGGGTGTACTTATAGTTATTTGCAGAACTTTGGATACAAAGCTATGTACAGGAGCATGGACAACTTGCCAGTGGCTACACACTGGAGAAAGGAGGCTATGATGGCTTGTATATGCTCAGCCCAGGAAGTGGCACCATTAGAAGGTATGGCCCTGTTGGAGTAAGTGTGTCACTGTGGGTGTGAGCTATAAGACCCTCACCCTAGCTGCTTGGAAGTCAGTCTTCCACTAGCAGCCTTCAGATGAAGATGTAGAACTCTCAGCACCATGCCTGCCTGGATGCTGCCATGTTCCCGCCTTGATGATGATGGACTGAACCTCTGAACCTGTACGCCAGCCCCAATTAAATGTTGTCCTTTATAAGACTTGCCTTGGTCATGGTGTCTGTTCACAGCAGTAAAACCCCAACTAAAACAGAGGCCCTTTCCCTCCATGATAGAGTATTGTCAGGCCCCATCTGTTCTAGGTGTTGTGTAGCTGATCCCTGCTGAGAAGTCAAGACTGTAAGTGCCATGTGGAGCCTAGAGGACACCATTCCCCTGTTAACCTCCCAGAGGACACCATTCCTCTGTTAACCTCCCAGAGGACAGCATTCCCCTGTTAACCTCCCAGAGGACAGCATTCCCCTGTTAACCTCCCAGAGGACACCATTCCCCTGTTAACCTCCCATAGGTTCCTCTAGCTCTTACTCTCTTTCTACTCTCTCTCTTTTAATGTCAAGGGACATCAAAGAAGATGGCTGAATACCCCAGAGCTGTAGTGGCACTGACCAGCCAGTAGGCACATCTTGCCTGGCGGATTGGTAGTGTATCCTCTGGGGTACACAGCTGAGTGAGGCTCTTTTTTTTTTTTTTTTTTTTTTTCGAGCTGGAGACTGAACCCAGGGCCTTGTGCACTAAGCAAGTGCTCTACCACTGAGCTAAATCCCAACCCCAACCCTGAGTGAGGCTCTTGATGACAGTTCTTCTCCGCTGCCTGCACAGCACTTCCAAACCTTAGTGCTGGTTCCTTTTAGTAATATTTACAGTGAACTTGGCAACAAGGAGAGCAGAAAAGAGAGTGAAACACACAGTTGGAGAGCACATGTGGACTTAAAGCCACAGGCAAAGCCAGTGCAGACAAAGCAGTGGGAATTGTGCCTGCATTAAAAAGGAAGCCTCTCACTTCACCCTGGGACAATAAGAAAGGAGCCTTGAGGGCTCCCAGACTAGAAATGCAAACTCATTTGAAAGACTTTCCTTTAAAAAGTGAGAGCCTTGGGGCCTCCCAGCTTGCCAAGGGAGTGCCTAGGAAAGTCTCTAGCAACTTGTTTTCCCAAGTTTCACAGACACTCAGAGACCCACTATAGTCTACTGACCTGGGAATGCCGAGATGGTGCCGTCTTATAGGTGTGCTGGTTAGTGTATGCTGTTGGATTGTTTGTTGGTCCCAACCTGACAAACTTGAGTGATCTAGAAAGAGGGGTCCTTAATTGAGAAAAAACCTCCATAGGATTGGTTTGTAGGAAAGTCTGTAGGGTTTTTTTTTTTTTTTTGATTAGTGATTGGGGTGGGAGGGCTCAGCCCACTGTGGGTGATCCCACATCAGAGCTGGTGATCCTGGGTTGTACAAGAAAGCAAACTGATCAAGCTGTGAGGAAGAAGCCAGCAAACACCTTTCCTTTTCTTTCAGTTCCTGCCTCCAGGTTCCTTCTTGAGTGCCCGTCTTGAGTTCCTTTCATGATGGACTGTAAGCCGTGAGAGGAAATAACCCCTTTCCTCCCCAAGTTGCTTTTGGTCATGGTGATAGTCACAGCAACAGAAAGCAAACCATTACAGTAGGTGCACGTGCAAAAGGCAAAGTACCGTGAAGGCTTGGACCTCGCTTCTAGAAAAACTCCTGCAACCAGGCAGTGTACAGCAAGGTCGTGTTTCTTGCAGGGAATCCCTGCTATGTAAAGAAAAGTCTGGAGGTGAAACTCAAGTTGTAGTTGAACCCCCTAATAACGTTTGCAATTCCAATAATGAGGAGCATCTACCATAGTGAGCTCCAGCCACCAGGTAGGACTGCTCCAAAACAATGGCCATGTGTGCTCCAGTGGGCAGGGCTACAGCAGAAGTGCTACTGGAGCTTATGGTATGAAGCCCTGTGTCCAGAATACCAGGCATGGAACAGCAGTAGTGTTTGCCCTGCTAGGGGTGGGTCTTGCTTCCGTTCAGTCTTCCCTTGTTATAGACCAGCTCGGGATGCCAGTGCATACTGTGCCATTGCACGTGGAAAACATGCGCCTCTCGTTCTCACTCTCCAGGAGTTCCTAGTGAAGACTCTTAGGTCCCAGACAGACTTAACGTTAAATTTGTGAATACTGTCGGAACTGCTAAGACCCGGAGGTCTCTTGGAGCAGGTTAAATGCGTTTTCCATTTTGCGATGGTGATGGGCTTTTAGGAATTGGGGACAGACCGCTTTCGTTTGAATGTGAAGCAATCCCCCATCCCCCAACAGTCTCATGCTTTCAGTAGATGGTCTCTAGCTAGTGATACTACTGGGGAGGCTGAGAGGCCTCTGGGTGGGGGGTCTAATCAGCAGAGGTGAGTTAACCCTTCAAAAGTTATCTGTGGCCCCTGGTTTCAGTCTTGCTCTCTGCTTCCTAGTCTAGAACAGCCAGCCTTTGCCACATGTTCCCATTGCTGAGGGCCAAGCCACTCTACTGTGCTTCCCTCCACATGACAGAGTTCAAACTTCCGAACCATGACCCCAAAATTCTTCCAACTATAAACTGTTTCTCTCTCGGTTTTTTTTTTTTTGTCAGAAATTAATTTAATTTTAAGAGTCTGTGAATCCACTCTTTTTCTCACTCCCATTGATAGCGCTAGCCACCAAGGATCCTGGACAGAAAGAGAACAACAACAACAACAACAACAACAACAACAACAACAACAAAATGAATGCAACCACAACTCAAGGCAACCAAGCCGGGCAAGGCTGTCTGATTCTGCATGTGCATGTGTGTGTGTGTGTGTGTGTGTGTGTGTCTATGTCTGTGTGTCTGTGTGTATGTTGCGTGTCAACTTTAGGTCCTTTCTTTTCAGGTATCATCCATTTTGGTTTTTGAGACAGTCTCTCACCAGCCTGGATTCTGTCAGTCTCTACCACTCAGAGAGCTGAGATAACCAGTGTCCCATTGTACTTAGCTCGAATTCAGGTCCTCTCTGTTTGCAAGGCAAGTGCCCTATGGATGACACTATTCCCCCCATCCCCAGCTCCTCTTTGTAATGCTTTTACAAAAGCATTACTTTGGCTAGACACACGTCACCGTCTCTGTGGACCTGAGGAGTTAAGACTTTAAGACTCTGCAGCTGCAGAGGAGAGGAGTGCTCCATGAAGCCCCATTGCCTGTGATAGAAATTTCTACCAAACCCCTGTAGCAGGGCAGCTGCTAAAAGCAAGAGCCTTTTGTTTGTAGTAAGCACTACAGAGACACCAGCATCTCCTACAATCTTCTAGACCGTCCGTTATACAAGAGACGAGGGTGATTGATTTCATTGGCCAGTGCAGAAACATGCCTCAAGAGGAACCTTCTGGAAGGAAAATCAGGGCCTGGAGGAGCTTCCTGCAAGCAGACAAGTGGAAGCAGAATGGAGGCATGGGTTTGCTTCTCAAATGTTAATGGGTGTTCCTAATCAGATAAAGGTGGCTTCCAGCCACTTCTGCACCCACTCACTCGGGTTTGAGGCTGGAGTACGCTGGTGTGCACTTGATTAAACAGAGCCAGGATCTAATCCTGGGCAGTTCTGGCATTGTTCTCGTTTAGATCATTAGGAGGATTGTAAATGAAACAGATTTAGAAAATATAACTCTCCCATCTTCTCCAGTTCCGATTTGCCTACAGGATCCAATATTTAGCTGGAAAACAAAACAGAATGGTGATTATCAGAGCACAGAAAGAGAGGGTGGGTGGGAGGGAGGAAGAGATGGAGGAGGAGCAAGAGATAGAGGGGGAGGAGGAGGAGGGAGAAGGAGGGGAGGGAGAAGGAGAGGGAGGGAGAAGGAGAGGGAGAAAGGAGGGAGGGAGGGGAGAAAGGGAGGAGAGACTGACTGAGAGACTGAGGGAAATCCAAGCCATCTGCAGAAAGTATAACCTGGGGCATCTTGTTTAGAACTCTGTCCTGGAGGCCCTAAAATGCTGGATTTCAAGTTCTTGGTTAAAAAACAAAAACAAAAACAGGCTCAGCATGGAGCAGAAGGAGGGTCCTGTAGCAGTTAGGCCTACAGAGCACACACGCACCCCCTACCCCGGTGTGGGAGATCTCTGGCAGTCTCCTCCACTCCTTCCCAAGTGGCCACAGGACTGTGACTACACGCATCCTCCCCACCTGAGAAAAGTCCATGGAAGCTGCAGCTTCAGTGAGAACACAAATCCCAGACAGGATCCACATCACATGTCTTGATTCTTTTTTTTCCCAGAGCATTTTCGAGAGATGTGTCTATTGAAATTAAGTTAGGGTCTATTAGAACTTAGAATAAAATAACAAAAAAACAGCGCCAGAAGGGAAGAAAACAATGGCTGTGAGAGAGTGAAGAAAGAAAGGCCGCTGTCTACTCCAGCTTCCCCAACTTACTGCAACTTTTAAAATTTTGAGACAGGGTCTCATGTAGCCCAGGTTGGCCCCAAACTCATTGTGTAGTGAAGGATGACATTGAACATCTGAACCTCCTAAGTGCAAGGATTACAGGTGTGGGCCACCACACCGGGTCTGGCATACCCACGTCTGGAAGCATTGAATCCAATTGTATCTAACTCTGCTTTCACTCGTCACGTAAGAGTCCATGATTCACCAAAAAATGATACTCGGATTCAAATAGTATGCAAAAACAAAGAGTGTTTTATTCTGCAGAAGTCTAGCATGCTGGGGTCTCCCATTACCAAGATGGAGATGCCCCAGTGAGCCCGCAGACCTGATTTAAAGCATATTAGGGAAATGCCATGGAAAGGTGGGTGACGTTTATCCTAATCTGTTGGCTCAATCTCTAGGGACATTCCAGAACTATTGCTGTGGCATGGGGGGAAGGGCTTGAAACTGTTGCTGAGCAAGTCTGGAAACTGCTGCTGACCCATTGTCCTTATCTCAGGCCAGGTGGAGGGGCAGCTTCTGAGGGCAGGGCAGTTTGTGACTAGCTGCCTGAAGCCTGAGGTGTTTTCAATAACAGACTTGCCAGTTCTTGGAAACAGAGATTTAGGCCTAATCTCCTGAACTGCCAATTTGAAGCCTGTCATGGAGTCAGCCTAGCCTGTCTCAGTTGTAACAGTTGCATTGACTTTTAAAGGACCTAATCCAGATTAATAATAAGAAAAAACTATTCAATTGGTAGGATACCTGAGGCAAATTTGGCTTTACCCACTGTCTCGTTGACCAGCCAATAAAGTTGCTCCCAGGTTAAGGAGCATGGGTAAGGACACAGGGGCGTTGGTGCAAGGAGATTCCCCCATGCACCACCTGAGGGGCAAAGAGCTTTGCATAAGTGTTCCCATGAAACAAAGAGAAAGACTCCTATATTTGATGTGCCTTCGTGAACTTCAGGCAAAATGTTCCACTGGAGACTCTTCCAGAACCATTGCTGGGACATGGTGGGCTGGAAACTGTCACTGATCCATTGTCCTTGTCTCAGGCCAAGTGGAGGGGCAATGCCTCCAATTATGTGAGCAATTTGTTCCATAAGACTCTGGACCCTGAACAAGGGGAAACCCAGATCCCCTAACAATGAGGTGCTAGTGAGAGACTGGGGTGTGGGTGTGTGCACTCATGCACAGGCAAGCTCCCCTGCCTCCTACAAGAAGATGATAGCACCACACTGGGCAAGGAAATAGGAACAGGATATTTTCTATAGCTTACAGCACACAGCTCATTTGAAAGTACATCAATCCAAGCCTTACAGCCAGACATATGCCTCTCTCCCCTGACCTGCCCTTCGGGGCTGTAGCTTCTTCTTTTGAGTATATAATAGTATGCATGTGCTGTTGAGTCATCCTTTAAAAGAAATCACTGCTGTCTTCATAGAAGACTATGACCCTTCTTCCTGTTTTGCCTCTCTTTGCGATCTCAAGAAAGATATATTAAGTGGGGGCTGCAGAGATGGCTTATCAGTTAAGAGCACTGACTGCTCTTCCAGAGGTCCTGAGTTCAATTCCCAGCAACCACATGGTGGCTCACAACCATCTGTAATGGGACCTGATGCCCTTATCTGGTGTGTCTGAAGACAATGACAGTGTACGCATATACATAAAATAAATAAACAAATCTTTTTTTTTTTTAAAAAAAAAAGGTAAGGAGGAAACAGGTGCAATGGCACACACTTTTAATCCTAGTACTTAGGTGATAGAGACAGGCAGGATCTTTGAGCTACAGGCCAGCCTGGTCTACAAATGAGTTCCAGGACAGGTAGGGCTGATAAACAGAGAAGCCCTGTCTTAAGAAACAAAACCAAAAACCAAAACAAACAAACACAAAGATATACTAATCATTTGGGTTAAATCAACAGGCTCTAAAAACAGGCTCTTCTGGTCCCTAATGCTGCAGCTCGAAGTTCCGTGTCATCCTCAGCCCTAGTCTTTGAATGGAGTGTGTTTTGGTAGGGAGGTGACTTAGCTCTTTGCATCCACAGCTTTGAAATGTTGAGTGGTGGGAACTGCTGTGGATCGTTCCAAACCCACAGGAAGTTTTCTGGTATCACTTCGTCACTTTCCCCTTCTTCCGTCTCTTTCTGAGTTCCTGCCCATGGATGTTAGCCCTTTTGGATCGGTTCTTTCATTTCGTTGTCACTCCTACTCTCTTGGCCAGCCCTTGTTTTTTGTTAATTTTCCTGCTAGGTAGTTCCACTTTGTTCATTTTGAAGTTCTATTTTCAACTTCTCTAGGCTCTTCTTCCTTGGTCTTTGATGGTCCCTGATCAAAGCACGCCACTTTTGATTAATGGGTATCTCTTATCTCTCTAAGAATATTAAATATGTTCCGTGCAGTGCATGTGCTTGCAAAGTTTGATTCTCTTGCCTGTACCATCCTTTCTCCTAAATCTCTTTTTCCCACTTGAATGGCCCGAATCTCTTTCATGTTGAAAGTTTTCCTCCAGAATCGGGTGTTGATGCCTAAAAGCAGCTCATTTATATTGAGTCCTAACATCCAAACTGTAGATATGAGTCCTGACCGTGGATTGCTGTCAGGTGTTGTGTGCAGAATTGTCAGCTGAGAGAGCAAATTGGCTGCAACTTGGTGGTGAAGCGGGCTTTTCAGGTAGGATCCAGAGGTGGTCTTTTTTCTCTGTCTCTTGGTTTTCCTAGAGCAAAATCCTTGCCTCCCTGACTGTAGGATATACAGTTGGGTGCAGTGACCATCCAGCCACAAGGACTTTCCAGTGAGAGCCACCAGCACCACCTCACTCCTGTTTCCTTCTGCACATCCTGAAGCAATGCCCAGAGCCCTTGAGGCTCAGTATCTCTGAGAAAACCTTCCAATTTTATTCAATCAGATGGTAGGGGAAAGGAAAGGATCCAGACCCTTAAGCAACTGGCTGGCTTTAGGTCATCAGCTTCTTCCAGTGTGCTGCAGCACAAGGGGCCACGGAACATCAGCCTTTCTGGGTTTTTGCTGAGGGTGGTTCGCTTGGCCTCGGGAGTGTTCCACAAGTAAAGCCAGCCACCACCTCTCCATCTGCTCTGCATCTGCCTAAATAGAATAGACAATTCAAACTCTGCACAGTTCCTGCCAGTGCGTCTGATTTCACGTATTTATATCCTTTTCCTTGCTGTTTGGAATCTCTAATCGGAATTTGGAACTCTTCCACATTTAACCAAAAACCCCTTCTCACGATGTAGGTTTCACATTTGCTCTGCAGAAGTCTCGTTGCCTGGAGTTCATGAAGTTCTCTGGGTTTATAAAGGTAGAAGTCTGACTTTAGCTCTGCCAGGCATTGAATATGTGGTCCTGCGCTAGCAAACTCACTCCCGTGGACTTTGTTTCCTCAAGGATTAAGTTGTTTTGGGTAAACTTGTAATGGTTAGTCTTTGATACTGATATCTGAATCACCTAGGAAACTCACCTCTGAGTTTGTGAATCTGGGTGTGTCTGTAAATCCCAAGAAATTTAGCTAAAAAAGGAAGATTCTGAATGTAGGATAGATGATAGATAGATAGATAGATAGATAGATAGACAGACAGACACAGACAGATAGAAAGATAGGGAAAGGGAGACTGAGAGAGAGAGAGAGAGAGAGAGAGAGAGAGAGAGAGAGAGGAGAAAGCTAGCAGATGACCAGAATTCATCACTCCGGACTTCTAACCACACATAGCAGACACAATGTTATTGATGGTTTCACACCCCCATTGCAACACAATGTTCCTGTGGTCTCATCCTCATTGTGACACAATGTTACCACCTGTGGTCTCATCCTCATTGCGACACAATGTTACCTGCAGTCTTACATCCTCATTGCAGATACAATGTTACTCACTGTCTCGTATCCTCATTGTAGATACAATGTTACCTAGGGTCTCACATTCTCATTGCAGACACAATGTTACTTACTGTCTCACACCCTCATTGTAGACACAATGTTACCTGTGGTCTAACATCCTCATTGTAGATACAATGTTACCTGTGGTCTCACATCCTCATTGTAGATACAAAGTTACCCAGGTGTCGTCGTCCCGTCCCCCCCCCCTTCATTGCAGATGCAATATTAGGTCATACCCTCATTGCTATACCTCCTCCACCATGATGGACTATACCCTCAAATCAAAAATCAAAGTAAGTACCTCCTTTCCTAGGTTGTTTCTTGTCAGATCTTTGGTCTCAGCAATGAGAAATGTGGCCAATCTATTCATAAATCATCTTTAACACAGTTAAATTGCCTACTGTGTTAAAGATGAGATAATGTTTATGACAATAATGAATGGGTTAGGCACTCCGCAGCTCTGATTTTGAGATGAGTTTTACAGAAGAAAAGTAACTAACTTATATGTGCCATTGGATGTGGGGACCAAAAGAGTTCTACTGGGTTACTTCTAATGATAGAGAAAGAAGGAAAACTGAGACTCCTCATTTAAAGAGGGGGACTGTCATTCCTTCGTGCCACCTTGCCTTCATTGTAGACACTCTTTCCCTTCTTAGACATCCACATAGATAATCAGACTATTAGACTTTTTCATTCATGTAACAAAACACCAGATGCAAACAACTTAAAGGAACAAAGATTTGTTTTGGCTCACAGCTTCAGATGGTTCAGCTCCATGGCGGTAGAGAGGGTGTAGTGGACAAAACACTGACATCATGATGGCCAGGAAGCAAAGAGAGAAAATATCTGTAATGCTGACTTTCTCCTTCTTCCTCTTTTATTCCAACCATGCCGGGAGCCTACAGGATGGTGCTGCCGTATGCAGGACAGATCCTCTTTCCCAGACTAATTCTCATTGGAAATATTCTCATGCAAATTCACTGATCTTCAAGGAAACTTTCAACCCAATCAAGTTGGCCATTAACGTTAATCCAGATCTGTCTCTCTGTGTTTTGAGGCAGGATCTCTCTCTGTTTCCCTTCTCCTGTCTTAGCCTCTCTGTGCCCAAAGCCCTGCTCAAATTTTTAAGTCAATAGACTTTTCATTCAAGAAAGTAAACCATTTATCCTGAAGTATTTTTCATCTGTGTAAATGAAAGACAATTGCCCACATACCCCACCTCCTGAGTGTGACCCCTCTAAGGTAAACCTGTTTCCATTGTTCTGTCCGTTACAGAACTGTCCCACTGAAGCTACAAAAGATCTGAAAATTTAGTTCAATTCCCTCATTTTGCTGATGATTTAGATAGACTCAAACAGATTAACTTACTTACTGATATTATGGAACTGAATCCCAGGCATTGCATAGCTGGTGATGTTTTGAAATCAGAGCTCCTGAGAATACCCACTGAGTCCCTCATAAGATTGGGCTCAAAAGACCCCCCCTCAGCAAGGATAGAAAAGGGTTAACAATTGTGAAGTAAGACCTTTCTTCAGGGGTCTAAATTTGGATGGACTCAGTCCTTGGTCCACTGTTGGTGCCTTATCTGGAGGGAGTAAACAAATATTTGTTCATGTCTCCTAGGAAAAGTTAACATACAAGAAAAGAGTCAGAATCAAAGCTTGACCTGGGCATATCTCTCCACACAGAATAAATACCTGCACTCAGTCAGGTAACCCAGGAAAGACGTCCAACAAGTATCTGATGTCCTCATCATGAGCTAAACTAACATGTCCTCGCCATGTGGATTAGTCTGAAAATTTGTTATAAGGAAATATCAAGACTGATGAATAGAAAAAGAGTTTTAGTTTTGTTTTAGTGTTGGTTTTTCCATATAGTCCTGGAAGTTTAAGGGAATGGTATTGGTACTGGCTGGGTGCAAGTGAAGCCTTTATGCTAAAGAAAACAATTGCATGTTCTTTTGACCACTGTTTTGTGTGGTGTGAGAAAAACTCCCTCAAAATCACTGTGGAGTCTGAGGAATAATAGTGCTAAAAGAGATTCAGGAAGGAAGGACACACACACCAGTGGATCGAGAATGAGCGCCATGCTGTGTGTCGCACTGGTCTGTTTGTGATCATGATATATGGTAATGAGTTTGGAAGGCATGGCTATCAATGGAGCCTACAGACGCACGAACCATTTTGAGGGGTATTAATATACATTTCAGAATGATGTTGAACTGCATTGGGCCCTTTGGTTAAAGTAACTGAAACCATTTTAACTGCAATGAGTCATTTAGTGTACCGATAGAGGGGCATGATGGCTCTCTGGGGACAAAAAGATTAGTCAGACAGTCCTGAGGAACTGAAGCTTGTAACCAAAGAGCCAGCAGGAGCTGATGCAGCTCCCTGCTGTTCGGGTCTTTCTCCCTCCCCCTGCCATTCTGAGGGGCCTCTATCCTGCTTCTGTGCCTGTGTTTGCTCCTCTCAGCACACTTGCTTACTTGACCACCCACATAGCCTCCTCACCACTCGTGGGTCGACATGACCTTCATTTTAGCAGTAAGTAGAGCCTAATATTTTTCAGTGTTAATGCCAAACTGGCATGAGAAAGGGCCTGATTGCCAGCTTTGAGCCATTGTCTTCCTCTACTCTCATTACCTATTCAGACATGGAAACTAGGGCGTTGACAGTCACACAAGCCAATTTGGCCATTCATGCCTGTCCAATGATTTTTTTGATAGATAATGGTGATTTCCAACTGACGTGGAAGCCCTGGTTTTCTCCAACTGTCTCACTGTTGGAGTGCGAATACCAAGTCAGGTGTCCTTTGGAAGTCTGTCATATATACAACCCTGGAAATAAGCAGGCACCAAACAAATGTCGCAGCACTTGACCAGGTGAGTTCACCAAGGTCACAGCTCACACACCTGGCATGATGTGCAGTTTACTGAATGCAGAAGGGATGGCCTCGTCAGCTCAGTATGCAGGGCTGGCACCTGTGAGGATCTGGAAAGAGGAAGAACCCTTGACCCTCACACCTCTCCAAAGAGAAAGCTGGTGAGCCTACTCTAGTCCTGCCTCAGTGCTAGGGCGGAGGTGACTTTACAATATTTGTAGCCAGTCTACACTGTGTCCCTGTCAGTTCTTCCTGGTACCCCTTGTGCTAACTAATGACTCTAATGGACATTCAAGAGACATCTCTAGACACTTTAAAGCTTGTAGCTCTCACCGCTGTTCTTCAAATGCAGTCACCAGGTCTTAGGCTGCAGATGAAAACTAGCATATATACACATATGTATGAGCACAGATGCACAGGCAAACACAGACACAGACACAGACACAGACACACACACCACATACACACACACCACATACACACACACCACATACACACACACCACATACACACACCACACACACACACACACACACACACACACACACACAGAGTGAAGTTGTGAGTTAATTGTCAAAGAGCTACACCAGATAAAAATAGGCGTTAGAAGGCTGTCTTGGAATCCCCACTCCCTGCCCACACTGCAGCTGACGTGTCACTAGCCAGCTATGTCAGGAAAGGAATCTGGAATATTCTTTTTTTTTTCCTGGCTAAATTGTTATTTGATTAATACAGGGATCCCGTTGCTAAGGAAAAAGCACAGAATGAGTGAGCAGGCACTGGCTGGTTTAACTCCACTCTCTCAACCTTTGCCTGAGTTTCCTTATCTACAAAACAAGGTCATCAATGCCCAGCCTGCCAGTTTCTCGGGGGTTTTATGAGTATCTAGCAAAAACACTTTTGAAAACAAGAAGTCTTGTTCAAATAAAAGGTATCATTCTGTAGGTTTATATGAGAAACCTCGGGGCTTTGGAGCAAACAGAAGCATTCATTTTTCATCTGCACCAGGTGAAAGTGTCATTTTCCCCCCATCAAGTATCCCACATGGTTCTTTCTCTCACCTTCAAGGCTAACTGGAAACAGACAGAGACTGGGGGTGGGGGACGTTATGTGGCATTATTACGGCTGGTTCTGCGTCAGGCACCGTGTCTCCCACAGTTGAACTTACTTAATCCCCACAGAATTACCGGTGTGGGGGGCCACCTGATTGTGCTACTATTGACGAAGGAACCAGATATTGAAGGTAGACAGCACAGGCACAGAGGGAGCAGGGATGGGATTCAGCTGTTCCTTGTGTGAACCTCTTCCGTTTCAAAATACTGTGGATTATGGCCGTCAGTGTGCTGCTGGACTGAACTGCATCCCTCCTCCATATCCCCATCCCATCACCAAAGGCATGTCGGAGTCCTTCTAGCTGCTGATGCTGTGACAGGAATCTGACCTGAAAAAAGTCTTTACAGAGGAAATCACATTCAGATAAAGGGCTGAGGTGTAGCCTGGTGGCAGAACATGTACTTTACCTGCATAAGATCCTGGGCTTGATCTTTTAGTTTTTACTTTTATTTTTTTCAAATATTTTACTTACCTATTTATTTATGTTTTAGAATCTCTCTCTCTCTCTCTCTCTCTCTCTCTCTCTCTCTCTCTCTCTCTCTTTGTATGTGTGTGTACATGTCTACACACACACACTGGATTGACATTAAGATGAGGTCACCCTAGGTTAGGATAACTTCCACTTTATGACTCGTGTCTCCTAGACTGGAGAACTATAGGACTTGGGTTGAGTGCTTACAGAACTTGCACAAAGCCCTGGGTGCACGGTGGCCCACAGCTGTAATTCTAGCACTCGGTGAATGGAGGTCAGGCAGCCAGAAGCTCAAGATCAAGCTATGGCTATAAATAGCCACATCTCAAGGCCAGCCGGAGACGAATGAGACCCCGTCTCAAACAAGAGCGCTAAGTTCGGAAAGAAACACAGAGGATAGGGCTGTGTGTGGACAGACACTGACTGGAGCGCTAGGTGCTTGGAGAAATGCTGGCACCGGCCAGAAGCTAGAGGAGGCCCGGAAGAGTTTACCCATCAGCCTCCAGAAGGGTCACGGCTGCTGGATCGTGGCTTCAGATAATGGCCTCTCATTAGCTCACTGCCTCAGCTGCCTCAGAAGGCTAAGTACTGACAAATATGAGAAGAGCCTGGTAGGGTCTCTGCTCCCTCTACAAGTGCACAGGACACTTGATCCAGGAACTACTACAGGGGACTCCAGAGAGCAGAACATTTTGTCTGGGGGGTGAAGGGAGTGGGGGAGGAGGAGTGAACCTTTCTACCTTCTTTACAGGTTGGTGATTCTACCTTCAAAGAACGGTAATTGTTACTTCTGACTTTTAAAAAAATTAATAATAATTGTAAAATGGTCCCCAGATGGAAAGGCAAAATCACCTGTTGTAAAAAAAATGAAAAAATATTAAGGTAAAAAGTATTTATCTGTTTTTTTTTTTTTCTACTACTCACGAGTCACAGTGTGAAAGAAATTCAGCATTGTAGACCTGTATTAAGCTGCTGTGAGGACCACAAATCTAGCCGTTTGGTACAACGTTCTGTGCAAAGAGGGTGCGTGTGTGCAAGTGTGTGTTTGCCTGTGCCATGACTCACTAATGGAGGGTCAGAAGACAATGTGTAGGAGTCTCTCTCTCATTCCATCCTGTGAGTTCCAAGGATTCTACTCAGGTCGGCAGGCTTGGTGGCCAATGCCTTTCCCCACTCAGCCACCATGACAAGCTTTTTGTTTGGTTTTGTTTTGTTTTAACTGTGTTTATTTGTACATGTTTGGGTGTTTTGCCTGCATGTGTGTCCACGCACCATGCACATGCCTGGTGTCCAAGGTGTTACAGATCATTGTGAGACATGACATGGGTGCTGGGCATTGAACTCGGATTCTCTGGCAGGGTCCAAGTACTTTTAATCACCGAACCATCTCTCTAGCCCTTGTTTCAGCTTTTAATATAAGAGCTGACATATTACGAACTTCACTGTGCAGCGCAGGCTTGTGTAGAGCTCATGACCCTCCTGCTTCGGTCTCGGAAGATGTGGAATTACAAGCATCCTCATCTTCATGCCTGTCTTGAAGTGGCTGTTAAGTGTGCAAGTGCCACTCACAGTTACAAGAGCAGCTGCGGGCCTTTGGTGCCTGGGAAATGAAGAGAGTTGGACATCTACCATTAGCACAACCTTGTGCAAGTGTCACATCATCACCCCAGGTCATAACCAATGATGTGTCTCGTCTTGAGCGGAGAAAAATAAATAAGACTTTTAGGCTAAGAAGAGATCTTTTCATTGTACCGTTGCGGGGAGAAATGTGGAAACCCAGCCAAAGCACACAAGCTGACCTTTGTTTAGACGCTGGCATGAAGGAGAGTGGAAAGGGCTGTTGGGATAAAGAGATATTTGTGTTTCCAACTTGCAAGGGCTGTTGGGATTGTGACTCCTCAGCACACAGGCCCTTCTGATAAGAGTCAGCACGGGCAAGAGTGTCTAGTGCAGTCTATTCTGCTCTTCCCGTACGCTGTAAAGACCCCACAGGGATGAACGCCGACTACACAGACGGAAGCCTGAAGGCCTAGTGTGCCCAGGAAGTCACCCGGACTGCTGAGTGTCTCAACTGTTGACATTTAAGAGCTTGGCCAACAGGCAAAACACCAACGAAGTTGTGCAGGCTTCGTGCTGCCGTCTTTTCCTCAGGCACAGTGCCGTCTATAAAGGACATGCTATGGCGGGACAGACAGATGGCTTCTGTGGGTCTTTTACTCCTGCTGAGCAAGAGTGAGGATCTGAGTTCAAACCCCAAGAACACATACAAAGCCAGGCACAGTTGCATGCTTGTGACGCCAGCGCTCCTGCAGTGAGATGGGAGGCAGAGACCAGAGAATGTGCAGAAATTCAAGGGCCACCTAGGTTGGCATATAGACTCTGTGTCAGTCAAGATAAAAAACAAACAACAAAAAAAAACTAAAGTTATGCTCTGACCTCCACTCATGTACTATGGTGTGCGAGCATGCTCTCCCACACACACTTATACATACAAATACACACATACACACACAAACACACATACACACACAGCACATACATGTACACATATACATACAAAAACACACATACATATACACAAACACACATACATATACACAAACACACATACACATCCATAAACACACACACACACACACACACACACACACACAGAGCTCTGGAGTTCATGGTGTGAAGTCAGGGTATCATCAGGCCTAGGCTGCCGCTGAAAATGCTAGAGGAGACCCTCTCCTAGTTGGAGTAGCTACTTGGTTTGTGACAGCATGCTCCCAGCAATCATCTGGGGTTCTCTCTGCATGCCAGCCTGTGTCCTTGCCTTCCCTGCATGAAGGCTGTCAGGCAGACTGAAGCCCAGCCTCATCCTAACAAATTACATCTTCAAAGACCCTCTTACCAAAGTTCCCTTCTGTTATCGGCATAGGAATTTTGGTGGGTCATGGCTGATTCCATAATATACCTCTCCCTCTTATAAAGCAGGATACGGAAGGACTGCTGTGGGCTCCAGCAACGGCAGTTGTCCGTTGTACACAGCAGAGTGAGGCTAGAGAAATAGCTGCCCTAGCCTCTTTCTCATATCACTCTCCAGGCATCAAACCCAGCAGTAACGCAGGACAAGGGAGGCAAGTGGATTCTGGGGAGGTCAGTCTTGTGTCAGCACAAGTCAGAGAAGGGGGAGGCCTGAGTGGGGTGTATGCATGCAAATGTTCCTGCGGTGTAGGATATGGGGGGGTCAGGGGGAGCAGCTGAAGAACGGCCAGAGTCTAACAGGTTAGGGACAAGGGGTAGACGATTGAACATGACACAAATGATTTGAATACTGAGGATACTGGCCACCTTTATACCCATCGGCACATTGTTTTCAGTGGGTTGTTTGTTTGTTTGTTTGTTTTTCATATGTGTGAAGTAGGAAGAGTCAAATCCAGGGCCGTGGGGACACTGGAGACTTTGCCAGTGAGCTATGGCCTGCCTTTCGGCATTTCTGATCACTTCTACATTGATGTTCTTAGATTCATGGCACCTTACTTGTTTCACTAGTGATCAGTGAGTGTGTTAGCTACTATTCTATTGCTGGAATAAAACGCTACCACCAAGGCAGCCTAAAAAGAACGTTTAATTGGGCTTATTGTTCAGAGAGTTAGAGTCCATAGTAGCTGGGCAAAAGAGGCCTCCTGGAAGGAAGAGCTGAGAGCTCAGAGGCACAGGGGGTGTGGCGTGAATCTTTTGGAATCTCCAAGCCCAGGGACACACCTCCTCCACCAAGGCCTTGGTCCTCATCCTTTCAAACAGGTCCACCAACTGGGGACCAAGTATTCAAACATAGGAGCCTGAAGAGTCCATTCCCATTCAGACCACCGCAGTTAGCAATTGGAGTGATATCTTTGATAGACTTTGACTCCATCAGAGCCACAGTTTGCATCCTTTTGGAAAATGTTATCTTTAAACAACTCCTGTGGTTCTTCGATTGAACCGAGATCTTCCTCTCCGCCTTTGTACAAGTTATGGGCACCTTCCAGAATGTCTGCCGCCATCTTTCTTTCTCCCTGAAGAGCTCCTAACCATTCTTCATTGCCTAGCTAAGGAGCGCCTCTTCTGTGAGTCCTCTGACTCTCTCAAGATGTTAACTGCCCCTGAGTTAAGTTAGCACTTTGCACACACCTTTATTTTCATGCTTTGTTCACCGTGTCTATGGTTACTCCTGCCTGCTTACTCAGAACATCTTACATTACTGAATATTCCTTCGTGGCAATCACCTGCGTGTGTCAGGCTCTTCCGACAAATACCTGTGGAAAAACAAGTGGGGAGTTTTTATATGGGGTCATGGTTGTGGAGGTTTCAATGCATTACCATAAGGAGGACAGTAGCTCCTGTGTGATGGTCAGGAGGCAGAGAGAGCGAGAGAGAGAGAACTGGTTTCTCTTCATTTTCTTGGGGCCCTAGACTACCAGATGGTACCATCCTCATTCACAGCAATTCTCCCACAGTTAGCCCTCCCTGGAAATGCCCTCACAAACACTGCAGAAGTGTGTGCTACAAATCTCCCAGGCGCTCCGCAGTCCAACCAAGCTGACAGCATCAGGCATTAGTCCCCACCCCCACCCCCCCTTGCCTTATGAACTCCATCATGTTCGTGCTTTCTTCTTTTACAAGCGAAGAAACTAAGCTTAGGGAAGGCAGAAAGCTTGCTCCCCACCCCGCCCCAAATAAAACATTTTAAATTTTATTAGTATTATGTGCATGTGCATTTGATGTGTGTGTGTGTGTGTGTGTGTGTGTGTGCATTTGATGTGTGTGCATGTGAGTGTGGGCTTACCGCACGTGTGTGGAGCTCAGGGAAGGACTGTGAAGTCAGTTCTCTCTCCCACCCTTACACGAGCTCTGGGGGTAATCCTGTTGTCTCCGGCTAGCAGGGTGAGCACCTTTGGCTGCTGAGCCATCTTGCCAGTCCTGCAAACTGAACTCTGAACCGCAGCGATATCCTGCTTGCCGCAGCAGAGCCTTAGCACACCCTCCCCCCAACCCCCAGACCCCCGATCTCTTTAACTTCCACTTGAACAGAACAAGGTGGGGGGGGTGTTGTAATTGTCCTGTTGTCCATCACAGTATAATGAACCTTCCCAGGTCAAGACAATGAAGAATGAGATGATTTCTAATACCTTATTTATTTTGATCCTCAGAAACTAGCACATGTCAACGAGTCAAACGCCTCTGTTACTACTCTACAATGCCGCCTAACTTAAAAACAAGTCCCCTGTTCCTACGGCAAGCACCACCCTTGACACACGGAGCCATGGTTTACCTAACCAATAACATTGGCAACTCTGGAACGAGCGGCCCTGCAAAGCAGCCGGTGGTGCCCTCGCACGTGTAACCCCTGGCTCATCAGTGACCAACCAGCCCCTGCCAAAGGTCTGCACCTATTGGTTGGCGTTCACAGGAGCCTCTGCGGTGTCTATTGCCTGTGTCTCTCCTCTGGGCTAATCAGGGAGAGGAAAGCACGTGTTCTTCCACCTGCTGAGTGCTCAGCTTCCTAAAGTCTTTACCTGCTCCTCCTCCCACGCAGGGGTGGCAATACACCGGCACAACCAAAATGAGGCTTTGATTACATGGGGGTGGCGTGATCAACGAGCCTTTGATGTTGATAAGCAGCTGGGGAGCCCTTCATCTCAGCACCCCTGCTCCCTGCCCCTGGAGTCCTAGGATCCAGCAAGTCCGTGTAATCAGTCCCCGGGGGTCCAGACTGAGTGAAGGCGGGAGCTGGCCTCGTGGCAAGACCAGGTTGCTGCAGATGCGTTTCCTCCTCTGCCAGGAAAGGTTCAAATGCAAAAACAAACGTATTTATCACTTCCAACCGCTCCGCAGGGCAGGGCATCCTGCCGTAGGGTGGGGTGTCGGTGTGCACTGGGAACAGTGGCACGCAGCCAGTGGAAACTACGCCTTGCACCACGATTCCCACCACCCCGCAGCCATCCTGAAGGCCAGCATTACACCAGGGTCAGAATCCTGCCTCCCGGCCAGCCCTGAAGACACAGCAGGCGCCAGACAAGGGCTGAGCCCTAAAACCACCAGCCAGCCAACAACTAGCATAGGGAGCAGGGCATTGGGACCAGATGAGCCATGCCCACTTAGTGACTAAGACTCTTTCGAGCCCTGAAGTGTGGGCCAACAGAATACTGGAGCATGAACAGGCAAGTGAGGATGTGTCTTTGAATCCTGGGTGCACACACACCCTTCGGCTCCCTGATTAAGCAACAGAAGGGTTCGCTGCTCTAAGACAATTCCACCCTTGCCTGGTGGCCAAGAGACTGACTGGCCATTTCTGGAAAAGACGGAAGTCAATGCAGATTATGCAAGTTTTGCAACTCACTCTGGATAGCTTCACAGTTACTAGAACTCTTTAAAAGGCAGATTGGAGCTTGCCAGTTTCCAGCTGAACCCCCCTGGCAACCTTGGGAACACCCCCATGGATACCATTCCAGACTCTTCCCTGTTTTTGCTGTACCAGTCTGTCAACTTCCTCCCCCTACCTGCCTCACACATCAGCTCACATTTCTCCAGGCAAGCCACCTACCTGCTTTCCTACCCAAAAGACATTCCTCACTTCTCCTCTGCCTCCTTCTGCAGAGCTTATAGGAGTCTCTTGGGTGAAGGTTTCCTTGCCTTGTCTACTATCATCTAGATAAAACTTGAGTGTTTTCCTGCCCGGGCCTTTGTAGTTCTGTGGACACACCTTTAGGCACAATAAACCAAATTGCAGCTGACTCAACCAGCATATGACGATTGTAGAGCCTCATCAACTGAGATTATAGAGTAAAGATTCTGTGTGTGTGTGTGTGTGTGTGTGTGTGTGTGTGTATTGTGTGTGCATATGCATTCATGTTTTTATGTGCATTCATGTGTATAGTAATATAATATATATATATATATTATACACACACACACACACACACACACACACACACACACACGAGTGTGGAGGCCAGAGACTGACATTGATGTCTTTTTCAATCGCTTTTTACCTGGTACTCATAAGATGAATGAGGCTAGCTAGCCAGTGAGCCCAGGGAGTCTCTTCTCCCCAGTGCTGGGATTAAAAGCAAACGCTGTGCCCTGCCTTGGGATCCCAGCACAGGTCACAATGTTTGGGGACGAGCATTTTACCACTTAGGCAATCTCCACAACCCCAATCATCCTTTTTACTCATCTACCTAGCCTTAGTCTGGTCACTGACACATAATAGGTGCTCAATAAACAGGACAAAGAAATGATTAAATGTCATTCCTTATGTTAAGTGATACAATTCTTTTAAGCCTTCTAGGAGCAAAAGGACATTTATCTGCAGGAAACTCTCAGCTCTGGACAAATTCCATCATTCCCGCAACTCGGAGGCTGTAACAAGAGCAATATGTAAATTAACTGCTTCCAGACAAGGGAGCTCCCCCAGATGCTAACCAGGACACTGCATGTTCAGAGCGAATCCAAGTCACACACAGAAGTGAAACTTCCTAAACAACCCAAGCTTTGCCTTTTACTGTTCCGGAATCTTCTGAATGGAAAGGCACTCCGCAGAAGAGGAAAGATTTTAATGGTTCTTTTATGGCAAGTCTTTAGCCTTTTATTTCTGGATGTACTGCATCCCACAGGAAGAGAGATGGGGTAATGCTCCTCGTCCATGGCCTTAGGTCAGCTGTCTCTGTCAAGTCCACAGCCGTAAGTGTCTGCACGGTGCTGTTGTCTTCTTTTTCTTCATCAAGTATTACTATTTGATGGATTTCTTTATCCTTATTGAGATGCTTGATACCAAACAAACTCTGAAATATTATTTGAAGCTTCTCTGCTAAATAAATTCATTCAACCCTGAAGCAAAAAGAAAATTAACTTTCTCATAGATACAATTTATAGTTTCCATATCCTTGTGATAAAGTCAAATCACAAGCCAGGAGGTGCCCGCACACTCCTGTAATCCCAGCACTGGAGACAGAGGCAGGCAGATCTCTGTGAATTTAAAGATGGTCTAGTCTATAAGGGTGAGTTCCAGGACAGCCAGGGCTACACAAAACAAACAAACAAAAAAGTTAAATCACAATAGGGAATAATAAATATTTCTGGAGAATGTTGCATCTACAAATCCCCTTTGTGTACATAATCTCATTGGTGAGAAATGTTCTAATTCCTCAGAACCCTTGACTGGCATAAAAGGTCAAGAGATTAATACTTTTCTTTTATCCTTACCTTGAAGAATATCCCCTCCACTATATGTTGCCCATATAGTTGAAAAGGACATTAATAATCCAGTTATCTTTCTTAAAACTTTTAATTAAAATATAACTACATCATTTTCCACCCTTTCTTTCCTCCCTCTAATCCCTCCATGACCACTTCTCTTCTTGCTCTCAAATTGCTGGCCTCTTTCTTTGGTTATTACAGATAGATAGATATAGATAGATAGATAGATAGATAGATAGATAGATAGATAGATAGATAGATAGATAGATAATATATTAGTCAGGGGTCTCTAGAGTCACAGAACTTAAGCAATGTCTTCTTATATTAAGGGAATCTGTTGTAATGACTTACAATCTGTATAGTACAACTAACCCAACCATGGGCAGCTGTGAATGGGAAATCAGTCTAGTAGTCGCTCAGACCCATGAGGCTAGTTGTTTCAGCTGGTCTTCTGCAGAAGCTGGAATCCTGAAGTAGGTTCCAACAGACGCGCTGGCAAGTGCGTGCAAGCAGGCGAAGAAGAGTGCGTCTTCCTTCTTCCAACGTCCTTATGTAGCTCTGCAAAAGAAGATGTGGCTCCGATTAAAGAATCTTGACTTGGTCAAGATCCAAGTCAGAAGCCTGAGTCTTGCAACCTCAAGATTTGGATCACGTGCACACTTCATTTCTGGATTGTGGTTCATTCCAGAAGTAGACCAGTTGACAACCAGGAATAGCCATCACAGAGACAGTGGCGGTTTGAGTAGGAACGGCTCCCATGGGTTCACATATTTAAAGGTATGGTCACCAGGGAGTGGCACGACTTGGGAAGAGTTGGAAGTCTTGTTGGAGTGTGTGTGGCTCTGTTGGCAGGACTATGTCAATGACGGCGGGCTTTGGGGTTTCAGAATCCAAGCCAGCCTCAATGGTTCTTTTTCTTTCTACTGAAGGCCCGAATACAGAACTCTCGACTTCTTCTTCAGCTCCACGCGTGGCTGCACACTGCCATGCTTCCTACCATGACGATGACAGACTAAACCTCTAAAACTGTAAGCCAGCCTCAGTTGAATGCTTTTCTTTATTAGAGTTACTGCAGTCCCAGGGTCTCTTCACAGCAATAGAGCATTGACTAAGACAGACAGTAGACAGACAGCTGTACAAATAGATGAATATAACCTGCTGAGACTGCTTTTGCTGTTTGTATATACACAACTTTAGCGTTAGATAACCAATCTAGGGGGCTCATTCCTGGGACAGTCTCACAGTCATAAGTTGCCTGAAGTTCTTTGTCTAGGGCTGGGCTCCGTGAGATTCTCCCCCGTTCTGTGTTAGCCTGACTGCTGATTCGCTGTTGTTCAGTTCTTGTTTAGATAGCCATTTCTAGGAGAGACAGTTTTACAGCAGACCTCCTGGTCGTCTGGCTCTCACAGTCTTGCTATCACTTCTTCCCTGACCCTTAGGTACAAGAGTTATATTTGAGATATATCAGTTAGTGATGGACTCCCTGTGATCTGTTAAACTCTGCACTGGGTCTAATTGTAGCTTTTGGTAATAGACTCCATTAGCTATAAAAGGAAGCTTCTCTCACGGAGGGTAGAAATTATTCTTATCTGTGGGTGTTATGGCTTCAAGGCAAACAGCCCCTCAAAGCTCATTTATTTGAATATTTGGTCCACAGTTAGTGGGCCCGGTTGGGAAGGATTAGGAAGGAGGTGTGGCCTTGTCCTGACACTGGGAGTGGAATTGGAGGTTTCAAAGACTCATGCCGCTGCCGTTATCATTGTGCCTCTCAGCTTCCTGCTTGTGAACTCTCGGCTGTTCCTGCCCCTGTGCCTTTAGCTCACCTTCATGGACTCTGACCCCCTGGAACTGGAAGCCTAATTAAACCCTTTCTTTTATAATATGCCTTGCTCATGGTGTTTAACCATAACAATAGAAAAGAAACAGTGGGTATAAGGAGACATTTTATAATGCAGTTAGGAGTTTTGCTGGTCTAGTAAACTAGTAATGGTGGATTCTCTCCTAAGATCCATTACCTTATAGTCCCAGGTAGTTTGCTAGGTTTCTAGTACCTGGCATGATTTTCTTCTTGTTAAGTGGGCCTTGAATCCAAATACACAGCTGTTATTACCATCAAGATACGATGCCACTGTTTAACCCACATGAACGTTTTGCTATGATGGTCAGAGTTTTGGTTCATAAGTGTCACAGTTGGATACGACTATTGATTGTCCCAGAGGGACAAACAATACCACAGTTGTTTGGTAAAGTCTCAAGGAATCATATTATCGTATAATTATCTAAATTATATATAATACATACAAGTGTGAGAATGTGTACATATACCAAGGTATTCTACTTGGACTCACAGTGCTCTCCACAGGAGTGATAGATTACCTAAGAAAAACACAGGTACCGGGAATGAAAAACCTCCATTTGTATTGTTGGGCAGTGTAGTCCCAGTAACGCCCCAAAGAATACAGGCTATCACTATTGCCATTGGTTGCCTCTCAGAGGTTGAAGGCATGTCCCTATTTTGGACAAAAAATGCAGGCCTGCTAGATCTTACCTAACTCCCAGGGGTCCACTTTACATAGTACCAGAAAGTACTTTGCAAGCTTCCAAGGGAGGGAAGCTATCCACACCCCTTTCATTTTTCTTGGAAAAGGTGGTCCCTCGTGGGATAAAGCAAGGTCTCCCATACCTGTCAGAGAACTCCGATTTTAAGGTCACAGTGCCCCGTCTGGATGGTTCTCTAAGCTCAGAACAACTGGAGGATTCCCTTTCTCAGCAGGGCCTCCCTTTCTCTGCCTGACTGTGTCTGGAGAGTGTCCTTGAATGCAGGTGCCCGACCTTATCTGGACAATGACCTTGAGTAGAGCTGTTTAACTCAGCACACAAGCCCCATGCTGGCTTCTTGCCCAAGTGATATCTCGGTATTAGCTCTTTCTACCTGTACCCCTAAAAGCCTTTATATACCCTATTCCTGAAACAGTAACGTAGAATTGTCTCACTACAGCAGTCTCTGGAAGTCCATCTGTCAGTACTCACTGTCAGAACCCTTTTGGCTGCTTCTGCTCCCCTTGTCCTCAAGGCCCCAGGCAGACAGAGGAGAAGGAAGACCCACAATCTCCCCCACTACCTGCAGCTCTCCCAAATGTGTGACCCCCTGGCATCCCCATGTGCCTTTTGCCGTCTCATCTGTAACCAGCATCTACTCATCGTCTTCCAGGTAGCCCCTCCTCTGCAGAGCCTTTCCCCTCTCCAAGGCTGACTTGGGGCCCTTCTAAAGTGCTTGGGTCCCACTGCCTCCTTTCTTTAGCCCAATACCAACCACGTACTTAGGAAAGAGACTGGGGCACTCCAGCCACACCACTCTGTTTCAAAATTCCTAGAATTTTTAATGTTAGCAGGTATTAGTTTTGAAGAGGTGGCCAAGCAGTAAAGTAAGAGAAAGCAACAACAGCATCCCCTGAACCCAGCAAGCGCCTTCAGGAGAAGCCAGAGGACCCTTTGAGTGCTGCAGCATGGCTTCATCCAGAAGGCAAATGGACTGAATACACGTGCCCCAAGGGAACTGGGTTCATCCAGGGTAATGTGCCCTCTTTAGACAGAGGCACCTTTCCCTCACAAGACGGCCTTAGTGCATCAGCCCAGGGGGCTCTGTCTCTCTGGTACCCTATGGGCTAGCATGAGGCCTAAGTCCAATGTCAATGACACGGTATCTTTGCAGAGCCCAGCAGAGCATAGCCACAGCATACCCTTGCTCTTGAAGGTGGAAACCAGCGATGGGGTTGATGGCTCAACAGTGAACTACCAACTGGATCTTTCCGGAATGCTAACTATGCTCTTAGCAGTTGCTGGGCCAGCCTCGGTCCAAGTCTTCCTGGGAGAGTCTGACTAACTTTGCTGAGTGCAAGCTATAACCACTCTGTATCTCTCTTCTGGAAAGACTGCTTCTGCAGTGCCCCAGATAGATGGCAGACAGCTCTCTGGGCTGAAAGGCTCACCCAAGGGGCAGGTGGGCAGGTGGCTCTGATAGATGCTCAGGTAACAGATGATGGTTCTCACACACTTGCCTCCTGTTCCCTGACTCTTGAAGTTTTGAGTGGATGGACTCTTCTGACAGGCTTTGTGTCACCGCAGACAAAGAGCTAGGGAAAGGCTCATTGGACCAGCTCCAAATCTCAGACACATCTTAGGTCAGTGAAAGACAGCCCCCTTGGCTGCTGGCAGTGAGGTAATGCAATCTGGGCTTGGCTGGAAACTGGAGATGTTCTCTAACCTGGCTAATTGTTACTGAGCAGAGAGGCAAAGAATAGATAGGGATTTGCAGCTGTGAGGGCAAAGAGACCCAGTGAAAAGCTTGAATCTGAACCTGCCTCCATTCACGCATGGGACAGCCATGAGACGCCTGTTCCCATCAAGTGACAAGCACTGGCTGTAGACACTGGTCCCTCAAAGTGTCACTCACAGAGTTTGTTTAGGATTGTAATTATGGGCCACAATAAAAATGACGGTCAAATGTGGCAAGTAGCAAGGAAGAGACAGAAACAAAGGACTGTGGCTGCACCAAGAAAGGAAGAATCGGAGGATGATGGGAAGATTCCAGAGTCTGGGCTTGACGCAGAGCAGAGAATGTGTGGAGAAGGCCAAGGGGACATAACAACCCTGCTTGAAGGCACCATGTGGGAGGAAAATGGCCAGAGATAGACAGGGAAAGTGGGATAAGGCCAAAAGGAACCTTTGAATGACCTAATAAAGTCTCTCCCCTGGAAGCAGTTTCCTAAGGATGAGCTGAGATCAAATCTCAAGGGGTTTGTTTTTGTTTTTGTTTTTTTGTTTTTTAAATCTGAATTAATCCAGGCAGTGGTGGTGCATGCCTTTAATCACAACATTTCAGAGGCAGAGGCATGTGGATCTCTGTGAGTTCAAGACGTCTGTGAGTCTCAGGACAGCCAGGACTTCACAGAGAAACCCTGTCTCAGAAAAAAAAAAATTACAAAACAAACAAACTAACTAACTAAGGAAACCTCTGAATTGAAACAGTAGCTGGGAAGAAGGGTCGGCACTAAAGGTGCTTGCTGCTGAGCTGAAGATCCCAGGACCCACAAGGTAGAAAGAGGGAACTAATTTTCCCAAGTCGTTTTGAGAGGCCAAATTTTTTAAGTTCAGACTCCATTTTACAGAACCTGACCTAAGTTTAAACTCAGGTAAACTAACAGGCTGGTACCTAGCATTAGTTTCCAAGTTGCCCCCAAACAAAACCTGAGCCCAGGTCCAGTCTCTAGGTTACACCCTCAACAAGACCAGCATCTCCAGGTTATTCCCCCGACAAACCTGCATCCCCATGTTACAAGCCCACCCCTTGCCTAATGACCACCAATGCAGAGGGGAACAGAATTAAGTTTATGATACGACTCCCAGGACCAGCCAATGATGTTAAAGGCCACAGTGGCTTTCCAATTAGATGCTTGCACACATACTCCCTGCTTGATGCTTACTATCAAGCCTTGCCCCAATAGACATTCGGGGCTCCCCCAGCATCCAAACCATCCTGTGCGATGGTGGGGCGCTGGAGAGGCCAGAGCTAGCTGGAATAGAATAAACACCCTGCTGTGAGATAAATTAGATCAGCTCCTGTCTGGTTTTGGGGATCACTAACATTTCCCTAGCACTACAGTCTCATGATTCCCACACATATATGCCATATACATACATACATACATACATACATACATACATACATACATACATGAAAGTAAACATTTTTTTTATTTAAAAAGAAAATCAGTGTATCTTATGAACATGGTAATAAATGCCAAACTTTCCAAGTGCAGCCCAGAGGAATGAGTTTCTTCTCAGAAACAACTTTTCTTTCTAGTCTTACAGACTACCTACCAGGAGTATCACAGACACAAGTACATGTGTCCACATACAGAACTGCAACAGACTACTGTGTGGGTGCATACTACACACCACCACTGTGGTGCTTTGAATATGTTAGACCTAGGGAGTGGCACTATTGGGAGGTGTGGCCTCGTTGGAGTAGGTGTGGCCTTGTTGGGGGAAGTGTGTCACTGTAGGTGGGCTTTAGGGCTCTTAGTGCTCAAGCTCTGCTCAGGGCAGGAAATCAGACTCTTCCTGGCTGCCTTCAGATCAAGATGTAGAACTCTCAGCTCCTTCTCTAGCTCCATGACTGCCTGGATGCTGTCATGCTTTCTGCCATGATAATGATGGACTGAACCTCTAAAACTGTAAGCCAGCCCCAGTTAAATGGTGTCCCTTATAAGAGTTGCCTTGGTCATGGTGTCTCTTCACAGCAATGGAAACCCTAATTACGATAACCAAGGAGACTTAAGAGGTTAATCCATTGCATACTGGCTTGCCAAATTGCTCTCTCAAAGAAAGGCATCTCTTTCTATTATTTTTCTTTGAAAGCATGTTATTGCTAACCAAGACCATTTATATGCATCCTGCTCATATAGGCATGGGTGTGCAAACATTCTCACAGACTTTGTTTATATGTAGGAGAATACATTCTATAGTTATCATATGGTACCTTTAGTTTGTAAGGCACCACAGACATCATTTCACAAGGGCACATGTGTAACCACCTGAGTTTCTTTACTGAACATCCTTCAGCATCTCAGATCCTTACAAATGAAAGAAGAAAATAGCTTGCTGAAACCCAAAGCTATTGTAATGACTAATTTGGATTGTCAACTGGACTGCATCTGGAATCCACTAACACTCAAGCTGCTGGGTGGTCCTGTGAGAGATTTTTCTTGATCAGATTGTTTGAGGCAGGAAGAACCAACATAAAAGAGGAGAGGACCTTCTGGTAGCAGCCTAGATAAAAGGGCATAGAAGAAGAAAATTGTTGCAGATATTTAATCACACTGTGAATCTGGAGGTTGTGTTATTTCCTGGAAAAACCTTTTTCTAGTTGTGGTGTGGCTCAGACCCAGCACACACCTTTAATCCAAGGTTTTCTGTTTATTGTATTGTAAGCCAGCACTAATTAAATGTTGTCCCTTATGAATGGTCATGGTGTCTCTTTACAATGATGGAAACCAAAACAACATGAAACTTTGCTCGTTGCCTGCTTGTACTCACTGGCAAGTTCATCTATCTTGTTACTGTGGCATTCCTTCACTGATGCTAAAACTAACTTTTTTAGGAATTCAACATAGATGGAAGACCAGCAGCTCTCTGGGAATCTCTCAGGCCTACAGTGTTGCAGGATACTTGATCCCATTGTGAACCCCAAGAGTGTGTTGCTTACTGGAGAAACCTATTTCTAGTTGTGGTGTAGCTCAGCCTTAGCACATACCTTTAATCTCTAGCTGGAATGTAGACATGCACTTAGTACACATCTTTAATCCCAAACAATGAAAGTAAAGTTATTTTATAGAAGGAAGCAGCCATGTTTGAAAGTGACATCTAATTGAGTGGCAGACAAAGTGACAAATTAGAGAAAGATTTGACAGAATAGGATATGCCCAATTCTCACAAGGAGAAAGTGGAAAGGGAAACTATTCAAAGGACAGTGCAGAGAGAAAAGGCAGTTTTATAGAGACAGGTTGAATCAAGAACAAGCACAAGCTAGACACAGGTGAAGGAAAAATGAGCTGGAGAATGACAAGGAGACTGAAGATTAGGACAAATTGCTACCGTTAGTTTGAGACCAAGCAGAGCAAAAGTCAGAGGCTGAGGAAGAAGCCAGATTGAATCAGAAAGCTTGGAAAGGAACTTGAGGCAGAACAACTGAGTTGAACCAGCCAGCCAGAGTTCAGAAAGAAGTAAGAAGGGGCGAGCTTATTCAGCAGCAGGTCTCAGAGGCTGGAAACATCCTAGGCCTGGATAAGATTGTATGGAGGCTAGAAGCTTCCAGGACTAGGTCTAGGTCAGTAGACAGAGGCAGAAGGTCTCAGAGGCGACAATTACATCAGGTAAATAAGAGTTACTTTCATATTACAGGGCCACATTGGTACTGCTGAGACATCAGCCTATTTTCAGCCTCTCCAGTGTAAAGCAGCCATTGTTGCCATGGCCACGTTCTGTAAGCCTAATCCCCTTTGAATGTGTGTTCATTCTATCAGCTCTTTTCCTTTTGGGAGCCATTACACCAGCTCAAACCAAAAGGAAGCTCACCAAGCCACGGCATACTTCCCAGTCTGACACCAACAGGCCCTGTCCTCAGGGGCCCTTATTCATGGCTTAGCTTCCAGACTCAGGTTTCTGAAGCTTCAGGTTCTGTTCATGGAAATAGCCATTTCTAGTCGCCTGTTCACTTTGATTCTTCTTGATAAGACAAGATTTCATTATACATAAAAAAGAGTGTCTATGGCCAGAGGAAAATTATGGACTGAATTCCAACAATAGAGGCTCCACTCCTGGAAAAAGAGTCAGTACCAGACAATCTTTAGGGGGTAAAAGCAAGAGTAGTAAGACTCCCCATATAATTGCATCATACTTACCAATGTCCTTTGGCTCTGTCTAGTATCTTATCTTTGTAAACAGTTCGCCAGTGGATAGCATCACACACACACATTTGCAGAGGCGAGATTATCTGTATAATCTTACTTCTACAAGCAGAACATTGAGTCAAAGCACAGCACAGCACACCTTGATTGACAATTACACATCCTTGGAAGGAGCAGCATCCTTCATAGCACAGCATCCCAGACAGGATGCTTATTTCCATCCATCTAGCCTTTGTGGTGTCGACTAGCTCAGATCCCTACCACCAGGGTTTAGTTTGGCTTTACGAAGCCTGTTGGACCTGAGTAGCAGTAGTGAGAATAAGAGTAAAGGGAAGAAAGGAGCTGTGATCTGAGGGAGATATGCTAAGGACCTGGAGGGAGCTGCTGTGTATTTGCTGGGCCGAAGCAGGGGTAAGGTAAAGGTATTCCAGAGCAAGGTGACAGTGGAGGGCCCAGCTATGTTCCTGGAAAAAAAATGCCACTGAAGACTTCATTTAAGAAAGAGAGGAAGGAAGGAAGGAAGGAAGGAAGAATGAAGGAAGGAAGAATGAAGGAAGGAAGGAATGGAGGAGGAAGGAATGGAGGGTGGGAGAAGGAAAGAAGGAAAGAAGAAAGGAAGGAAGAAAGGAAGGAAGGAAGGAAGGAAGGAAGAAAGAAAGAAAGAAAGAAAGAAAGAAAGAAAGAAAGAAAGAAAGAAAGAGAGAAAGAGAGAAAGAGAGAAAGAAAGAGCAGGCCAGGCATAGTAGCACACATATTTAACCCCAGTACTCTGGAGACAAAGTAGAGGATCTCAATGAGGTCATGGCTAGATGGTGTACTTAGTGAGTTCTAGGTCACTTGAGGCTATATAATGAGACCCCATCTCAAAGAGAGAAGTAGGGGGTGAGAAAGAGTCTGCTATAAAGACTTTGTGTTTAGAACAGAAAATGAGCGTATGGGACATCAAAAGTCTTAACCCAGAGCCTACATAGCAAAATTAAGTTAAATATGCCCAGGTCTCAAAAAAAAGCAAACCTAGAAATGGAATCCTGTGTTATCAGAATACACAATAAAGGAGTGCAAGGTATCATGACAAGAATGGGTGTAGCTAAGCCAGCTGTGGTGCTACACACCTGTAATCCCAAGTCTCAGAGGTAGAGACCGAAAGGGCAGGGTCACTGTCAGCTACACAGTGAATTCCAGGCTAACATGAAATGTGAGACCCTGCCTCAAAAACAGACAAATAATAAACACAAGAGTAAATTAATAGTCAGGTTTAATACACACCCTGAGGACTCCTATGATGTTACTGAAAATCTTGATTCTCCAGGCAATTCCTCTGGGCAGTTTTCTGTTTGCAAGGTTCTTGGCTCTGACATCAAGCTTTGGCTTGTAGAATATAGGCATCATAGGCTGGAAGAGCTAAGTCTCTGACACATTGTCCTGTTTGAAAACAATGTCCTTGCCTGTCCAGCAAGTATGAGGCCTTAGGTTCCAAGAACCCTAGCAACTCAAGAAACTCAGGTCTCTCTGGAGTTAGACTTCTGAGAGTTTCTGAGAAAGGATACAGGGATGTGATCCATCTTGTTTTGACATCCGGCCTGTCTCCATCCATCTTGGTTTGATAGCCTGCCTCTCTCCATGCACCAGCCCCTTGATTTATACTGAGGAGAGATGGAAAGACCCGTGGTGGTAGAGAGGTTGGAGCCTCTACTGACACCATCATTGAGATGGCAACGATCAAAGGACAAATGGGAACCTCCAGTGATGGCTGCTCCAGGAAGCTTCTCAGAGGAGACAGGTCTTCTTCTCACCTCTTGGGGTGGCAGGACAGAAGCAGCCATGGGGACTTGGAGTAGGACCAGGGAGAGGATCTCTGGGCATTACAACTGAAGTCATAGGCCAGCTCTGAAATTGCTGTCCCGCCACCAGAGGATAGTAAAAATCATGCATTCAGTTCCAGGAAATACAGCCTTGTACTGAGTACGACCCTCTACTCCATGCGGGGTCAGACTGAAGGCGAAGAAGCCCCTGCTTGCAGCTTCTTCCCTCCTTCCTACTATCCTTTGCCCTTGTCTCCATCCACCCACCTTAGCAGCAGTAGCAAGATCCTAGAGAATGAGACCTCTGAGCCCACCCTTCATTCCTGAGGAGTTGTACGAATTTCTTCCAAGTGAAGCCCTCATTAAGAAAACAAACCTTTCAGTCTTGGTTAGTTTTCTATTGCTGTGACAAAACACTGTGACCAAGGTAGCTTATAAAAGAAAATGGTTAATTGGGGCTCATGCTCCAAGAAGGTCAAAGCCCATAACCATCATGTCATGGAGTATGGCAACAGGCAGGCAGATGTGGTGCTGAGTCAGATGAGAGGGTGATGTCTTGATCTACGAGAACAAGAGAGACAGAGACAGACTCAGAGAGGGAGAGAGACTCAGAATGGTGTAATTTGAAACCTCAAGGGCCACCCCCCAGTGACATAGCTTCCCTAACAAGGCCACACCTCTTAATCCTTCCCAAAAACTTCCACCAACTGGGAAACAAGTATTCAAATGTTTGAACCTGTGGAGCTGTCCTCATTCAAACCACCACACTCTTGTTGGCAAATATTGTAACTTTCCAACCCTTCATTATTTCTTAAATAAGGACGAGGTAGATCAAAGTGGGTGAAGGGACAGACAGATCTTATAACAAACAAATTAATCTCCCTGGGAAATCACCTGAGGAGTCCTGCTATGGTTTAGTTATAAAGTGAACCCTCAGAAGGCTCATGTGTTCAAGGGTCAGTCCTTTGTCCAGGGCACGACGTGGAAGTGATTAAACGTCAAGCGTGCTAAGCTCATAGATGGATTATGTCCATAAGGCTCAGGCTGGCTGAAGCCTTTAGTCCTCGGTCCACTGCACCATGATTGGTCTGCAGCCTCCACCTATGGTGGAGATGAAGAGTTCAGCACTCCCTCACAGACCTGGCCACACAGCTGAGTGGACAGTCAGGCAGTGGGGCTTTTCTGAGGTGCTGGATCACTGGAGGGGTGACATGGTCAGGTATATTGTCTCCCTAGCATTTGCATTCATTCATTCATTCATTCATTCAATCTCTATCTCTATCTCCCCTTTTCCCTCTCTCCCTCCCTATCTCCCTCCCTCCCTCCTTCCCTCTCAGACTCCTATGAGATGAGCAGCTTTGCTCTGCCCCATCTTCCTGCCCTGATGTCTGCATCTTGCTATAGATCTGAGAGCAATGGCGTCAGCTAGTCATGGGCTGCAGCTTCAGAAACCATGAACCCGAACAAACTCCTTCTGTCTTAGGTTGATTGTCCCAGGTATTTGGTCACACGTAAAAGACAGCTTCAAGTCAGTAACAAATGAGCCCTACTCCTATCCCAAGGGTCCAAAGCTCTGCCACTGGCCACAGCCTCTTGGGGAGGTGGAACGATCCAGCCCAGGACGGGAGAAACAGGAGCTCCAGCTTGTCCCAGCAGTGATTGCCCTTAGCTTGGCAGAGGCAGGCTGGAAGCTCAGAGAAGCCTTCTGTGGGGGAATTAAGCTGCGGCTCTGTAGGCGAAGGCCTTCTCCTTGGCTCCCCACAATGGATCTTGACGAAAGAGACTGTCCATGGTTCTAAACTGTTTATTGACTGTGCACAGCAGAAAATAGATGCAGGCCTAACCGTACCCACGTCTCAGGATGGACCTGAGATTAAATACCATTTGCAGGGAGGAGTGTCTGGGAAGGGAAATTTATTGGCTAAGCCCTCAGGGCCTCTAGGTGCCTCGTTAGCATGGAGAATTCTGTTTTGGGCCTATGTGACCACAGGTCATGTTTCCTTATGTAGGGAGTGTGGCACGTGTTCCAGGCCAGGAATTTGGCAGAGAGCAGGAAGTCGCCTAAGTCTCAGGTGCGTGCCCACTGAGTCTCTGGGTCTCAACCTGCTCTACCTTTCCAAGCTACCTGGCATGGTTTTACTGTCTCATACCCCACCCCACCCCCCAGGTCACCTAGGATGATGAGGCCATGAGGACAGTGCCCCCAAGGGCCCATGGTATGCTGCTGGCCCAGGCAGTGCAGAGGCTGGATTGCATTCCACCCCAGCTTGGCTGGAGGCAGGAGCTTGTGTGTAGGCAGCCGCATGGGTCCAGTGGCCTACCCCACTTGTTTTCCCTTTCCTCACAAAGCTGCTTCCTTGGCAGCTCTGATGAGGAAACCCCTGAGTAAACAGAGAGCATGATGTTGGCCCTGAGGTCTCTCTGAGCTGCACCCCAGGGACACAGCCCGGGGTCAGGCCTACATCCGGTCCTAATCCAGTCTCTAGTCAACCACCGTGTTGTCTCCCTGACGTATTTCTTCTGACTACATTTGCTCAGTCCTTGAAGGAAAAGCCGATGTCCTCAAACAGCAGAGCAGAGGACCTCTGAGGCAGATGTCCGCCAAAGGCCAGAGCCCTCTGCCCTCCCTGCCAGAGAGGCCTTCCGCAGCCACAGAACAATAGCTCCACTCAGTCAGAGCACCCCACAGACTTCCAGGTTGGCCCCCTTTCAGCATCTGTGCTATTCAGAAGCCTCATCGTGTGCGACGGGTGTGGAGGAAACCAGAAGTAGCTGGCAGGAGAGACCCCCTAGACAGAAATGCTGTTACCGTCTTTTTATAGATGGGGAAGTGAAGCTTTGGAGGTCACATAGCTAAGAACTGGTGCTTAGCCCTCTGTCCATATCAAGCTGTTTAGGGTGCATGGAGCCAAACCACAGACTATGTCTACCAGCTGGAAAGTAAAGGCCTTCTAACTATTCCCAAGTTTGAGGGCTTGTTTAAGAAATACCTGGCTTCTCCGTAGGAGGGGATCAAAGAAAGTAGGTTCTGGAAACATCAAAATACCGCATCCTTTGGCACTATTATTGCTGCCTGCTGTTTTTAGTCCACATACCTAAGACTCAGTAGGCAGTCTCTCCCACTTACGAGGTCCGTCGTAGGTAATCTATCCACTCACACGCCTCAAAAGTTTCTCATCTGTGAAATGGAAGGAGTAAGAGCCCCTCTATACCGTGCAAACCTCTCTATGGCGCCAAGCACTGCATGTCATCGATGTCACTATCTGCATCCTTAGCCAGGTCTGCTACCAAGCCCCACCCCCATCTCTCTGACTCTTTATAAGTGTTAGTGACACCTGTGCTACAGAGCTCATTGCTTTGCCTTGGAGATGGGTAGGAACTGTGACTTCTTATCGCAGAGTCTCTTTTTAAAAGTCTATTATTATTATTATTATTATTATTGTTATTATTATTATTATTATTATTATTATTATTATTTTATGTGTACAAGTGTTTACTTGTCTGCATGCATGGAAGTTTACCGCATGCATAACAGTGACCCCAGAGGCCAGAGAGGGTTCAGATTCCCTGGAACTAGGGTTAAACCTAGTTATAAACCATTGTGTGGGTCCTGGGAACCAAACTCAGACCCTCTGTAGGAGCGACAAGTACTCTTTACTACTGAGCCGTCACTCCAAACCCTCATGGCTGAGACTCCAGGGCTCTTGTACAGGGCCTGGCGTGTGCGTGCACGCGCGCGCACACACACACTAATATAAAAATGGTGCTTTTTCTAAGAGTAAGGCTTTCAGGTTAATCACAAAGGTTATCTGGTTTTCATAAGACTTAAAAATCTGTATCCCCTCCCATCTCATGCATTCTTGGAGATGATAAATAAACACAGTGGTGCATGATGAAGAAGCTAAAAGGGCCGTGAAGTGCTAGACACACGACAATTCCCAAGAAGTAAATTCATGAGCATTGTCCAGAACCAACGGGTCTCAATCTGTGGGTCATGGCCACCAATAAACACATATTTCTGATGGCCTTAAGAGCGGAGACACAGCTCAGTAGCAAAATTACAGTTATAAAGTAGCAGCAAAAATAAATTTATGATTGGGGGGTTCGGAAGACCCTAGGGAATATGTGCTTTCCAGTGGTCGCAACCCACAGCTTGAGAACCACTGCCCTAGATGAAAATTCGTCAAGGAATCCCCATCGAGTGGAATGTTTAAATTGAACGTTTCAAAGACAGACCCTCAAAAAATCAGAACATGAATAGCACCTAAGCACATACCACATGCCAGGCACTGGGCCTCCGGGTAGGTGTTCAGACATGCTGCCTCTCCTGGAGAACACTGCTGTCTTAGAGAGGCCAAGACAGATGATTCTTACACAATACGTTAAGTATTCCCCCAGCCGCATGCCTAGCATATTCACACCGCAGAAGAGGAGTCCCATGAGGCTTTCACGAGAGTCGAGGAGATTGGCCTGGATACATTTTGGCATTCTCTCTTGGGCAGCCATGTTTATAGATGCCAAGGATGACCACACACTTGGCTAAGCAGCCCTACTGGGTGAGCATTGCCACTGCTGGGGGTGGGGGGGATGGGCAGGGCACTTCCTCCAATGTCAGCCAGCAATCTTCTGCTCAGACAAAGCCAGTGCTGGCCCGACTGTCACAGGCCTCCCAGCAGCCCACAAACACTCCCCACCGGTTCTATAAATAATAACTGGACAGTGTTAGTTCACCTTGACATGCTCACCGCCCCGGGGGAGGAGCATTATTCTGGTGTGTTTGATGATTTCCTTCCTTCCACCCAGGCCTGGACTCCCTCTTGTCATTATGGATCTGCTCCTGGTTGTGACTGGAGAGCTACTCCATACTTAGGCCATTGTTTAAACATAAAGGAGATGGGGTGGCCAGTGGAACTGTGGGTAATAATTCACTTCGTGGAGATGCATAAGGGATCCCGGAAGACCAAGGCTCTCCTCTCTAAGAACAAATACTCCAGCTCTGGCCCCTGCAGGTAAATGTGGCCCTGCGATGTGTGCCTCCTGCCCTGGGCAGGCTATGCAGCCACTGCCATGAACTCACTGATGGGAACTAAGACCAGCTATTTCATCTCAGGCTCTTGTGTTCCCAATTCACTTCCCCCAGGCAGCCCTTCGGGCTCTGAAGGGCTGGACAGAGTGATCCCTTGTCCCTCTAGGTCTTAGGTACTGAGGGTCCCAGGAAGGAACTATAGGGAAAGGCTGGGTTTGGGGGGAGGAGCTAGCCTTGGCAAACCCAAGTCAGCACCTGAGGCTTAGAAGACTAAATAGAGAGCAAAAGGCTGCTTTTGAAAACCAAACAGTATCCAAAAGCAACCCCACGACCTTGAGGCACTTGCTGAAGTCTATGAGGCTGCTAAGCTGCTGAGGGGGAGGAAGGAAATACCAGGAGGCAGTAGCTGATAAAAGTTTGCCCTGTGGAAGAGTCCCCCACGTGTAAAACGGAAACAGTGAACACTTCTAAAGTAACAGACATGCGCTACAGCTTGGAACGTTTAGCCAGCAGAAGTATGAGGTAAACTTTTTGTAAAGAGTAGAAAAGCATTGGTTTCTCACTCCTTATAGCATATATTTACTGCAAAGTGTTTCAAAACTGCAGAAAAGTACAATAATAAAAAAAAAATTGCTAACCATCTGTCCACTCAAGGACAGACACACTTGACACGTTGGTCACCACCTTATCACCCCTTTGACTTCTCTATCAGTTACCTGAGGCTGTTTTGTTTGCTTTTAGAAACAGTGTCACAATGTAGCCCAGACCAGCATGACCGTGGAAGCCTTCTTGCTCCAACTTTCCAAAGTGCTAGGATTATAGGTGTGCACTGTACCAAGATGTCTGGCTTTACTTAAGATTTTTTAAGGAACTACATCACATGATATCGTTAATTATAACTACATATGTGACTTCTTTATCTCACCAACATCCATTGGTGGTCTGCGCTGCTTTGTAGCTACACTAATAAACAAATCACATTAGTTCTCTGTCCTCCTCACAGGGCTGCACTCCTCAGTGGGAGATAGACGACAAATGTCATGTGACACAATAGTAACTAGACAAACGCAGGCTGAGTAAGAGGAGCAGAAGTGGGGAGGACATGGGTGGGATGAAGAGCCCATTCTTCGGCTGTGGCACAGCCAGAAATGGTTTGTCTGGCTTAGTGAGCGTCAACTAAAGTCTGAAGGAAAGGAAGGTGCATCCACGGTGTGTCTGGGAATAGCCAGAGGGACTGACATTGAGGCTGTCTCAATACTGAGGCTGAGAACATGGCTGGGAGAGCTTCAGGACTCCAGGGTGGCTAGAGAGGAGGAGGTCAAATGGGAGGGGTCAGGGGTGAGACAACAGGAAATCTTTTGCACGTGAACAGACTGTGGCCACACTATGGCCTGCCTTGTTTCACTTACATCAAGTGCATTGTCCTCGGGCCATAGTTCAGAGATGACATGTGCCCTTCCCCCAAGGCACATGTGTGGAACCTGTGGGCTGACGAGATGCTGTGACGCCTTTAAGAAGTGACGCCTAGGAGAAGAGTTAGGCCATCAGGGTGTGACCTAAAAGAGAGCATTGGGGCTCCAGCCCACTCCCGTTTCTCACCTGTCTCCCAGCTGTCCTGAGTATGAAGGAAGCCTCTGCCACGTTGTCCCTACCAAAGGCCCAAAGGTAATAAACAGGCCAACAGACCATGGGCAGAAAGATTGGGAACCCAAATAAGGTCTTCCTCCTTTTGACTTCAAAATGTAACTTTTTGCTGAGCACAGTGTCTCACACCTGTAATCCTAGTCCAGAGGGTGGGAGGGGGCTGCGGCAGATGGATTGCGAGTTGTAATGACAAATGGCGATGTAGGATAGTAATCTCAGATGCTCGAAAGCTGTGGCAAGAGGTTTAAAATGTCAAGGTCAGCCTGGGCTGTAGATTGATTCCAGAACTAGTCTAGGTAACTTAGTGAGATCCTGTCTTAAAAAGTAAATAGGGGGGGGGGGTGTTGGCAAATAGAGCATAATGTTAGAATGCTTACCCCGGATTCCATCCCTAGTGCTTGGGAGGAAAATTCCTTGTGTTTTTGCTGCTCTGAAAGACTGGACTGCTATAACAAAAATATATCAATGTCACAATACAATGGAGAAAGGAAAATTCCTTTCTCACCCAACAGACACAAATGAGGGTGCCCATGAGGGTTGCTCTGTCTCTAATCAAACTAAAAGACCCAAGTGCCCTCTGGGCTAGTCCACAGTCTTGTGGGGGCATGAATATTGTCTACGCAGCACAGTGACATGGCCTCTATGCCCCTGTGGCCATGTAGCAGGCAGTGGACAGGGAGAAAGAATATGGACAGGACACCCTCAGCCTTCAGCTTAGGCCTAGGGATGAACACTCTGCCCACCTCCCACTGGAAAGCTCCGTCACTCCGCCACTTACCAGCAAGAGGAATGAGGAAACAGCCACCTATTTCCCGGAAGGAGAGGCCACGTTTGGGAATTTTTCCAAGGCCAACCATGGTGGGATCATCAGGAAGTGGGAAAAACAGAGGATCAACAATTTAACAAGGGATGTATTGTCAGGCGCTGTAATCCTAGCCCTTGGGAACCCAAGGCAGAAGGATTATGAGTTCAAGACCAACATAGGAAGACCCTGCCTCAAACAGCCAATGGCTAGGCATATAACTTGGTGACAGAGTATCTGCCCAGCATGTGCAATCCCTCATGCTGGGAAAAAAAAAAAAAAAGGAGGGATGTCTAGTCACCACACAAGTTCTGGTACCTCTTCTCAGCCCCTCCTGTCGCTGTTGCTGTGAAGGTACGAGACAGTGGCACATTTGATCAGCCATGCTGTCTCTTCTTGGGCAGTAGATAGAAGACTCACAACGACTGAATCAAGCTGACCATAGCACACCCTCATCTTTACCTCTGAAGACAGCACTTTGGTGTTAGGCTTCCATAACGGCAGCTGAGGCTCCGTGCACCAGCCTGACCCTGTTCTGAAGGAAAGGCTTTCTATTTATGTCATCAGAGCCAGCTGTCTACACCAAGCCTGTGTAGACAGTCACATCTGCCCTCCATTACATAAAGCCAGCATGTGGCACGAGCGGCGCGTTGCTTGTAAATATCTAGTCTCCTTTTTTTTTTTTTTTTTTGCTTCTTTCTCCCCAAATAGAAAAAGCTTTTTTGTTTCATAGCCCAGGCAGGCCTGCAATATATGTTTTCTTATTCTTCATCTTTTAATCATTTTATGTGAATGGGTGTTCTGCCTGCCTACATGCATGTCTGTGCACTTCATCATGGTCCTCCTGTCTCCACCTCCTGAGTTCTGGCTCTACAAGCATGCACCACCCAAACCAGCTAGTCTCCTTTGTTGGAATACTGTGACAGTTTATATGGCCACTCTCTCTGAAGGGCACGCATTTCTCACTAGCTCTTCCACGGGATGTGGCCATGTGTCTAGGCTCTGGCTAAGGAGTGTGAACTGGGGGCATATGGACTTGATGCACACAATACGTCCTTAAACAGAGAGGGCACGTCCTCCCCTTCGGCCTCTCCCCATTCTTTCCCTCTAGAACATGGACATAGTACAGAGCAAGTGGGAGGAGGAGCCTAAGTCCCTGATAGACCTAAGAGCTTGGTCACACCAGGCCTGGAGTGTAGATAAAAATGAAATAGCATTCTGCTTTGTAGGACCAGCCTCTCCAACAGCAGCTGAGCTCCGATCTGACTCGTTCACATCTTGCAGAGTCCTTCTGGTCTCCAGCCAGGTCAATGTCAGGTGGCTCTTTGGCAACTTGTCTTAACTGCTCTGGCCACAGTTGGGACTCAGCAGCCGGGTGCTGCAGGGTGGCAGAGGGATTCACTCTTCATCCCCTCCCGACATGTGTTTGACACATGCTGTGTGCCTGGCAGGGGGCACAGACCTTTGGGGCCTAACAAATGAGGCGTTTCTTTATCTCTCTCTCTCTTTTTTCTTTAGAAGCCTTGTCTAGCTGGGCACCATGGCTTATGGCTTTCTCAAGGCAGATGTAAGTAAATCTATGAGTTCAAGGCCAGTCTGGTCTACAGAGCAAGTTCCAGGGCAGGTTGGGATATACAGAGAAACCCTGTGGAAGAGGAGGAGGAGAAAGAGGAGGAAGAGGAGGAAGAGAAAGGAAGAGGAGAAGGAGGAGAGGAGGAAGAGAAGGAAGAGGAGGAAGAGGAGGAGGAGGAAGAAGAGGAAGAGGGAAGAGGATGAAGAGGAGGAGGAGGAAGAGAAAGGAAGAGGAGGAGGAAGAGGAGGAAGAGAAAGGAAGAGGAGGAAGAAGAGGAAGAGGATGAAGAGGAGGAGGAGGAAGAAAAAGGAAGAGGAGGAAGGAGAAGAGAAAGAGGAGGAGGAGAAAGAGGAAGAAGAGGAGAAGCAGCAGCAGCTGAGTCAAATTTAAAAGGTTTAAAATTTTGAAAATCAGTCACAGCACAGGCCTGTAACCTCAGCACTGAGAAAGATGAAGAAGGAGAATCCTAAGTTCCAGGCCAGCCTGAGTCACATAGCAAGCCCTATCTCAAATAGATAATAAAATGAAATAAACAAAGCCAGAGGTCTGTAGCCCTCAGAGTAAGCCATAGATACACAAGAAAGGAAAACAGCAAAACTCAGACTCTCTTAAAGAGCTTCCTTCTAAGAGCTTCCCCCCACTGTGTGCTAAAGGAATGTGGAGAGACAGACAGAGGGAACCGGCCTGGCTGCTGGGGCTACTGGGATTATAGATGTGGTAAGACCAAGGCAAAGAGTGATCTACTTCCCATAGCCGGAGGTGACTTCTCTCTGCCTTGCTGGGCAGCACACCGGAGGTCCAGATGTGTTCTGGGGGTTCTCTCTCCAGCCCATCCCTGCTCAGCTAACTCCAACTCTTCCTCCGTGTCCTAGGGGGCAATATTTTCTTCTTTGTGCCTGATTTTTTTGACATAGTAATGAATGCTTTCCTTGTCATCTCAGAAACATGTGCTGTTGTCAAAAGAGACAAATGCATTGGGCAGGGTTAATAATCCTTAGCTAAAAGGTGCTTTTGCATGTGTGAAAGAATTAGCTTTAATTTCATCTCTGGTGAGGATTAATTAGTTCATCTTGGGAAAGAGGTATAGTGGTGGAAGGAACATCGAAACGTGGGGGTGGGGGGTGGGGAAGGAACTTTGAGATTATTGACTTTAAAATGCTCTGCTGGGGCAGTTGGGAAGAGTGTAACAGCCAGAGGGGCTGGAGGACGCCAAGGAGACACAGCAGGACTGACCGACTCACACTGACTGTGACAGTGTGCACACGGCCTGCATGGGTCTAAGCCAGATGGGTTCCCAGCACTGAGAGGGGGCGTGGACACAGGCCCCACCCCTAACCCAGAAGCTATCTCCAAGTGATAAATGCTCACAAGGGAAAATGTAGCTCTCTCCATCGGTCTCACTGGGGATACAAACCAGCCTTAAGGGCAGGCCCCATTCCAGCAGTAGATGGGGACAAATCAAACTCAGTGGCATCTTCTGCATGTTCTTTGTCCCATAGTGCTCTGTCAGGGCGTTGTTGTTAACGTTACAGGTCTTCTGCATATACATTATGGCCTTCAGCTTTGTGTCTGGGGCTGTTGTGTGGGTGGCCCTGTGTGTCTGAGCCTGTATGTGTTCCTTGTGCCTTTTCTTTGGCTGCTCTTCTTCTGTTTGCTTTGTGCTATTCCAGTTTGTTTTTATTTTTTATTTTTTTAATTGCAGGCTTTCTTTTTTTTAAGATTTATTTATTTATTACATATAAGTGCACTGTAACTGTCTTCAGACACACCAGAAGAGGACCTTAGATCTCATTGCAAATGGCTGTGAGCCACCATGTGGTTGCTGGGATTTGAACTCAAGACCTCTGGAAGAGCAGCCAATGTTCTTAACCACTGAGCCACCTCTCCAGCCTGACAGTACCTTTTTTTTTACAACTGGGAGTATTTTTTTTTTTAAGTATAGAGTTGTTTATTCAGGGCATGGGGAGGGGAGTTAAGAGGGCAGTAAGGCAGAGAAAGAGAGAGTAGAGTAGAGAAGGGGAGGAGTAGAGGAGTAGAGGGTGGCCATGAGCACATGGAGAGAAGGGGGAGGGAGAGGGGAAGAGAAGGAACAAAGAGGGAAGAGGGGGAAAGGAAGAGAACAAGAGCGAGAGCTGGGAGGATCTTTTAAATGCCAAATGAAATTCTTTGTTGTGTCACACAATGTAAGCCTGAGATCACAGAAATAAATATGTCTGTTCTTCTTTCTCGTGTCTGAACTGTAGAGGATCCCACAATAAAGAGATTGTGAATGCAACCCCACCCCCACCCCCGTCCCTCAGCTTTTACTATCTAACGTGAGTCACAAGTGGCTTTTAAACCTAGATGTATCCTCGGACTGAAATCACTGTTTAGCCAATGGCGCTTTTGGGAGCCCCTTTGCAACACTAGCCAATGACGGTGAACCCAAAATGTGAAGCACTTTTGCCTTACAAAAACACTTGGAGACTTAAGTGCTACCAATTTGGCTCATTTCTCCAGGGCATCCTTTAAAGGAAACTAAATGTGAGAAGTCTTATCTGGTTTTCGCCTGGTCCCCTCTTCTAGTCTATCAGTCAGTGAACTGACTGGCATATAGTTGACATCTGCATGAGGCACCAGAGAAACAGGGAGCACAAGGCTGCTGTGAATTGTAATTATTCATTTCAGGATCTGGTTGTCACTTGCACTCTTTCCCTAGATTTGTCTTCCTTCTCCTTCTCCTTCTCCTTCTCCTTCTCCTTCTCCTCCTTCTCCTCCTTCTCCTCCCTCTCCTCCTTCTCCTTCTCCTCCTCCTTCTTCTTTCACTTTCTACTTCTTCTCCTCTTCTTTCTCCTCCTCTTTTTCCTCCCCCTTCCTCTTCTTTTTGTTCTCTTCTTCCTACTCCTTTTCTTCTTCTCCTCCTCCTCCTCCTCCTCCTCCTATTTTTCCTCCTCTTTGTTCATTCCTCCTCCTCCTCTTCTTCCTATTCCTTCTCCTCCTCCCTTTTGAATCAGAAATCTCGCTATGTAGCTCTGCCTCTCCTGGAACTCATGTAGACCAGGCTAGCTCCAAACTCATAGAGATTTACCTGCCTGTGCCTGTGCCTGTGCCTGTGCCTGTGCCTGTGCCTTCCAAGTGCTGGGATTTGGTTCCTTCTAAAGCAAGCAGTGTAAGTCACACAAGGGCTAATTGCTTACATTACTCACATTTGCTGATGGGAAAGCCTACAGCTCCAGAGTCCTCCATCAGGGCTTCGTGAGGCAGTGGTGTGCCTGAGGATCAGACTCTGATCCTCGAGATCCTCCTAGTAACTTCTAGTGACTGCCAAGGCTACTTGCCTTTTGGCATGCTTCGTGTGTCTGGCTCCTACCTCACCTGAGGAACAGGGCTCGCTGTAGAGTTGGCAGGTGATGCACAAACCAACCTCTCCAGGATTCCAAGCGGTGGTGTCTTGTAATATCACTGTGAGGGCGTGGTTATGAGTAGACTGCAGCTGACAGGAGACCTGACATAAAGTCAAACTTAATGTCTCCTGAAACACAAGGGACCCTGAGAAGAAAGGTGCCTGTATATTCTGCAATTTGTAAGGACATGCTGGGGCTTGAATGTCCCTCCAAAACTCACCACTATTCCAATGCCACTGCAACAGTAATTTTATTTTCAGCTTGTTGCACCTGACTGTTTGGCCTGATCATATGTATGTGTACCATATGCATGCCTGGTCCCTACAGAGGTCAGGAGAGGCCATCAGATGCCACAGAACTGGGGCTATAGGCAGTTGTAAACCAGCATCTGGGTGCTGGGAATCAAATCTAGGTCCTCTGGAAGAGTAGCCAGCGCTCTTAACCAATGAGCCATCTCTCCAGCCCACTGCTGTAGTAATACTAAGAAGAGATTAGGTGTCGGATGTGATAATCCCAGTTCGGAAGGCAGAGGCATGCAGATCTTTGAGTTCAAGGCCAGCCTGATCTACAAATCAAGTTCTAGAGTTCTAGGGCTACACAGAGAAACCCTCTCTGTCTTGGAGGGAGAAAAAAGGGATTAGGCTAAGTGTGGTGGGGCATTTGTTCCTACCACTGGGGCTTTGATGCTACCACTGGAGCAGCAGAGGCAGGTGGATCTCTGAATTTCAGGCCAGACAGAGCTACTTAGAGAGACCTTATCTCAACATTAATAATAGTAATAACCATTATAATACGTTAATTTTGTATTAATATTAGTATTATAAATTTAATTAAATTTTACAAAGAAGTGATTAAATCATGAAGGTTCTGCCCTCATGAATGAATAAAAGTCATTACCCAGGAGAGTAGGCTTCTGGGCAAACTGATAGATTCGCCCCATTTCCTCACATTGCTTCACACAGCTTTGTCCCTTCATCTTCAGATGCAGGCACAGGCCCGGCCAGATGCCAGCCCCGTGCTCATGGCTTCCCAGCCTCCAGAACTGAGACATAAATGTCTTTTCACTAGAAACTACTCGGCGATATCCCTCTACAGCAATACCGAATGAAGCCAGAGGGAGGCGGTGAGAACTCCCTGGGGGAGCCAAGGAGCACTGGGACAGTACCGCCAAAAATGTCTCAGATGAGAGCAGAGGAGCCTCTGTACACAGCAGCTTCTCTGCCTACAGGGCAGTCCTGTGTTTTGCAGGTGACTGAAAATGGAGCCGCAGAACGAAGCTTTCTACATACAGAGCTAAACGTAGCCAGGGAGACTCCAAGAAGCTTCTGACGTGGAGAAGGGCAGCAAGGAAACTCCAGGGAGGGCCTAATAGCACAGGATGCGGTCGGGCTGAGTGCAAATCTCCCCTCTGTCACCACATGGTCAACTGTGTGTCCTTAAGAGGCTGGCTTGTGCCCGTTCACTCACTGGTCAAGAGCGATATGGAGGAACTGTTGGGGTTCTCCTTCTCCCAACAGGGCGCAGATACAGAATGCTGTTACAATGCTGGCCAGGAAACAACATCCCAGCCTCCCGGGAGCTGGGTATAAATAGGTGAGTTGGTGACATCTGCATTCCATATTTATTTATTTTAATTTTAATTTTTCTTTTTCTGGTTGTGTGTGTGTGTGTGTGTGTGTGTTTTGTTTTGTTGGGTTGTTTTTGTTTGTTTGGCTGTTTGGTTTTGTTTTTTGTTTGTTTTTTGAGACAGGGGTCTCATTTTGCAGCTCTGGGTGACCTGGAACTCACTATGTAGATCAGGCTGGCCTCAACCTCACAGAGATCCACCTACCTCTGCCTCCGGAGTGCTGGGATTAAAATCATGAGCCATCATGCCAAGCTCTTTATTTAGCAGAAGACAACCTATGAAAATTGGATCTTTCCATCATCTGGGTTCTGGGGATTGAACTCAGGGAATCAGGCTTGGCAGCAATCACCTTGACCCACTGAGCCAGCCCAACAAGCACAAATTTGGGACTCATTGGCTTTTCCAAATAGTTATTCATTTTTAATTGTGTGTGTGTGTGTGTGTGTGTGTGTGTGTGTGTGTGTGTCTGGATCTGGATGTGAGAGCGGGTGCCAATGGAAGCCGGAAGCATCTGCTCCCCTGGAGATTGCTATGAGTTGCGTGATGTAGGTGCTGGGAATTGAACTTGAGTCTTCTGAAAAAGCAATCCTCACTCCTAACCCTCTGAATAGTTCTTATGAGACCTCAGGCAAGTCACCTTTAGCATCCCAGGTGCTCATCCATTGCACAGAGTAGTCATACCCCATAGAAGTGATGACATTCTGAGGAGAGTGTGGAGGCCTAGTACCCGCCCTGAAACCTCTTTCATGCTGGCCTGTCAGCGACCACCGCCATCACTGCCTGGCCCAGCTCCCAAAGGTCAGTGGGCTTGGGCAAAGCTAGTGGTTACCTCATAGGCTTGCTGTAAGAATGTCATGAGTCTTAGCAAAGGTTGGTCTCTCCCCGTGTAGCCAAAGACAAACCTTCCTCAGTGAAAACACATGTGGTTATGAATGTGGTTTAGAGGACGTTTGTGTGCGGACTTCAGTGTTTCTTGTATCACACCCTGAGTCCCTGTGGTGAGATGTGAAGAGTGAGGGGGCTTGGGGAGAGCCCAGCAGCAATGGAACACTGTCCTAGCATGTGTGAAGCCCTGGGTTGGTCCCAAGCAAAAACAACAGCAACCACAAAAAAAAAAAAAAAAAATGTAATATTTAGAGATCAGGTTTCTGGGTCATGAGTAGAGACTAGTTAAAGGACTGGAGCCAGAGCTTCCGCATTGAATCCCGGGGTCTTCACAGGAGGAGGAAGAAGATATATATTCTCTCTCGTTCTTCCCCCTCCCCCGCCCCATCTCTCACTATACAATGCCCCATACCACCTTGGTACTCTTTTAACAAGCGGGTCATCACCACATGGAGGCCTTTGACGTTGCTCTTCCGGAATCACGAGCCCAAACAAACCCCTTATTGTTAAAACTTATTCTGTCTGTGGTTCTGCGCCATTGGCAGTCAACGACTTGATTAATACACTCGCCTTTGGGGATCTATTTTAATTCACGTTATTAAATAGAACTCTCCCCCCACCCCGCTTCGTGGCTTTTGCAGAGCGAATGACAAATCAGCTTTGTGTGCATGAGTTTTGGAAAGATGCTGGCTTTGCCAGGCGGTGCAGGCAGCATGCCCTGAGCGCAGGATGTGTACCACGGGAATACTTCCAACCCAGCGGCCGTCTGCCAGGAGCTGCAACTCCACACATAGGAGAGCAGACAAGAAGCACTGTCTCTCCAAACCAGGACTCAAAAATGATGATCTTGTCTCATCCCAGGCCTGTGTTGGCCAGACTTCCCTGCCATTAAAAGTGCTCCATTCCAGCTGCTTCAGAGAAAGGAGTGGTGGTTTATTTTGCAGCTTGCTGTGCCAGCACAGCATGGAGCAAGCATTCAAATGCTGGGTTTCCTCTTTGCACAAAAGACTCTGGGCAAAACAAAGCCGGGATGAGCAGGGTCACGGGCTTCGTGGGCCCTAGTGGTCACTTACGTGCAACAAAGGCAAACCAGAGCTGGCTGGCCACCGTTCTGTGAGTGTGTGTGGGGGGGGGTACGTTTCCATGGTGATGGTTCAGCACCAGCCCCAGAAGCCAGTGCGAGAGACCCCAGGTGCAAGGTGCGCTTCCTGAGGCGGAGGAGAGGGAAATTCAGAGAGAATTCGCACCGGTTTGTAGGATTTCCATATTTTGTCTGAAAGAGGTATTTCTAGCTCGTCTTATGTTGGAAAATTGTGTTCACAACTCTGAACTCTGAACACAGTAGACTTACCACATCCTGAATGTCAGAGATCATTTAAAATCAGAGGAGAGGGAAGGAAGCAGACTTGAGACACACGCTGTTGTCCAATCAGAATCTGACAGAAAGCATTCGATAATGGTCTATTTTTAGAGACATACGGAATACTCATTAGGAGGAGAGGCCAGGGACCAGTCCTGCTCTATGACAGGTTTTGTGGAAGATACTCACCAGTGTAGAGAAATCATTTGGTCTCTTGGTACTTAAGATTAGATCACGGATTACCACGAGTGAAGAGACATAGAATTTCATGTTGGGGGGAAAGCAGGAAGAGTGAGTTCACACATTAATTTGCAATACTGAATATTCAAACCTTATTTTATTTTAATTTTTAAGATTTTAGTTTTCTGAGACTGGACCTCTCTAAGAGAAGGCCCTGGCTGCCCTGGAACTCACTAAATACACCAGGCTGTACTCACACTCACAGAGATCCACCCACCTCTGCCTCCAGAATGCTGGGATTCAAGAAAGGTATGCGCCAACACAGCGGGCCACGCGCATCATCGTGACATTTCCTACCAAAAGTGATGACCAGGTTTAAAACCCTCGGTACCAGAAAGTAAGGATAAAGGTTTGCATTGCTCATCCTGGGTCCTTGGTTCCTGGCACAGAAGGTCCTCGGGAAATGTCAGATGAACTACAGTGATTTTAAAAGAATTGAGAGGTAGGTATGATGTCACACACCTTTAATCCTGGCGCTAGGGAGGCAAAGGTAGGCAGAGTTCTGTGAGTTCGAGGCCAGCCTGGTCTACAAAGTGAGTCTAGTGTCCTGGACTGTTATGCAGAGAAACCTTGTCTTGAAAAGTAGACAGAAGATAGATAGATAGATAGATAGATAGATAGATAGATAGATAGATAGATAGATTGAGGGCTGTGCTATGTTCTACAGTCACTTCTAGCAAAGATTCACATGCCAAGCTCTTTTTGACAAACCTCAGACTTGAGCAAGTAATATCTCCCCATAGTCAATGTGAGCATTTCTTCTCTTGGGCAGGGATGGGGAGAGTATATCGTGTGCCTTATGTCATCTCATCATCCTAGCAAGTGTCCAAAATCAACACCGGGACTCCCAAGTGTCAGCTGAAGCAATGGTTGTTCAACAAAAGGTATTTGTTGGAATCCTAGCCATCAAGGGGCTCAGGTTTAGGGACAAGGCTGACACAATGCACACCCCGGGTCCTTACTCTCCAATGGAATGTAGCAGCTGCCATCCACAGCCCCGGGGAGAAGGAGGTGAGGGCACAGCAAGGATCCCACTCGTTTACAGGTGAGAACTCTTTACTTTTAATTAATACAAATATTTGTACATATTTATGGGGCGCATTATGTTAATTTGATACATGCATGCCACCCATCTGATCAAATCAGAGTAATTGACATTTCTGCCTCATCAAACATCAATCATTCCTATGTGCTGGGAAACTTCAAATGCTTCTAGTTATCTTGAAATACGTAACAAGCGGAGGTTGAACCCGGTGATTGCCTGCTATGGACTCCTCGGGCTCAACCAGATCCGGGGACACAAAGTCTCACCTATTCCTCAACTATTGGCTCCCAAGCCCAGCAGATCTAGGTTGCCTCTCTGGTGGCCCCAAACAAGACACTGCACTCTGGGCTCACACAGGCATCCTGCCGTATAGAGTCTCCCTCAGGGGCACACTGGTAGTCACTTGAGGCTGTGACAACCCCACTCTGCTTCTGTTTCAGGCTTGACAGCCATGGCCTGAGGGATAAAGAACTCAGGTGATAACTACCAAAGCATGAGCAGCCAGGCCCCTGCCATCACATTCTTACACCTGGGCAGCTCCCAGCTTTCTGGCCCCTGAACTCCTGAAATCCAACAGTTATTTCATTAAAATGGTGCCACATCATTTGCTTTTATGACCCCCTCTCTTTCTCAGATCGGGGGTGAGGTGGGGTGGGTGGTGCTGCTTGAGAGACTGAAGGATTTGCCAAATGAGCGTCCTGCATTTACTCCTGGGGCCCTAGTTCCCTGTGAGTCCAGCAATTTGCTCCTCCATTTCTTCCGTGGGTCTGGAGGGACCAGGCACTGTAAGAGGTTGGCTTTTATTTACTGGTCTGTCCTTACCATGGGTTCTTCAATGCTCAGCTCAGAGGACACTAAATTCTACTTAAGAAAAGGGAAGAAGATCCAAGTGTGGTGACATTTGCCTGTAATCCTAGCACGTAGGAGGCTGAGGCAGGAGGATCACCAGAAGTTCTGGGTCACTCTGGACTTCATAGCAAGGCCCTAGCTAGGCATCATCTCCTCCCTCCCACCTTTTTTCTCAGCATTGGGCCCCGTGAGTGCCAGGATTTCAGACATGCACCACTGTGTCCACTCTTGCCCCTTTCAAAGTCCAATTCAAGTAGAAAGGTTGAACCTGACTCCAGAGAAGCAGGGGTTTCTTAAATTCCAGCTTGGCTTCTGCAGCTGGACGCTGCTACCAACTCCAGACAGGTGCTGGGAAAACATGTCTCTCCTGGGAGTTTCCCTAGGCCTCTGATGCACACCCTTTAAATGCAGTCTTGGAGTGTTCAACTTTCCTGACAGATTCACACAGAGCAAGGGGTGCTAAGAGGAGGCTAAACACCATGCTAGAAGATATGCCCACACCAGATCCTCCACAGCATCACGTGCCTCTGCCGAGCTTGCCCCCACAATGCACAGCAGCACAAGGACACTTTAAATACTTTCTCCCCAGTGCCCATGTTATCTGGGATGTACACTCGAGCACCCTGGTTCCTGTCTGGTGAACCACATAGAGACCAAAGGACTAAGAGCTAATGTAATTGGTGGGAGTCATTTCCAGAAACACACTGTTGGGGACATATCAGAAGATATCTGTGTTCTAAACAGGAAATCATAATAATCAAACCAACATAGCATCCTAAATTACTTTAGGGAAAATGACTGTTACAAAATCAGATTACAGGCACTCCAATGCCCCCTGTCAGCTATCGAAACTGGCTTCCTTTTTCATTACACCTCATTATTTTGGTCATTTCCCTGCTTATTCTAGATCGAATTTTTAACTACTCACGATTTCTATAATTTGTGCATAAAATAGCACCACCGTACTTAAGCCTCCTCTGAGATACAGCTTGACCCAAGTAGGATAAAAGGAGCTATAACATTTACTAGCAGGAGACACACAGACCCAAGTGAAACTTGTGAAGGCCTCCAAGATTAAAACAAATCTAAATTGGGCCCAGAGGAAGGAAATGCATACGCCTCCGAGGCTGATGGGAAATCAGCCTTGCAAGTGTTTTTATTTCAAGCACCCAGACTCCTGATGTTTATATACAGGGATGGCGTTGAAAGTGGAAGGTCCATTAACAAGCTTCTGCCAAATGTAACAACTGAGCTAGCTAGAATGTGTAGGTGAGATGGGGGGAAAGGCAGAAGATAGGGTGGGAAGGGTGGTGTAATGGGATGACCTCATGGGCTCTACAGCTAGTCAGAAGGCCAGGCTGTTCATTCCTGTCAGGGCATTCCTTATGGGCAGCAAGGAGTCTATTCTGGAAGTTCCTACTTTAGTCCACAGAACTCAGGCGTCCTCAATACAGCGTTGTTCATTTTGTCATGTTCTTCCTTTGGATTTTGCCTTTCCTGCCTCCTGGCTTGCCCTGTTAGTGATTAGCTGGAAGCCAGTACGTCATTATCGACCACTGACCAAGCAGTAGCACATCTTCTGTCCCTGGGCATGCACTGCTTACCTGTCAATCGCTTTCTATTGACCTTGAACTAAGGTTCATGAATTCAAAAACAGCAGTGTAAAATTTTATAGGCAAACTATTGGCATGCCAATTGAGAGAGAGCTGAGTCTTCAATAACATCCTTGAAGGGCACAGTCCCTACCTCTGAAGGAGCTCTAGCTTGCCGGAACAATTACTAAGGCTCCAGTTTGTGCAGCTCTTGCCGTGACGTCTGTAATCTCCAAGCTGCTATCAGTTATAACTGATTCACTACTTTGTCATAAAAACCAAGCACAACGCCAGTTAATCGTAAGCGCCTACCACGGTGGTGCACTGGCTGAAAGATGCCAGAGCTTAAAGCTCAAAGCCCCGTACTTGCGCAGGCCCCTCCAGTGTGGTCACATGACTATCTTTTTGTGAAATTTGCAGAAGATATTTTTGCTTCTATCTCCTGGACCACTGTCTCTTTCCACGCTGACTTCCCCTCTGCTATACTTCTGCTTGTGTTCGATGGCACTGGAGAGACCATGGGCAAAATAGGGGATCCTATAAAGGGGAAGTTGTTGGGGAGTAAATGTGTTGGAACACATTTAGTTCATCTTGGGGATAAGTTTATGTGGTCACAGTTATGTCTGCACTAAAGCTACTTCTGGTCGTTCTGGTATAGAAATGGCTTCCCTTTTCTATCCCCCACCACACTAACTCCCCTGCAGCCAGACCCTCAGGTGTAGGGCTGGAGGTTGTGTCAAATATAAACATGTCCCATTGAGGTCCTGGGTAGGAGAAAAGAAACAAAGTTTGAGTCAGAAGTCAGTCTGTGGGACTATCCTCTAAACCTCACAGCTCACATATAAAAGAAACTTCATAAAAATTTCCTCAAACACGTCTATGATCCCTGTTGCTAAAGGCAAGTTAGCAAGAAAGCTACTTCTGCAGTGTATCTGCAGACGACTGTAAGACTCACAGTTGAGAAAGAGGGACATAGAAAGCTTCTGTGGCAATCCCTACCCTTAACCCCAATCCCCAAAAGTAGCAGCCTAGACAGGAAGCCATAGAAAAGAACTCTTTAACATCGTGAAAAGGATGCTGACGTATAGCTCTCCACAATCGATGGCTTCCGGCTGGGGTGGGGTGGGGAAGGATTCAGTTTTCTTTAGGGACTGGCCATACTCCAGTGAGTATATGGGGAACACAAACTGAACCTCTTCCTCTTCCTCCTTCTCCTCTTCCTCCTCTTCTTCCTCTTCCTCCTCTTCTTCCTCTTCCTCTTCTTCCTCCTCCTTCTTCACCCCCCTCCTCGAGGACTGAGGAGTGAGTGTGATTGGAATACATGATGTAAAATTGCCGAACAATCAATAAAAATATTACATTGGAAAAAAGATTTCTCCCAACTTAGCAACTTTATCCTGGCAATTTCTATGACATTGACATGAATAAATTATGAAGTTGGAAAAAAATTGTCTTCAATTATCAATAGGAAAATACAACTTTCCATCAACCACAAAGATAGCTGAGTGGTCTAACTACTCTCTTGATAGAAAAATGACATAATAAATTCATCTTTATAGAGACTGCTTTGACCAAAGCAAAGGAGTACAGCGATATTGCAGAAGCTGGTCACACAGTTAATTTTTTTTTTTTTTTTACATATCATGTGGTATTGGGAAAGGGATTAGTTTGTATTGTTTTTTTTATTTCTGTGGCCCTTTTAAAAATTGTAATTTTGTTGTGATTCTCCATCTAAACTAATATGTTGTTGCCTAATTTTGATTCTATAGCTTATACTCTGTTCTAAAATTTGAAGGGGGATTTAATCTGTGAGTACTATATTTATATCATTTCTACCTTTCTTTTACCAGATAATATAGTCGAGGCCCCATAAACCCTAGACATACCCCAGGATGCCAACACGGTTTCAGAGAGCGTTTTAGCATGTAGGAGGAAGTGTGTGTTAGGGTTGATAAAATGCATGGTGCCCATTATTTCACTTAGTTCAACACCACAACATTGTGAGATCAGAGAGATCGTCTTATAGATGAGGAAAACCGGGCTCAGGAAGTTGAGAAGGCTTCCCAGAATTGGGCTTTTAAGATTAATCCTGCCATAATTCAGAGACTGATGCTACAAAGGATGCCTGAGGAGAATCACTCTTTAAGGAGCCTGGGGTTATTCATTCCCTGCTGTTAATAAAATGCAGAGCCTGGATTCAAAAGCCCAAGCCAGGCCCAGTGCCTCTCTCTTCCTGCTGCCTGTGGAGTGGATGTAGCTCTCCCAGCTACTTCTCCAACACCATGTCTGCCTGTGTGCTACAAGCTCCCCACCATGATGATGATGGACTAAACCTCTGAAACCATAAGCAAGCCCCAATTAAATGCTTTCTTTATAAGAGTTGTTGCAGTCATGGTGTCTCTTCACAACAATACATAGTGACTAAGACATTTCCCCAGTGAATCAGAGGAAAACTTACGGGAGTTGGTTTGCTCTTTCCATCACGTGGGGCGCTGGGATCGAACTCAGATCCTGAGGTTTGGAGTCAGGTGTCTTTACCTGCTGAGTCAGCCCTTCAGTCTCACCATAACTACTGGGAAAGAACTGCCGTCTGCCAGTGCCTTCCAACAGGAACAAACCCTTCAAAAAGGTATTCCATGTTCTCTCTCATGTGGAATATGGATACTTAACATCTGTCTTTTATTACAAAGGTTTAAGGGTTTAAGGATCTGCTCCCTAGCTCGGCTGCTGGCTCTGGCCCACGCCTCTGCCTGTTCAAGAGGACTTGGCCACTAGATGTTATTGTCCTAATGCCTGTGTCTACTTGGGAGGAGGAATTCAATAAGGATGCTCTCTTGGATCATTAAGAACTAATGAGAAAAACGTGTCACTGAAAGACAGGAGTACCAAAGGACTCCTGGAGGAAGGCAAAGTTTTGGTCTTGGCAAGGTTCGTTTTGCTTTTGGAGGCAGGCCACAAAACCCAGAGGACTCTGGATACCTAGAAGGCAACTGGGGTTGTGGCTAGTCTCACTTCCACTCTACCCACTACACCGCAGTCATTAAAAACCAGCTGACCGGGGCCAGGGAGATAGCTCAGCAGGGAAGGACACCTGCCACCAGGCTTCATGATCTGAGTTCAATCCCAGGGACCCACATGGTGAAAGGAACAAACCATAAAATTTCCACCGACCCGCATACACCTCTGCCCCTGGTGAATCAGTGAATGTCTTAGTCGGCGTTCTACCGCTGTGAGGAGACAACTATAACAACTCTCATAAAAGAAAGCGTTTCACTGGGACTTGGAGAAGTTAGATTCAACTGCCTCCCAGCCCCATGCTCCCCAAAATAAGACTGAGACTCAAAATATATTTACAAATGCCTCGGCCGTATACCCAGGCTCTACTCTGAAGTAATCCAATTATTTTAACCTACATTTTGCCACATGGCTGGTTACATGCTCAGGTAACCATGTGCCCTCACACCTTCCGGGTGAATCTGCCTGCCTCCTCCCTTCCCAGAATCCTTTCTCCTCCCCCATGTCCCGCCTTCCATTTCCTGCCTAAGTCATAGGCCACAGGCTTTTTTTTTTTCTTTCTTTTTTTTTTTTTTTTTTTTTTTTTTTTTTGGAGCTGGGGACCGAACGGGCCTTGTTGCATAGGCAAGCGCTCTACCACTGAGCTAAATCCCCAACCTCGGCCACAGGCTTTTTAATTGACAGCTGAAGCGTCCACACGATAAAGTTCTCTCTACTGGGGCTTGCTTATAGTTTTCGGAGGTCTAGTTCATGACTCTTGGTAGGGAGCGTTCTGCTCGCGGGCAGACATGGTGCTGGAAAAATATCTGGGAGTTCTACATCCGGATCCAAGGGCAGGAGGAAGAGAGCGAGGCACTGGACCTGGTCTGGGCTTTTGAATGTTCAAAGCCAGTGACAATCTTCCTCTAACAAGGCCACACCTCCTAATCCTTAAGTAACCACTCCCTGATCACTAAGCATTCAAATATAGAAGCCGCTGGGTGCATTCTTAATAGAACCAAATCGCAATAAATAAATACATTCTAACTGATTAGTTATTCATGCAAAATTCATCTTGGCTGTTAAGCCAGCCCCACCAAACCCCAGCAAATCCAGTACTTCAGGGGATTAGATACAAACGGGCCTCTTCCCCTGCTTGGGACTGTCCATCCCAGGGAACACCCACCATCAGCCTGAGCGCTCTGTCTGCACTCACCCTGATTTATAGGCAGAAAGCCAGGGCTTAAGGCAAGAGTCCCCCAGTCTCCTTAAGACTGCACATTGACTGGGCCTAAACAGGGAGGAACAGAGATCGAGAAAAGGAAGCTGGAAGCTCCCAGTTGCTAAGAGCCTCTGTTTCAAAAGAAATACTCGGAAATGGAATGTCTCCGAGAGATCTTGTTATCATCCACGCGGTCAGCGATCAGCCACTGTGCTATCTGCCTGCACAGGATTCTGAGGGTCTTCCCATCAACTGGCCCACGATATTCTCTAGAGATTTTAAAGATGAGAAATATAGGAAGTTGTGATCTGCCTGGCATGGTGGCCCCAGCTTCAGCCCCAGAACTCAGGAGGCAGAGGCAGGTGTGGCTCTCTTGAGTTCGAGGCCAGGCTGGTCTACACAGTGAGTTCCGGGCCAGCCAGGGCTACTCAGGGAAACCCTGTCTTTAAAAAAAAAAAAAAAGTGAGAATTGGTGAGCTATGAAAGAAAGTATTAAAACCATTAAGATTTACTTCCTTAAAGGGATTTAATTTACTTAACAATTAAAAGATTCACTAAGCTCTCATTTTAAAAATGCTGGATAGTTTTATTTTTAAAAAATACTATTCACGGGGTTGGGGATTTAGCTCAGTGGTAGAGCGCTTGCCTAGCAAGCGCAAGGCCCTGGGTTCGGTCCCCAGCTCCGAAAAAAAGAAAAAAAATACTATTCACAAAAGTCCTGTTTGGGGCCCTAAAGTCAGACTAGTAAAGGGGGAACGTGGAGCTTCACAGAAATCACCTTACCCTACTTTCATTTTGACCTTCAATTCCGCAGCTATTTTAAAAATATATCTCACTCTATGTTTAGAAGTGCATTGTTTATTGCTTGAACTAAAACAGCAATTGGTTTCCATTAATACCAGTAAGCTTTCCCAAATCAACCAAGCTTCCTGAGTCAACAACTAAAACAACGGAAAAGAAAGAAAAGAAAAAAAAGAAAAGAAAAATTGCAGTCTTATTGGGAGTAACTTTAAAAATACATAAAAATAGTCATGGCTCCTCTGACCTTCATCCTGATTCATCTTTAGACATGTCTCTAATTTCTGTCCCTGGCCCTTCCAGGCCTCAATCTGCCATCACACAGACAAACATGATCTTCTCACCAAATCACACCTTTCTAGCAAAAAACAGTTTTTTCCCCAGTTTAGCTGGAGAAAAGCTTGGAGACTGGAGCTGCACAGGCGCTGGGGATGCTGGTCCAGCCCTGGTTGCACACAAACTTCCTTCAACCTCGGCCTAAGTCATTTGCTTGGGGGGGAGGCAGCAACCTTAACCTCAGCTTTAGTTTGATGACGCTTTGACTTTTTTGTTTCCATCTTGTTTTATTGCTGTGGTTTTCCTTCGTCTTTGCCAATAGTTAAACCTCCCTGCTTCTCTCCAATACTTGGTCACAGCAGAGATCCTGACGGGGTGAAAGGAGTTGCAGCTGAAACTCTTGGCTTTACTCCTGGAGGTACTTTCTTCTTGGTAGAAGTGAGCTGGAAACCAGCATCCATCCTCCTCCCTCCCTCCTCTCCTCCCTCCCTCCCTCCCTCCCTCCTCCCTCCTTCTTTTGCAGCGTGGCCTCACACCTCCAACCCAATCTGCTGGTCAGTGCTCTGACCCGAGCCCAAGAAGCCAACCGTGTAGACCCATTTCCTAGAAAGGATGACCTCGGTGGCTCTCAGAAGCGAGCAAGCAACCACATGTGCGCTGACCTGTGGGGTCCAGACTTGGAGGCAACGACAAGTCATTTGCACGATTCTCAACTTTTAAAAAACTCATCCGTTTTCATCTCATATGTTTATTTGATAATATACGTAAATCATTGCATCCGAATATATATATGTAATATAGCAGTACGTCATATAATTTATCTCGACCTAAAAGTGGGTAGGGCTACTCACTCTCACTCATGAATGCACATCTACTTAAGTCTGGAGACAGATGCTCTCCGCGGCAACCCGTAAGAGCAGGGCTCTCGCTCTCTAGTGCACCCCCAGCAGATACCCAGGCAGTGTGTGTTGACTGAAACGCCCTCCTCACAGCAACTGCGAGAAAAAGCATTCAGGCATCTGTCTGTAAGTTCAGGATCTTCTCATCCACGCGGGAGACGGTCTGTGTCCAACGGGTACAGTGGGGGAGGGGACGCCCTGGGAACAACCTGTAGTGTCATTCCTCCGCCCCACCAAGAACAAAGACCATCCAACCCTGGGCCTCCCACAGGCTAGGCAAGCCCTTTACCGTTGAGCGGCCTCCCTCGGCCTCTAGTATATCTTGCTTGGATTCTATTGTGCCGGCTCACTGTACTGTCACAGCAGTGGAATGTGCATGGGGGACCTGTGGGGGCAGGGGTTATGAAGAACCTGCAGAGTCACTTAGGAAACCTCAGACCACTGGGAGCTCCTCTCCCACTTCTTGGCTGACCTCCCACACAATCTAATTTCAGCTCCTCCTTTCTCCGCTGATATAAAGGCCTGAAACAGCTTTGGGGTGGGGGCGGGGCTGGCCTGAGCCGCAAAGAAAGGGAAGCCCACAGCAGGGTGCTGAGCCGAGAGTGAAAGGGGCTGAAAGGGCCCGACCCTCCAGGCTTCTCTAGCAACAAGGTGAAGGGGAGCCTCCTCAGGTTTTTGTGACATTCAACCGGTCCTCCCCAGGTAGTTATGGACTCACCTTGGGGTTTGAGTGGGTCTACCCTACAGCTCTTACACAATAACTGGTTTGCTTGGTTGTTACTCTTTCTTTCTTTTTTTTTTTTAATTCTGCATCAATCAAACCGTTTTTTACATAGATCTGTGAGTTGTTTTCTTTAAAAAAATTAAATAAAGCGAAAATCAGAAAGCTGGATGATCAGCACCAAGAAGCCTGTGGAAATGACAGACCCAACCGCTGAAGAACGGCTGGACTAGCAGTCTGCCGGTGGGGGAGGCTGCAGCTGGATTTGGAGGGACAGGTGTGACCTTTGGCTGGACAGGCCCACGGGGTCAACCTGACCTGAGAGAAAATCCGAGGCTAACCGTGACCCACAAAACAGGTTCCCACCGTCAGAGTTGCCATCAGCGTTGTTTCTCAGGCCTGCTCTGTGGGGTTCTGACCCTTAGGACAGAAGTGACAGCAGCCAGTCTCAGTGCACTGGAAAGTCTCAGTGCCCTAGACACACACCTACACACACACACACACACACACACACACACACACACACACACACACACCCTTATATATACACACACCCCTACACATACATGGCCCTACGTATACCCTTGTATACATACATATACACCACTGCTACACCCACATACCTATGTGCATACTTACACACATCCCTAGACACACACATATACCCTACATACACATATATACACAATACCTATGCATATACACACTCTACACACACACACACACACACACACACACACACACACACACACCCCTATAAACACACACACACCTATATACACACTGTGGAGTGAGGCTGCTTACAGAAGGTTGGTCCTGTAAAGGACTCTCCTGCTCTGTAAAAATCAAGAGACTTATGGCTTCCATGTTTCCCACATAGGACATAGGCATTTGAACTGCTTAGTGTTTTCTTTATAGGTGTTGATAGAAACATTTAAAGTTTGCTTTTGTGGCAATTATGTATGTGTGTGCACGCGTGTGTGTGTGTGTATGGTGCATGTGTGTGTATGTTTGTGTGCGTGGTGCATGTGTGTATGTATGTGTGTGTGTGTGGTATATGTATTAGAGAGCATGCCTGTGCCTGTGTGCACATATGTGTATGTGAGTGTAGGCTAGGGGTCAAGGCAGTCTTTCTCCATCACTTTTTTAGGTTTTTTTTCCCAGACACATCTGTCATTGGAGCTCAGGATTCGGCTAGACTGGTCAGCCAGCAAACTCTAGGGATCCCCATCTCTGCCTCTTGAGCATCCAAAGAGGTCCTTTCTTGGCTTCTGGAATTTGGTGAAGATCCTGGCAACCCTAGCCTTTGGATCCAGGGGTGCCTCTGACTCACCATAGGCCTTCAGTGACATGTTCTCTCAACACACTCAACTTTCAAAAACTGGAGTTTTATCCTGGAGCCTCTTGACTCCTTTCCTCTCCTTAAGTCTTCTTCTTCTTCTTTTTCTTCTCCTTCTCCTTCTCCTTCTCCTTCTCCTTCTCCTTCTCCTTCTCCTTCTCCTTCTCCTTCTCCTTCTCCTTCTCCTTCTTCTTCTTCTTCTTCTTCTTCTTCTTCTTCTTCCTCTTCTTTTCTTCTCCTCCTCTTCCCCCCTCCTCTCCCTCCTCCTGCCTCCTCCCCCTCCTCCTCCCCCCTCCAGTTCCCCCTCCCCCTCCACTGAAGTTTTTCAGTCTGTCCTGACATGTACAGACCCAATCAGCAGTCCACCCAGCACAGAGATGATATGAGGGAGGGTCAGTTCACACTTCTTTTAATCATACCTACCTTTTTGTATTCTCCATTCTCTTTTTCTTTTAAAAATCAATTTTAATTTTTTATTAGTTTTTTAAGTTGTTATACAAGATAATGGATTTCATCGTGACATTTGCATATATATGTATATTGTTGCTTTGCCTCCTCCTTAAGAAAATTGCATTCCCCAAACTTCCCATCATGTTTCTTTCTCCTTTTTACTTTGATTTCTTTTTTTTTTTGAAATTTTATTTTTTTATTAGATATGTTTCTTTATTTACATTTCAAATGTTATTCCCTTTCCCGGTTTCCTGTCCATAAGCCCCATCTCCTCCCCCACCCCCATATGGGTAGCCCCCCATCCACCCTCCCTTACTGCTCCCCCCGGACATTCCCCTGCACTGGGGGTCCAACCTTGGCAGGACCAAGGGCTTCCCCTTCCACTGATTCCCCAACAAGGCTCTTCTCTGCTACATATGCAGTTGGAGCCCAGGGTCAGTTTGTTTATAGCCTTTCAGTAGTGTTTTAGCCCCCGGAAGCTCTGGTTGGTTGGCATTGTTGTTCTTATGGGGTTGCAAGCCCCTTCAGCTCTTTCAATCGTTCCTCTAACCACTCCCCACATCGTGTTTCTTGAGGTTTTTTTATTTTTCATGTAAGGAAAGAAAACACGTAAAGAAGGCAAATCAGAACCCCAAACCTCAGGTTTCAACAAGGAGTGTCCAGTCTGCCAGCGTCTCCCCATGTATGAACTTGTCTAATATTTTTTCAGTCCTGAGACATAATTTGTCTGACTAATATCCCCTGGGATAGGCTGAACACTTGGTCCCTCCCCACCCAGATTCTCAAGTGGGTCTCGAAAACATATGCTGATTGTTATGCTGGGCAGAACCTTCAAAGCAAGATGCTGCCCTCTTCCTGCACTGGAGGGCCTTGACAGAGCCTTAGGAAGATGGTCGGTAGAGGCAGCCAGGGGCCATACCGAAGGCATAACCCACTGGCAAATGCCTTGGCCAGGGAGAGACAGCTGCCAGGCTTTTGAGAGGGGTCAGAAGAAAAAGAGGGAAGAGAGAGCATGAATGAATGGAGAGGTGGGTGAGGAAGCTCGGTTGGGAAAGACGCCTGTGGCCATCTGGATTTGCAAAAGGGGAAGTACGGAGAACAACCTGGGAGTCCCTCCCACCTGCCACATTCCAGTGCCTGGACTCATCTCTGCTGCCGGGCTGGCCGGGAACCGCGGTTCTTGTCCAGGTCTGCAAAGTGCAGAGTACGGGAAAGCCTGAGACGAGCTAAGGTGGGGGGAAGGGAAATTGGCTATTCGTCATCAGATTTCTTTGCTTAAACAATGCCGGCTGGCACCAAGGGCTCGGAGATGTGACATTACTTCCCTGCATTCAGGGCTTCTACTTCTCTCCCTGCCCCCACAGTAGGGTTCAAGACCTTAAATTACAGAGATGAAGAATTTTGCATCTCTCTGGAAAACCAGTCAGCCCCCCTCCCCGCCCCCCTGCTCCTTTTAAATCCTGGGATTTTCCATCATTAACCATCAAATGAATTCTTAAATAGTTTCTTGCTAATCCCTGTCTAGGTGAGTACACACACACACACACACACACACACACACACACACACACACACACACGCACAGAGGGGAGGGAGAGGAGGGGAGAGGGAGAGAGAGAGAGAGAGAGAGAGAGAGAGAGAGAGAGAGAGAGAGAGAGAGAGAGGCTGAAGCAAGCAGCAGGCAGCTGTATTGATGGCAGCAATCCTGAAATTATTTGTTCAAAGAGAAGGAATGTCCTGGGGGTTCCCAGGCAATAAGCAGTCAGAAGTCCTGGGGAAGCTGCTCTCTGGGGTGATGGAGCCCGATTGCCCCATCCCTAAGCTTCCCTGTAGGTGTGGCTGCTCCAGCCCCTCTCTAGTCCCATAGGTAGGTGGCTTGGAACTGGTGGGAGGGGGGGAGGTATTACTCAGGAAGAGCTGTGTAGGAAGGTGGGTGGCATAAGAAGACAGAAGACAGTTGTCACAAACCTCAGAGACTCCATTTTCTGGTCAAGAAGACATTCTGCTTTTTAGCTTTCAAAATACTGTCATCAGAGACCTGATGCTACAATTCATTTAGCACGCTAAACTGTGGAGGGAGAGAAACTGCTGATGTGGTTTGATCGTTGCAGTTTTTCAAAATTCCATGCAGGAGGCTCCCTTCCTCCAAAGTTTGCAGCTTATATTTAAAAGGAGCCATCCACCGATATGTGGATTTTTTTTATTGCAATTAATCATGGACCGAATATTATCCCACCATAAAAGCTTTATTCAGGCAGTGTCACAGGTGGCTCTCAGAAGCATGATGCTAGGACAGGCAAGATATGCACAGCCAGACCACCTACATTCAACCCCCAGAATTCACTAATGGTGGAAGGAGAGAATAGACTTCATAGAGTTGTACCCTGACACACGAGCACACGTGTGCGCGCACACACACATACACATACACACACACATTGTACACACCATGTACACACACATGCATGTACACACACTCACATGCATGTATACACACTCACACATACACACACACATACACAGATACCATATACACACACCGTACGTACACCACACACACAAACACACAATAATAAATGTATTTTTATAACAGCTCATGCTAAGTGAAAGAAACCACAGAAGCACATGCTGGGTGATTTCATAAACTGTCCAAACGTGCATTTCTGTAGAGACAGAAAGCAGACTTGTGAGTAACAAGCCTGAGAGGAGAAAGAAGGAGTGGTAGCTAATGGGGACATTGCAATTAAACAGTAGTGATGGTTGGACATCCTGGAGAGTAGATTAAATAGCCCCAAATGACAGGTTGCATACTGTATGGGATGTTTTTAACGCTGGACTCTAAGTAGGAGAGTGTCCTAACCTTCAGCTTTTGCAGAAGGCTTCATTCCTGAGTTCAGCTTCAAATTACAAAACTGGAACGTGTTAAAAGCTTGCCAGAGTTAATCAACCACCAATTTTCCCTCAATCAACCCAATAAAGGAAACATTTGATTAGGTGGCCAGGGGCAGCAGCTGCCTGCATTCTGACCTTGGTGGGTGCTAATCATTAGAAGAAAGAGTCTTATGCAAACCCAAGGAGGTTTTCTCTCACAGAGGCAGAGAAAGGCAGAGATGAACGTCTCAGCCCAGGGAACAGAGAGCCACACTGAGCCTAGGAGTTTGCCTTCACTGAACCACAGATAGCAAAGTGCCTTTCATGGTGACATCCCTTTGTTAAAATGGACACAGACAGATGGCATGTTCATTTAAAAAAAAAAAAAAAAGTATTTCCAGACAGAAACGCCAAGCCCTACCCTTAGTGTTCCCTAGACAAAGGGACAGGAGCAGAGGGAGTTGAATATTTTCTATTTAAAAAAAAACCAACAAACATTTAGGGGTTGAAGAGGTGGCTCAGCGCTAAGAGTACCGGTTGCTTTCTCAGAGGACCCAGGTTGGTTTCCCAGCAGACGTGTGACAGCTCAGAACCTCTGTAACTGCAGGTCCAGGGGTCCCTTGCCCTCCCTGGCATCCATGGGTATTAGGTCCACCAGCAGTACAAAGGCTTCATGCAGACAAGCACCCGCACATGCCAAATAAAACCTTTTTAATTAAAAAATTAACTTTCTAACCATGTGGTTCTTTTTGTTTGTTTGTTTGCTGTTGTTTTTCAAGACAGGGTCTCGGTGTTTAACTCTGAGTAACCACTCACTATCCACTCTAACTCACCATTATACATCGGCCCGACTGCCTTCACAGAGATCTGCCTGCCTCTGCCTCCCAAGCACTGGGATTAAAGGCTTGGGCTACTACTTCTGGCTCTAATCATGTAATTCTAAGGCTTTTAAAACCAACATAAAACATACTGCTCCATGAATATTTTCATATACATAGAGATAATACATACATCTTAAGAGTCTCAGCCGGCCACTTGAATCTTTAGCTGGCTCTTGATATAAACCAATCAATCGAATTCAAATTGAAGTATCTCTCACTCGGACACCTCACAAACTTCAGTAGGGGGAAACGCTGAAGGATTCATCCAGATTTCAGCCTGATAAAAGCTGCAGGGCATGAAACTTACCTGGAGCCTGGGTCTGAAATTATTTTTAAATTCTGCCTCATTAAGCTAGGTACGATGACGCTATGTTGTGGATCGGTTCTAACGCCATTTTTGTTAATTCAGCTCTCAAAAATCACACGGGACACGCACATCTGCGCTGAGGGTCCCTGACCCAGTTGGTTCTGATTGGGAAATAAAGTTGTCAGCGGCCAATGATGGCAGGGAGACAGATGGCACAGGACTTTTAGGATTCCCTGGGCAAGAAACACAGGAAGAGGTTAAAGGGCTTTCCGCCATGACAGGCGTAGGAGACCACGCAGGGAAGCTGCAGGAGGGAGGGACGCTGAAATATAGGTATAAAGGGGAAAGTGGCCCCAGGAGGACTGCCCAGCAGGGTCCAGGGCAGCAAAGATAAAATATAGATTTAGTAAGTCTTAACTCAGGAATACTGGAGGGGGGTATGTGTCACATGGAGGTTCATTAGTAGCCTAGGTACTGAGCCAGCTAAAACATATTAAATATAACGGTTGCACATGTGTGTCCTTCTATCTGGGATCCAGAACATAAAAAGCCGGGGGGACAAGAAGCTTTACTGCACGCACCTGGCAGATTGAGATGATTAACAATTTACTGCTTCAGTGCTATCCTGAAATCCCAGCACTCAGAAGGCTGAGACAGGGGGATCATGAATTCAGAGTCAGCCAAGGCTACATGATGGGATTCTATCTCAAAAATAAATGGATGAATAACCAGGTGTGGTAGTGCATACCTTTTATCTCGGAACCCAGGAGTCTGAGGCCAGCCTTGTTTTCATAGTGAGTTCAAGGCCAGAGGAGATAGATAGATAGATAGATAGATAGATAGATAGATAGATAGATAGATAGATAGATAAATGGAATTACTGAGAGGACTGAGAAATTTCAATATAGACCATCTATTAGAAATGGTATTGTATTTGTGATCAGTGTTAAAACTCCCAGATGTGATCTCTGTAAGACACAAACAGGAGGAGGACTTTGTTTTTCGGAGGCCTGGACCAAAGGGATGGACTCTTACAAGTCTACAGTTAGCTTTCCTGTGTGCATGTGTGTACACGTGGGTGGCAAGAGAAGTAATGCAAGTGTAGACTTTCCATTTGTACCTAATAACTGTCTATAGAAAGACGAGCAAAGCCTGGTGTTTACTATCTTAAAATTGTTGCCATTTATCCCGTTACCAAAGTAATGGGGAGCAGAAGCAGGCAGGTAGGACCTCAATTCTGAACCATTAAGTATTTTCTTGTAGATTCCTTTATCCTCAATTTCATTGTAGAACCCACATTCCCACCTGACTGGGAGTTCACTTTCCAGAGCCCTCTCTGCTGCCAGCTCTGTCTGTTTGCCCAGGGAACTGACTTTACCCTCTGCCAGCTAATCTGGGCCCACAACGGAGTCTGACCTGGAGAGATGGCTTTTTCCAGTTGAATTTTGTAAGGCTTATCGGCTCCCCATCCCCCCGCCTGGTGCGTCCCTCATTGTTTTACATTACATTGCTCACACTTGAGCTACTCATACCTCTTCTGATCCCAGAGCTTTCTGACCAGTGGTAAATCCTGACCCTTGGGTAAGCAGTGTCATGGCAACACATTGCTCTGGTCCGTGGGACAACCTAATTAGGCAAACGGACCTTGAATCTCAGGTCTGCAACTTTTGTGTTGAAGTCTATTGACCAATAACTTAAAGCTCCAGGGCGCGTGCATGCGTATCTGTGTGGTGTGTGTGTGTGTCTTAGAATATGATATTAATTATATTATAATCATTAATTAATATAATTGATTGATATTAGTTATATGTACGTATATATACATATATACATACTGGCTGGCCAATGAGCTCCAGGAACCTACTGCCTCCACCCCTCTAGAGTTAGGATTACAGACAGGTCCCCACACTCAGCTTTTCCATGGGTTCCAGGGATCCAAGCTCAGCGTCTCGTATTTGAGCAGTGGGTACTGAGAGCCATCTCCCCAGCCCACCTTAACCTCTTTAAGCCTTTGTTTCTTCATCTCCAAACAGAGTGGCATAGCTGTCCCCATAGGGCTACTTGAGAGTTAATAAGACTGTGTATGTGCAATGTTATGTCCAGCACAGGACACCACAACCAACCACCCTTGCAACAACTCGTTAAACATCTAGTTCTCAAAGGCTCTGACTGCAGGATATGAAAATCAGACACCATTTCAAAAAGTCACCTTAATCATAGAAAAGAAATTATTGAGTGAAGAATTTAACTTTTCCTGAACAATTCACTGTGAGGAAAGAAAAAAAGTATCATTGGAAATGATACTTTTAAAGGGCAAACTTATTACACAATGACACTTCCAAGGTTTATTATTCCCAGTATTTAACTACTTATCTTTTCAATTTTCACACAAAACTAATCATTAATATTATCGTATTCTAGAAGTAATTATTTTAAAAGCTTTTGCTGTAATAGCTGAAGCCTCTCTGGCTATTTCTGGTATCGAAGAAGGGAAAAGTGTTTATTTTCTTAGGCCTGACATAAAAGAGATTGATTTTTTTTGATGCCAAGAAATCGCTTAGTATTCATGTGACTTCAACTTCATGGCATCTTGGAATGTTTATTCTTCATCAAAAAATTCTTCTGAGGCAAAAGAGCTCTCTCTCTCTCTCTCTCTCTCTCTCTCTCTCTCTCTCTCTCTCTCTCTCCCCTCCCCTCCCTCCCCCCCTCCTCTTTCTCTCCTCTCCTACCTTCCCTCAGCAATCAGGGGAGAGGTTGGAGACAAGGTCATGCGCTCTTCAGCCATGAGGTTAGCACTTGATGTCGCCTGCCGCTCACCCATGACTGGGTAAACACTTCCCACCCAATTCTACTTAACACTTCCTGTCTAAAGGATAATGTGAGACCTATCTTTCTGGGAGAGAAATTGATGGGTAGAGAATGGAATTCAAAGTTTCCAGACATAGGTCCCAGAGTCCACCACTTATCATTCAAACTGTGCTCAGCAAAAGATATACAGGTTTCCCAAAGAACCTCTTTCCCGTCCTTGATTTCCGGAGAGACCATATTTATCGTCTTTTACATGGGTTCCACATTCAACACAAATGAAGACAAGAGGTGTTTTAAACATATATGTAATAAACATGAATTTGGTAGAAAACAACTCTTCCTATGAATCACTGTAGAAGGCTGGGAGTATAGCTCAGTGGTAGAGCACTCGACCAGCACTAGTGAAACTGAGTTGGATCTCCAACCCTGGGGGAAAAACAAAACAAAACAAAACAAAAACAAGAGTTACTGTCAGTTTAACCATGTGAAAGTGACAGACACCTTTTTAAACATGTAGCTATGAAGACAATTTTATAATGATCTCATATTATCATCTCCATTTACAGATGAGGGAACTGAGGAACAAGGGGTTAAAGTGGCTTGCTGGGGTTCATGGAAAACTCCTGAAACAGGAGCATGGACAGACACACTTCAGAGTCACCGACTACCTGAGTTAGGAAGGCCGAAGAGCTTTCTAACACGTAGCTTACAATATCTTATTTTTTAAAGTTATTTTTCTGTTTATTTTCTGTCTATGAGTACACTGTCACTGTCCTCAGACACACCAGAAGAGGGCATCACATCCTATTACAGATGGTTGTGAGCCACCATGTGGTTGCTGAGACTTGAACTCAAGACCTCCTGAAGAGCAGTCAGCGCTCCTAACAGCTGAGCCATCTCTCCAGCCCTTACAATATCTTCTAATGAAAATATTTCAAGTATCACAAGCATAATCTCTCACATTAGAAACTCAAAGGACCGGCTCTAACCAACCAACCAACCACACACTGAGCTTCTCCTTCCTTTAGAGACCGTAGAGCTCCATTGTGAATTATTTTCAGTAACTCCCGGAAATGCTCACACTAGCTTTCCTTGCCCACTCACCAGGCATCAGCTGGGATTGTCGTAAATGACATCCCATTGAATATTTACAAAATCACCACCACCACAAGGCATAAACTAAAATCTTAGTTTGAATTTTACAGGTGTTTGGGGAAGTATGTAGCTTATAAAATGGAATGATTTACGTGGTGGCTGCAGCACTGGCCTCTTACGTGTCTGTAATCTCTCTTTCCTGAGATATGGTAAAGCCGATTGTTGGACCAGTAGCCCCAGGGATCACTAGTCCCAGTTTGTTTGCACAGATATATTTTAAAAAGATTTACTTATGTATATATAAGAGTGTTCTAGTTACATGAATGCCTGAAGGACAGAAGACGGCATCAGATCCCGTTACAGATGGTTGTGAGCCACTGTGTGGTTGCTGAGACTTGAACTCAGGACCTCTGGAAGAGCAGTCAGTGCTCCTAACCTCTGAGGCAGCTCTTTCAGCCCCCGACAGATATGTTTTATAAAAGTTCTCAGGAGCGTATAGCCTATTGAGCAGCAGTTTTCTCTGGACTGAAAATTCCACGTTGAGGCAGGAGTCCCAAGTCTCATGACCCCCCGCTCCCCCCAGAGCTTACATAAGCAATATGCTGTGGTCAGGGGAGAGAAGACCCTTAAGTGTGACAACTGCCTGCAAGTTGTACGGGTGACTGCAATGATACAGCCATCATGCATGCTGGGGTGGGCTTTTCAGTGGTACACTGCCCAAGTCACCCACGCTCCTATAACTAACCCCAGTAAACTCATTGATTCACCAAGCAATGGAGTTGTTTCTGTGGTTCATTGTCTCTCTCTCTGTTTGGGGTGAACAGAAATAGATGCACCAGGAGAAGTCATACAACAAGCCAGAGTTGAGGACCAACACTGTGGCATTTAAGATGGCAAGAACCGTTTCAGAAGTGTAACCCCAATTAATAGATGGTGATGTGAGGACTCTGAGAAAGTCCGTGACCCCCTGGGCTCAGAGGCAGAGGGCTGTGAACGCGGATGGTTGACAGAAGTGCCTGTCGTGATAGTAACGGATCTGTGTCTGTCTTGGGTACAAGAGAGCTTTGGTTTGAGGTGCTGGACACGAGGGAGCATCCCCTGTGCTGTGTGCCAACCAACGACAGCCCAGTTCCTTCACTTAGAGAATGAAAGAAACTGAGGCCACAAAGCTTTTTGGCTCTTATTATGGGAACCAAACAAAACTAGGGAGAATCCACGGCTAAGTTCAGTTTCCACCTCTCAAAGTTGTTAACACAAATGTGTGGCTCTCCCCTTGACATTGCCAAGAGGACGTAAGAGCGGCCTGAAAGTTAAACAAGCCGGGTTAGCACAGAAGTCTTCACACAACCTACGTCCAGTGCCCTTCACTCTTGTTAGGAGGCAAAGAGGGCCTCGAGCACCGTAAGATTGACTCCCTGCTCACTGCCTCCCCACTGTAGCAGCCAGTCAGGGTGTCCTCAAAGAGGGCCAGAGAGAGCACTGCAGGGCTGCGTCAGGAGCTATAACCACAACCTTAGCTCATTACTAAGCTTTGGGAGAGGCTGTTCAAGAATGCACTGGTCCTCCACAGGCTGCTGCTGCCCTTCCAGCGCCCCGAGGCGCATCTCTCTGGCCTCACATCATAGCCTGTTTTACAATCCTGCAGGGGTGACTCACATGTCCCTCTGTGTGTGTGTGTGTGTGTGTGTGTGTGTGTGTGTGTGTGTGTGTGATTCACAGATCTGTCATAAAGACTCCGTGAGTCACTCACTTCCTGATCGACACACTATGGAGACAGCCTCAGCCTCAGGATGCACAAAAGCACAGGAAAAGAGCCTGTTGGCCTGGGATGAGTTATGTGTTTTCAGGAAGCAGGTTGTTTTTAGAATAACCACACATGCGCTATATCTGAACTAAAAGTCAACAAGCTTAGGTCTCCTTACTGAGACAATGCTCTCTGTTCACAATGATTTTTATATAAAAATATGGTAAAAATGTAAATAGCATCAGATTTAGCATTTTAATGTGCAATGGTGACATTATGTCCACACTATTGTGCAAATGTCACTGTGGTCTGTCTCTAGGACTTTTGCATCTTTCCAAACTGAAACTACCAATTAATACTGACACCGGTCCTGCCTCCCCCTTATCAACGTCTTTCCTTTCCACCCTCACTAGCTCCTGTCCTGCCCTCGCTCATCCTTAGCAACTTCCTCCCTAGGTCTCTGTGAGTCCAGTCAGCACCTGTCCATGCTGTACCTCGCTGATCATTTGAGTCTTCACGTGATTTCTTTTTTTCAAGAAAAAATTAAGGTTTGGATTTTTGTATATTTCTTTCAGAGTTCCCAAAATATAAGGGGAAATGACTGGGTATTCTCCTCGTATCTGATAGCTGTAGATGGAGAAATAGAGGCGCCTAAAGACTGTTGCAATTGAAAACTAAGTTTGCTTAAGAAACCTGGATCCAATATTAAAAGATGCACCAATTTGCCCCAACCCAGGGCTTCCCACATGCAGGTAGTGCTTTGAAAGGAAGCCACGCTATCTGTGAATCTCCCAGCCAAAATCTCCTGGAAATCTAGATAAAGATTAACAGGGCAAGCTGTGGCATCCCTGTCTTACTGTTTCATACCAAACATCCACAGACTCTCCGGATGTTATCTGTCCAACCACTGTTCCCTGAGGAAAATCTCACAGGCACACTTCCTATGCCTAGCCACCCACACTGAGCTAGCATGGCTGACTCCATCCCTACCCCCACACACATGTGCTCAGGACACGCTCAGAAGACTTAGGAAGAGGCTACTAGCTGAGAAGTCCTGTTAGGGAGTTAGCCTAAGTAACACTCTCACCCTTAGGGTCCATGGACATTTTACCCCATTGTAACCTTGCCTGTCAAGCATCAATAATCTGAAGAGTCATGAGTATTTTGAATTGGCTTTCTTTGCACCGTGAGCAGCGTGGTACTCTCATAAATATTCTGAGAGCTGACTGGGAACCAACCATGATGAACATGGAAAGGAACATAAAAGCACACGTGAAGGCGAGAAGGCCAGGCTGACTCCATGACAGGCTTCACATTGGCAGTTAAGGAGACTAGGCCTAAATCTCTGCTTCCAAGAACTGGGCAACTCCTGGCAAGTCCAGGCTTCAGAAGGTACCCTGGCACCTGGCCTGAGGCAAGGACAATGGGTCAGCAGCAGTTTCCAGACTTTCTCAGCAACAAGTTCCCAGCCCCCACACCCCAGTAATGGAATGTCCGTAGAGATGGACCCAACAGATTGACATAGAGGTCACCTACTCCAGAATTCCCTAATGGCTTTAAATCAGGCCTACAAGCTTGCTTGGGTGTCTCTCTAACTTGGTAATGGGAGACCCCAGCATGCTGGACTTCTGCAAAATAAAACACTCTGCATTCACATACTATTTGAGTCTGGGGAGTCACGAACCTCTACAAAGGAAAGCAATAGATTTCCTAGGAGCTTGGGTTTATGTAAATAACAACTCTGTTGACACCTTCCTATTCTCCTCACCTGCTGTTGTTTTTGTAAATTCTTTTTCTTGGATTTAAAAACCTATGGAGGAGTTGGGGATTTAGCTCAGTGGTAGAGCGCTTGCCTAGGAAGCGCAAGGCCCTGGGTTCGGTCCCCAGCTCCGAAAAAAAAAGAATCAAAAAAAAAAAAAAAAAACCTATGGAAATTATGCAAGAATAAAACCCAGGGAAGGACAGTTTGGGACAGCAGAAGTACATAATCAGGAAGCACAGTGACCACTTTTAAATGTATGATCAGGTTCGACCTGCAGCTTCCCTAAGCATACCCCTTCATAAGCCTTGAATGGTTGGTTCTCATCCTTCTTAGAGGAAAGGCCAGATTCTATCAAGACCTTTGAGTTGCCTGTCTGCCCATCCCCTTATACCTCCCCAGGTTTATTTTGCATCCTCCTGTTCTGGCCAACAGCAACATCTCCACATTCATTCAACTCTGTGGCTCTATCACTTTTCTTCTACATGTAGGGTCTTTGCACATTCTGTTCCTTACCCACGGAATACAGTTCTGGCCCAGTCTTTCATCCAGTTCAACCCCTAGGACTCTTCAGCTTCCCTAGCTCAAAGCACAACCCCTGGTTCCCCCCTCTCCCTGTCTTTCTCTATCCTTATTGTCCCTTGTGACAATTTTTTTCTTGGTATGAGAGAGGCTAACACTCTCCTCTTGTTTCTAGATTTTCTGTGAGTATTAAATGCATTTTCCCCCAATGGCAGACAGAACAGATATCTAATCCAGCTTTCTAATGTGCACCCTGTAAGCAAAGACTAGAAAGTTAAAAACATGCAATTCCTAGACTCCCTTGCAGCTATGTTTTCAGATGTCATGGGGATTCTGCTTGCAAGCACTGAATGGAGGAAGCTTGGAAAGGAGAGGCCTGGGTGAGAGGCAGATGTCCTATGTGTGTAGTCATAGCTATGGGCCTGGAGTGAACAGTACTAATATCTAGCTTAAAGCCAAGCCTTCTGGCAGTAGCTTGCTGACTATGGCAGAGGTGAACACTGTCTGAGAAAGCCTTTTTTGGAATACAGTTGTGGAAAGTACCCTGGAGACCCAGACTGATGCTTGTTTCTCTAGATTTTGCAGCCATGTAGTAAGTGTCTGGTCCCCTATATTAATTTCTTTTCTGCTTGAATTTCTCAGGTTATCTGCACTGAACTATGTCTGGTAGACATGAGGAATTGCTTCTTGAACTGTAAACTATTTTGGAAATGTGGCTTATGTCCACTAAGGCCCCTGAATGACCTCTTTATTTAATGTCCTACAACACAGAATCATTGAAACATGGGGAATTTCTGAGTGTCAGTTTGCAATTTAGTTCCTTTTGAGTAGTCTTGTTTTCCCCTACCTGGCAAACAGTAGTCTGGGTTTGTCATTTGTGGAATTAGGGGAGGATTTTCTAAAGTTGAACATCTCTCAACTCATCTCTGGGGAGGGCAGAGACATTCCTTTATAAGGTGGAAATCTCAAGCCATGCTCAGTGATCGTGCATGCCTCTCTCGCTTTGACAAATGCATCCTCAATGCTGGCTCATTCTTTAGTCATTCCCTACTCTGTAGGGACAGGAAGACAGGAATCAGGCTTCAGTTTCCACTCACATTTCTCATGGCCCAGGGCCGCCCATTCCTGTACTGGGGGTGGTAGCCCCATCTGAGGGTAGTGGGGTGAGTTCCACAGGACGACAGCATGGAGGTCTTGCTCCTTCGGTGCATCCCCCCACCCCCACCCCGGTTGTCTAAAGATTCTGGCTCAGCTACAGAGAGCTCAGCTGGAATGCCCTGGGTGTGGCATTTATGGGCTTGAATGGAAAAACCTAAAGCTCAGAGGGAGTGTGGGTGAGACAGAACTAAGCTCACCTACAGCAGCAGCCTTGGGCCTCTGATCATTTCTCAGCCCACTTGACCACTCCTTAGATGCTTGTGGCAATTGCCTGCCAAGATAAAAAGGTCTCAACTAACGGAAGTATGGGAAGGAAGGGGTGAATAACATGAATCACACAGAGCCTAGAGATGAAGTAGCAGAAGTGTCAAGAACAAAGCAAGCTGAAAACAAATTGCAGCCAGGCCTGAGGGCGCAGTCCTGTAATCCCTGCTCCTCAGGAACCTGCAGTAGAATTGAGTTCAATGGCTGCCTGGGTTACTGTCTTAGTTGGGGCTTCTGTTGCTGTCAGGGGACACCATGACCAAGGCAACTGTTATAAGGGCAACATTTAATCAGGGCTGGCTTACAGGTTCAGAGGTTCAGTCCATTATCATCAAGGTGGGAAACAGAGCAGTGTCCAGGCAGGCATGGTGCTGGAGGAGCTAAGAGTTCTACATCTTGATCCAATGGCGGCTAGGAGAAGACTGTCTTCCAGGCAGCTTGGAGGAGGGTCTCAAAGCCCAACCCACAGTGACACACTTCCTGTAACAAGGCCACACCTCCTAACTGTGCTGCTCCCTGGGCCAAGCATGTTCAAACGATCACAGCTACTGAGCAAGTTCCAGGCCAGCCTGGGCAGCTCAATATAATCCTGTCTCAAGACATTTGAAAGAAAAAGAATGGTTAGAAGCATGGCTCATAGGGGTTGGGGATTTAGCTCAGTGGTAGAGCGCTTGCCTAGGAAGCGCAAGGCCCTAGGTTCGGTCCCCAGCTCCGGGGGAAAAAAAAAAAAAAAAAAAAAAAAACATGGCTCAGTGGCAGAGCGCTCTCTCTCTCTCTCTCTCTCTCTCTCTCTCTCTCTCTCTCTCTCTCTCTCTCTGTGTGTGTGTGTGTGTGTGTGTGTGTGTGTGTGTGTGTGTGTGTGTGTGTGTGTGATTGCTCAGTGGTTAAGAGCACTTGTTGTTCTTAACCATATTCACGATGTCCTGTTTCTAATACCCATACGGTGGCTCAGGACCATCTGTAATTCCAGTTTCCAGGGATTCAATGCCCTCTGTTGGCTTCCATGGGCCCCGAGCATACTCATGAAGTCGATGCATACAAGCAAGCAAAACATTCACATACATAAAATAAAAACAAAATTAAAAATTTAAAAAACAGGGGACTGGAGAGATGGCTCAGCGGTTGAGAGCACTGACTGCTCTTCCAGAGGTCCTGAGTTCAATTCCCAGCAACCACATGGTGGCTCACAACCATCTGTAATGAGATCTGATGCCCTCTTCTGGTGTGTCTAAAGACAGCTACAGTGTACTTACATACAATAAAACATAAATAAATAAATAAATATTTTTAAAAAATTAAAAAACAACCACAGGAAGACCAACAGAGTCAACTAACCCAGACCCTTGGACTCTCAGAGGTTGAACCATCAACCAAAGAAAATTCACAAGCTGGACCTACGCCTCCCCATGCATATGTAGCAGATGTGCAGCTTGGTCCTCGTGTGGGTCCCATACAACTGGAACAGGGTCTATCCCAAAAGCTGTTGCCTGTACATGGGATAAGTTCTTCTAGCTGGGCTGCCTTGTCTGGCCTCAGTGGGAGAGGAAGCACCTAGCCTCACAGAGACTTGGAGTGCTAGGGTAGTGGGGATACCCAGAGAGGGTCCCACCCTCTCAGAGGAGAGGGATGGATACAGGAAGGATTGTGGGAGGGGCGACTGGGAAGAGGGCAGTGAGCAGACTGTAAAAAACAAATTCAGTTAAAAAATTAAATTTAAATTTAAAAAAGATTAAAATATAAAAATCAAAAAACCTGGAAATCCACTGAAGACTTCAGACTTCCAGATTCCCTCTATGTTTCCTCACCTGCTGACTGTGTAGGAAGAATCATGGTGGTTTCTATGGGGGAGGGGCAAAGCTTGAAGCTGGGATCTGCTGCAGAGGATTAGCACTAAGAGGTCCCCGAGGAAAGAGTTCCCCAACACCCTCAGGAGAAAGAGTGTTGGGCAAGAAGAGCTTGCTTGGACCCTTGATGGCTCCCTGATGGCTCCCTGAAACACAGCACAGGCTCTGGGACTTACCAATGCCTGCCTGGTAGGTGGACAGCAAATAAAAGGGAAGGAGAGAGGTATTGAGCTTGGAATGCTGTGAGCAGACGAAGCTGAGCCTCTCAGCTTTAGACCCATGAGACAGAGAACAGCATAAAGGTGAAAACCAGGGCTTCCCAAGCTCAATACAGAGGCCAGCTGGAGGTCAGCTCCTGAAAGTTCCCGAGACAGAGTCAGGAGACCACACACAAGCCACGCTGGGGATTCTTCAACAGTGAAAGTGGCCCACCCTCCAGGAACAGGAGAACGTGCTTCAACGAGCGAGGCAGGAGTCTGAGAACTAGCCCACCATTGGTTAACATCCCATGGGAGCCCCCGGAGGATTGCTTCCTGACAAACACAGGCTGCAAACACAAAGCACGGTGACGTTTCTGATGGGCTTCTGAGAATCAGTTCAAGGCTACTGTTTGGGGGCTTAAGTAGATGTAAGCAGATGTAGAGCTCTTTCTCTTGGGGTGGTTAGGGGGTGCTGCTGGCTCCTAAGACATCTTCCCCGTGTCAACCACAGGGGTGGGTAGAACTGGGAAGGTTCCTGGCAGAGTAAACGGTGTGATGCAGGAAACAGATGCAGGGAAGTCCAAGGTGAATTAGAAGCCTGGACATCAGAGTGGAAACACAGCAGCAAGGTCAGTCAGAAGCAGGCAGATGCTTCTCCCAGAGCAGCCTCAGGGTCAGACGGCAAGGCGCCCAGCCCAGAGTCATCTTAACCTCCCTGCTCCTCCATTCCTAGTGAAGCAAAACGACAATGACAACAATCCCCACTTGCCCCTGACTGCACTTTTGTATGATGTTCATGGGAAAGGAAAATCTCTGAGAAGCACACAGGAAATGTCTGAAACGAGTCTTCTAAAACAGCGTTAAGTGTTTCGGGGCAGTGGGGTCACAGACAGACCCTTCAGAAGCCCTGCAGAATGCTGGATCCTTTCAGGAATCCCCGGAATCCTGGAGCTCACCGTGGTCTCCTAAGGTCCAAGATACTCACATACGAACGTGCAAATGTTCCTGTCTTAGGGAGCTAGAAACCCTTTACTATTGGGGGTAGGGAGCAGGGGCGTTTTAAATGGCAGTGTCATACAGGGACTGGTTGAAAGTGTCCTTATTATCTTTATCAGCATACAGTGACGTAAGGAGGCTGAGGAAAACTCAGCAAGATACCGAGCCTGCAGAGGCTTGTTCCGGTGGTCTTTGTGTGTGTTCGGCCCTGCCATCCTCATGGTGGGAGAAGCCTTATGCCTCTTCATGTGGTCACCTCTACAAACAAAGGTCTCCATGAAAGCAACTCTCAAATGCAAGTTGAACAGAAGCAACCATACGACCTGTTCATAAAAAGAGGATGGCTTCTCTAGATGAACCGTGTGAGCGTGTGAGCTCGGGCCTGCCTGATGTTTACTGATGTTTACTAAGCCACTCTTCTTCCTGAGGAGTGGGCGTCCTTTCCTGGTGCCCTCCTTCTGTGCCTGGTTAAAGCCTTCCTTTACCCTTGTTTTTAAGTCTCTGTCTCTGTCTCTGTCTCTATCTCTGTCTCTGTCTCTGTCTCTGTCTCTCTCTCTCTCTCTCTCTCTCTCTCTCTCTGTCTCTCTCTGTCTCTCTCTCTCTCTCTGTGTGGTATGTGTGTCTATGTGTGTGTCTGGTCTGAGTGTGTGTGTCTGTGTGTGTATGTGTGTGTGTGTGTGTGTGTGTGTGTGTGTGTGTATGTGTGTGTGTCTGTGTGTGTATGTGTGTATGTGTGTGTATATGTGTGTGTGTCTGTGTGTGTGTGTGTGTGTGTATATGTGTGGGTGTATGTGTGTGTGTGTGTGTGTGTATATGTGTGTGTGTCTTTGTGTGTCTATGTGTGTGTGTATGTGCTGTGTGTGTGTATCTCTATGTGTGTGTGTGTGTGTGCATGTGTGTGCATTGTGTGGTGGTGTGTATGATGGTATGTGTGGGTCTGTGTGTGCGTGTGTGTGTGGGTCTGTGTGTGTGTGTGTGTGTGTATGTCTGTCTGTGTATATGTGTGTGTCTCTGTGTGTGTGTGTGTGTGCATGTGTGTATGTGTCTATGTGTCTATGTGTGTATATGTGTGTGTGTATGTCTGTGTATATGTGTGTGTGTGTCTGTGTGTGTGTGTGTGTGTGTGTGTGTGTGTGTGTGTGTGTGTGTGTGTGTGTGTGTATCTAAGCCTCAGAGGCCAGAAAAGGGCATCAAAGCCCCTGGAACTGGAGTAACAGGCAGGCATGAGTCACCAGATGTCGGTGCTGGGAACTGAACTCATGTCCTCTAATCTCCTAACCACTGAGCTGTCTCTCTAGGCTCCCTAATTCATTCTCATGAGGGCCACAGTACCAATGATCTCATTTAACCTCTTTAAAGATCCAATCTCTAAATATAGTAATATTCTAAAGACCTTCACGCTAGGACTTCAATATACTGAAGGACACACAATCCGGTGCACAGAACCGCAAACGGAAGTTTAACAAATGATGACGCAGTCTCAGTCTGGGCAATCGGATAGCTGTTAAAACAGGACGGCACTATAATATACCCTATTTTATAAGCTCTGGGATAATTTCCAAGAGAAGTAAATTATGAATAATGAAGAATTCTATATTTAACAATGAAAATTGCGGTACAGAACGGGGTGGTATGTATTCGTTTGGCTTGCCTGTGCACTAACTGTTATAGGGACCATCTTGGGATTTCTGTGGGATAAGGTGGGGAAAGGTCATCTCAAGAAAAAGATCCAGAGACCTGGGGACGAGAAGTGGAAAAGTGAATGCATTTCCACTGCAATTGTTCATATATGTAAGGAATTATTGAGAAATATCAAAAGGTAAATTTAAAAAGGTTTAGAACGACAATGTGAGCACATTTAGGCTAAGCTGAAGCTCAGTGAAGAGTGGGCTTTGTCCTCCAGCATCGCCCCCACCCTCTGGCTGCTGCTTCACAAATGCCTCTTCACAGACGCTGTCTCCATGGCAGCTGGCTCCTGCTGTCAGGCTGCTCTCTCGTGTTCTCTCTCTCGTGTTCTCTCTCTCTCTCTCGAGTTCCTCAAGACATCCTGTCAGGTTATTTCCCACTGCCAAGATGAAGGCAGAGGGGAGGCGGTGGAGAAGAGAATCCATCACTCCAAACAGAATAGAAATGAAAGCTCTGCAAAGCAAATAGCCGAAAATCTCACAAGTGTCATTCACTGTTCGAAAAGACTGTTTTTAGACAACATAATAATCCACTACAACATTTATTCTGTCGGCAAGATTATTACAGCGCAATTTTACTTTTTCCGTCTTCAGTGGCGTGGTGCGATTTCTCTAGTAGTCATCCTTTGTCTTCCCCGAGTTTGGGGTTAAGATTTATCTAAATGCCGACATGGGGGTGGGGGTGAGGTAGTAGCAGCCAGGAGAAGTGTGAGAGGCCACCCATGGCTTCAGTGCCCTCACACAGCCCTAAGTGATGGCTCTCACACAGCCTGGCTCTCAGCATGGACCCGTGCAGTTGACTATGTCTAGTCCCAGGCCTGGCCTGCCTCCCCTTCTCTGCCTCCCTTGCATTAGGGCAGTGACTCTCAACCTTCCTAATGCTGCGACCCTTTAATACAGTTCCTTATGCTGAGGTGACCCCCCAACGATAAAATTATTTTTGTTGCTACTTCATAACTTTAATTTTGCTACTGTTACAAATTGTAATTTAAATATCTCTATTTTCCAACGGTCTTAGGCTACCAGAAACCCACAGGTTGAGAACCTCTGCATTAGGGTCTAGTATTTTCATAAAGCCTTGCTTGACCACAGCAGCAAACATTGTTCCCTCACTAGGGAAACATCCTTTTGCTCTTTTCACCTGCTTCCAGCTAAACTTATTTCAGTATTTGAATGTGAAATTCCCAAGAAATGGCAGAAGAAATGTTTTAGACCAGCTAGGTAGGTAGAATAGCTTGGTCCATCCCTAGTTCGGGATACCTTGTCACTTTCCCTCCTTTTTCTGGTCCGCAGTGCACTTACTTGGTGTTTTTATGCAAACTAGAAAAGGGAATGCCAAATATGGGCTTTTGATTTGGAAAGTTCTTTGATAAACTGGGTAAAGGGACATGTGCTGAGATAGCCCTGTGCCAGCTCGGAGCCAGTACACAGCTGGACTGCATTAGCAGCAGCTACCTCAGCCTGGGCCCCTGTGCAGACGAGCTGATCTGGTGCATCCCTGGTCTCCACCCACCCAGGTCTACACAGCGGATCCCAGATGGATTATACGAAGCCCTTAAATCACATCGGCTTCCGAGGGAAGCTGGAAAACAACCTGGCTTTCCCAGTCTTTGGTCTGGCAAGATCTCGTCTGACTCAAATCTTTTCTCTTAAGAGAAACAAGCTGGGTGGTAGAAGTCACCTTTAATACCAGCACTCTGGAGGCAGAGGCAGGCAGATCTTCTGAGTTTGAAGCCAGCCTGCTCTACATAGAGAGTTCCAGGATAGCCAGGGCTACACAGAGAAACCCTGTCTTGAGACAAGCAAAAAAGTTGAAAAACAAAAACAGCAGACCAGCCGTTTCTCATTCTCTCTCTCTCTCTCTCTCTCTCTCTCTCTCTCTCTCTCTCTCTCTCTCTCTCTCCCCTACACACACACACACACACACACACACACACACACACACACACACCAGGCCCCCGTCCCAGATCTGAGTGAAGAAAAGACACAGCTCTGTCACTCGTGGAAGCCCATCTTCACATCGCCTCTCTCCTGTACCCACATCTCCATGGGCACAAGTCTCTTACTTTCACAAGCCTCTCCCAACCACACGCTGTGAGATCCACATCCCTCTCCAGTTTATCTTCACACAACTCCCTTCTTGCCTTGTTTTATAATGCTTCGAGTCAGTTTCTTTTGAAAATTTGATTTATATAATGTTTAGCATAATTGAAGAACTGACTACCTTTGGTAGCTGAGCATCCAATCTAGTGGTATTTGCTCGTCTTTCCTATCAACTGTATGTGGTATGTGTATGGTGTGTGTGTAGTATCTCCGTGGTATATGTGTATGTGTGGTATGTGTGGTGTGTGAGTGTGTGGTGTGTGTGTGTGGTATGTATGGTGTGTGTAGTGTGTGAGTGTGTGGTGTGTGTGTGTGGTATGTATGGTGTGTGTAGTGTGTGAGTGTGGTGTGTGGGTGTGGTATGTATGGTGTGTTTGTGGTGTGTTATATATGTGTATGTATATGTGTATGGGTGTGTGGGGTGTGGTATGTGTGTGGTGTGTCTGTGTGTGTGTGTGGTGTGTGTGTGTGTCTGTGTGTCTGTTTGTCTGCGTTAGGTTGTGTGTGTGTGTGTGTGGTTGTGTTATGTGTAGTTTGTGTGTGTGGTATGTGGTGTGTATGTGTGTGTGTGTGTATATATGTGTCTGTGTGTGTGTATGTATGTATAGCATGTATGTATGTATGGTGTATGTGTATGTGTGGTGTGTGTGTGGTATGTTTGTGTGGTGTATGTGTGGTATGTGTGTATAATATGCAGGTCTCTCTGTGTGTGTATGTATGTATGCATGTGTAGCATGTGTGTATGTGTGGTGTATTGTATGTGTGGTATGTGTGGTGTGTGCTGTAGTATGCGCGTGTGTGTGTGTGTGTGATATGTATGGTGTATTGTATGTGTGGTGTGTGGGTATGGTTTGTGTGTGTGTGTGTGTGGGTATGTGTGTATGGTGTATGTGTGGTGTATGTATATGTGTGTGTGTGTATGTATGTGTGGTGTATGTGTATGTGTGGTGTATGTGTGTGTGGTGTATATGGTGTGTGTGGGGTGTGGTATGTGTGTGGTGTGTGGTGTGTGCCTATTGTGTGATTTGTGTATGTGTGTGATATTTGTGTGTATGGTATGTGTGTGGTGTTTGTGTGTGGGGGTATGGTATGTGTGTGTGGTGTGTGTGTATATATATACGTGTGTGTATATATATACGTGTGTGTATGTGTGTCTCTCTCTGTGTATACATGTGTAGTATGTATGTATGTGTGATGTGTATGATGTGTGTGTGTGTGTGTGTGTGTGTGTGTGTTCACCTAAGTCCATCCTGCAAACTCTCTACCTTGCCAAATTCGTGGTGAAATAGTCCAAGTTTCATCCCAATGACACAATACCAAACATCCGGTCTAAATGAAGCTCTCAAACACCTGAGGCAGGTTAGACAAAAAGAGGAGTACGGGGAAGTCTAAAGAAGATAAAGTGCTGGAGTGGGTTAATAAGCTTTGAAATTAGGGTAAGCAAACTAAAGGCTTTTCCGAGCTGCATTCAATGTTGTTTGAGACCTTTGGTCTCAGATGATGTCATTATATTGTCACCCGTTCCTCTGGCATGAGAAAAGAATTTTCCTGGATTTCCATCTTACTTTCAATCTTTGATTGAAGCCCCAGAGCGAGCTCGTGGTTTCAGTCTTTGATCCTGGCTCATCTCAGGCCATTTCAAACCCTCCGATAGGAATCCAGGTCAGCAGGTCCAGGAGAAGCCATTACTGTTATGTAGCTGTGGACCGTGGAGAAGGCCATGGACCCACATCTCTGCAGCCACAGCACCTCCTTGGCGTGTCTCTTTCTCATCAAGCACTAAGTCCAGTGTACCCATCAAGAAGGAGGCTCATTTGCATGCAGGGCTCTTGGCGAAGTCAGGGCGTAGAGCGCCCTGGTTCTTGTCGATCCAGGCTGCAAGAGTCCAGAGGAGAGGTGGCCAGGCAGAACAGACGAGGAGAAAAGGAAGGGGATATAGGTAGACCTAAAAGGTATTTGGAGAGGCAGAGAGCAAAAAGTGATCTGCTCTGACTGGTATTTTTAGCTTCCTTTTTCATTCCATTCACTACCCCGCTTTCCCTCAGAAGGGCCTTTCCCGCTCCTTATTAAGCTGTCTTCATTTCTCTCACAAAAAAAGGGGGGGAGGGGGAAGATGAGAGAAATAACCAGATTTGGCTAAATGGAAATCAACAAGGACTCATTTTAAATCTTGGATCTTAAGTGTAGCTTCTTTTTCTCTGGGGCCATAGTCAGACAAGTGGGCAAATCACGTTGAGTTCCCAGTCAAGACCGTGAATGGAGGTGAGTTTCACACAGAGGTGTAACTTCGTAAGCCACTTCCTCACACACTGCTCTGCTCTTCCTCCTTCACCTCCTAAAGAGTGAAGTACTCTGAGGCTGAAGAATTTTGAGTCATTTTTCATGGTAATTAGCTTTCCTTGATACTGAAACAGTGTCTATACCATTAAAAAAATATGGGTATTTTGCCTGTATGTACGCCGGTGCCTAGTAAGGTCATCAGATCTCCTAGGTCTGGTGATGGTTGTAGCCACCATGTGCGTGCTTGAAATTGAACCCAAGCCCTCTGGGAAAACAGCTAGTATTCTGCTGAACCATCTCTCCAGCCCCCTAGCTCTACCATCTAAAGAACAAATTCAGGGAACAGGGATAAGACAGAGAAAATCAAAAGTCGTGTGCTTGAGTTTCAGGTCATTTTCTTTTACAGTAACATCAAACAAGACCAAAGACAAGTCCGCCAAATCCGTGTAGTCTTAGCTCTTAGGAGGTAGAGGCAGGAAGGTCAGGAGTTTTAAGCCAGCCTCAGCTGTATTCAAAAGTCTAAACTGAGCTATAGGAAATCCTGTCTCAAAAATAAAGAACTAAAACCAGGCATAAATTCATGTAAAGGACAACAAAGAAGTTATTTGCAAAGCTTCTGGACTAGAAATCTTTCCCACAGCCGTGAGAATCATTCAGAGGAGCTCAGCTTAGGTCACATGACCACCTAGGAAGCAATCAGAAAAGCCAGGGCAAATGATGCTGCCCTTGGTTATCCCTGGGCGGAGTAGAACGTTCCATTCCAACACCAAGAGTAGAAGCAACTCTACAGAGAATGAGGAAGAGAGTGGTTCTCCACAAAGAAATCAGAGTACCACTCTTAGGAGGAGAATGGATGTCGGGTTTGAACTCAATGTTTTATTTTAGGTGCAGGACATGCTCATTTATTAATTAGAACTTTGTAAATGGATTAAAAGTAATTAAACAAGGGCATTAAGAACTGTTACTCATAAAGTAATTGCATCACACACCAGTCAGTGAAAATTGCCATGATACCTTTTCGCTGTCACCACAAAGTCTCCCTCAGCAGACCAAAGCTCCTCTTCCACCTCACTCCTACTTCGTCTTTCCCTGATCTAGCCCTTCTCCAGTATCTTCAGCTAGAGCAGTGGCTCTCAGCCTTCCTAACGCTGTGACCCCTTAATACAGTTCCTTATGTCGTGGTGACCCCCAACCATAAAATTATTTCATAGCTACTTCATAACGGTAACTTTGCTACTGTTACAAATTATATTGTAAAAATCTATGTTTTCGGATGGTCCTAGGCAACTCCAGCAAAAGGATCATTCAACTCCACAGAGGGAGGGGTCGGGACCCACAGGTTGAGAACTATTACACTAGTCTATAGCAGTCCCAAACTATCTTCATTACTGCAGCTGTATACCTTAGGAAGAAGTCATGAAAATCTTTCACGTTAATTCTTCTACTGTATATAGTTCTGGATTATTCTAAATTCTCTGGATTCAAATATCAATTTTAGAGCCAACGGATCCGTTCCTACTAAAACTTTGTCTTGAGGAGAAATATCTTTAAAACACTTTTATGTTTTATTTTTCTATGTGCCTAAGCAGTTTATCTGTTGTATATATGTGTAGCACTTACCTGCCTGGCATCCATGGAGTTCAGGAGAGGAAGAACTAGAATTACAGACCTGAGTCACTGTGAGGGTCCTCTGCAAGATCAACAAGTGCTCTTAACCACTGACCCATCTCTCTATCCTGAGACATAGTGCCCTAATGCCATCAAGTGTAGGATGACGTCATTACTCAGGTGAGGGCAGGTACAAGATAGAACGAGGCCTGTCATTGGACGAGAAGGAAGGATAGGCGGGAGAAAAATTTTAGAGAGAGGAGGAGACTGGAACCGGAGAGGGAGGCAGCCGAGAGAACATGGAGGCTGATTCCTCTCTGTACATTTATAGGTTGTTACAAATAGTCTAAGGGATGAAGATATGTACAGGGCTTTGTATGTTTAAGTGGGCGATTATATCTTATCAATTGGTTGTAAGTTAATTGTGTGGATGTATTGTACATTGAGCATTTAACGCATAAATCTGGTTGTTGGGTTCCAGTTTGCTGAGTAATGATTTCACTGGGTGTTGGGAGTGTGAACAGAGTTTGTGACAGGAAGCCGTGCTAGTCTGTAGAATGCTTGGGGCTAGCATGGTGTGGGGCCATGCTAGCACCGCCCACGGAACGTATGTGAGTCTCAGGCGTGGTAACAACCACCAAGGGGACGGTGTGTGAAAGCGGTAACAGAGAAACAGCTAGAGTGCGTGAATCCTCGACAACGGGAACTCTCAGGAACCAGGACGAGGATCATTATTTATTTAAATTTACTGCAACAATCAAGTTTTTCTAACCCATGAGCATAGAATGCATTTAAGTCTTAAAATTTCTCTAAACAGTATTTTGTAGTTTTTACTGTTCTGGTCAAACACATAATTTACTAGAGTTAACACTATTTATCTCAGATTTTCATATAGAATGATGTTTTAATAATTTTATTAGCATATGTTAAGGGGTTCATTATGGTTATTTTACACATGCATATTGTTTTTGTTTAGTTTTTGTGTTTTTGTGTTTTTGAGGTAAGGTTTCTCTATGTAGCCCTGGCTCTCCTGGAACTAGCTCTGTAGTAGACCAGGCTGGCCTCCATCTCACATAGACCCACCTGCCTCTGCCTCTGCCTCTGCCTCTGCCTCTGCCTCTGCCTCTGCCTCTGCCTCTGCCTCTGCCTCTGCCTCTGCCTCTGCCTCTGCCTCTGCCTCTGCCTCTGCCTCTGCCTTCTGAGCATGGCTTTTCTTTGTTTTGTTTTGCTTTGCTTTGCTTGAGACTGGGTCTTTTTATGTAGCCCTGGATGGCCTGGAACTCACTTTGTAGACTAGGCTGGCCTTGAACTCACAGAGCTCTGCTTGCCTCTACCTCCCCAGTGCTGAGACTAAAAGTGTGCACTACCTCCCCCGGGGCTATTCAGTAGTTACAATGTGGCTAGCATTTCATTTCATATTTTAAAAATATTTATTTTATTTAAATTTGTGTTTGTGTATGTGTACATGAGTGCATGTGCCCCAGATCCATAAGACCCCTGCAGCCAGAGTTACATGCAGTTGTAAGCCAGTTGCCATCAGGACTGGGAACAGAACTTGAACCCTATTAATCACCATGACCAGGGACACCATGTTGGACAGTACAGAAAGGGTGGGAAAGATACAGTCCGATGTCTCCATGAACATATCACCTAATCTTAGACCTGGTAGGAAAGGTAGGGAAAGGGCCAAAACAAAATGCGAATTACTCCACACTACTCCAAAGTAGTGTAGGGAAGACACATGACCCAGGATGTGAGCCAGCAAACACAAGAGCCAAGTCCCCACTTGGTCGCTTGGCTTCTCTTCTGTTAGGGTATGGCTTGTATTCGGAGCCGACTTCACGCTGTTGTGATTGGGGCTTGAATGGGAGAGTGCAAGGGAGAATACCATTCTAAATTTGCAAAGCATTGTGCACACAGGAGGAGGTGCTCGCATACCTCCTGTTTCAGTTTGGCTTTGACATGCTAATCCTGCGATCTCTGAGGAGTATGAGCCACCTGCGTCTCATAAACCTTTCGATTTACTTACACACGTGTGACCTTTCCTATCCCGGGGCCACTTTAGCAGTATTGACCGCTGACTTGCAAGGAAGGGCGCTTAGCAACTGCATAGGAAATGACGCTTGCCGCTGCGATGTTGGTGGCCTGCAAAGATAAAAGGCGGTAGAGGCGAATGAAAGCGGACCCGCCGCGAACAACAGAGATGGATCCAGGAACGGGACCCGGAGTCCTCACTTGCACCCTGCCAGGTTCCCAAGTTGCTCTGCTCTCTCCAGTCACCTCTCGCTCCTCCCTCCGCTACTGTCTTTTGTCTTTGAAAGCCGGGGGAGACCGACAACAGATTATTAACTGTGCACGCAGGTGTTATTGAAGAGACCAATTTGTGAACAATGGCCCTTCCCACGTTGTCCAAACAGAAAGATTGTTCCGCAGCTGTTATTTGCAGAACCTGTCAGCGTTCTCAGCGCTGCTATGGCGGCGCCAGCTGTCCTAGAGCGCGGCTCTCCCTGCGACGCCCACTCCTGACAGCGCTGCGGAACCCTCGCTGCGCAGCTGCCCACCGCTGGCCACGCTCCACGCCCGACGACGCAACCTGGCTCCCTGCCTTCCTCAAAGCCGCCCATACCTCTCTTCTGAGATAATCCTTGTCTTTCCCATATCCCTGAAAACAGAATCCGTGGAGTTGCTTGGGAAGCCTACTGCATTGCGAGTTTGAAGGATGGATATCTGTGCAGACATTATGTAAAAATGTGTGGCCCAGATACCAGCTGCGGATCTTCTCTGTAGGATCTAAGTGAACCCACCAATTCTGCACTCTAGGGGTGTTCCAGGTTTCCTCCCGGGAATGCTTCCATTCCATCACCTACCCTAAGGCAGAAGAATGCAACCCTTCCTGCGCGTTCCTAAATAAAGCGTCGGTCAGTATCACCGTAAAGAAGTTTTTTCACTGTCAGCTTCCAAAACCGATGAGCTTGTTTTGCCCTGGAGAGGTTTCCTCCCTCTACTCTCTAGTCCGCAGGCCCTTCCCCCAAGTCTCCATACCCGGGTCCCACCAACGGCTTCCAAGAGGCAGGACTCCCTTTCCTTCAAGGAAGAAGTACTGTTTTATTCCTGGTACAAAGACCTTCAGTTCCAGGAGTGTCCTGCTGGCGCCGGAATGTCTGCTGGACTGCCAGTTTCTCAAAAAAAATTCTCTGGCCTTCTGCACTCCCCTCTTCCCATTTGGAGATGACCCCCTTACAGGGTTGTAAGTTTCCCAAGGAGCAGAAAAAGTGTTCACTGGGACTTTCCGTCCTGAGTTTCCCACAATGGCCTGAAAACCAGCAGTTGGATCTTGCCCCATGCGGTAGCCAGGCCCACTCACAGGAACTTAGCTGCTCTTCCTATACAACTGTCATTCGAAACTGTCATAATCTTTTCCAGATCCCCAAAACAGGGAACCACGGTCTAGCCTAGTATCTGTGTGCCAAATCAAATCTACAGACACATGTTGATAGCATTTTGTAGGCTACAATACTACCTGCCTTATACTGGAGTCCAAGTTGAAAACATAAATTTTTTTCACACACCAATTTCTAACGTGTCTGCCCCACTCAACTACTGAACCATAAAATAGATTCTCAAGACCGCTTCTTAACCCCAGTTTAGGCTGAGGGTTCTAAAATTACAAATTGTATCTTTTATGAAGTAAACCTTGTTTCATTTCCTAATTTGCAGTTCAAGAAAATGTATATATTAATAGCATTCTACAACTCCTTGTCTTTTTACTGTTAACAAAAAAAAAAAAAAAATAACCCTGGACTTAGCAAGCCCTGGTTGATTTTGGAATATTTATTAAGACTCTGAAGGAAAACCAGATGATGGGAGCGGGAGTTTTGCTCTACTTCCTAAAAAGTACTCTGAGAATTCAAGAGATTTTAGTTTCTCAGGATTCTTGAGAATTATGTCCACCACCCCCGCATTCCCCAATGCTGGGACAGCCATGTAGATCCACACTGGACTGCACTTCCTGAACACAAGCATTATTTCATCAGATGCACACTCACTACTCCAAAGCAGGAACAGTCACTCGAGACCCAGCAAGCCCACGGCTGCACTAAGTTGGTTAAGTGGCTGCCGGCCCAGCCTGGGCGCTGTCTCCCGGCAGTTAGAATGCCACAGGCAGCAGAGAGGGAAGTGTCTCTGTGCATGTTAACAAGCTAGGTGGAAGAAGGCTAGGCTCTTACTTACCTCAGTACCACATTAGGCTGGGGAAATACAAATGGGGCACCGTGCAAATATTTACCTTCAGGGACCTTAGAGGGACCTCTGGGGGAAGGAAAATAAATCTGTACACGTATTTACTCATAATGACTCCCAATCGTGTCATTCGAATACAAGCCCAGCATTTCATTAAACAGGCATCTTCAATGGTTGCTGAGCTGTGTAAATACATTATGAATAAAGCCACAGGTCCGCTCGGCTGGAGGATGGAGGCGCAGTGTTTGGATACATGAGCCTTGTCTCCCAAATGGATCCCTTTTCTGAAAGGACAGAAAGCAAGGAGTTTGCCAAAGGATTGTATTTCTCTTCTGACGGGGTCCTTTAGAGAGAAGCCTCTAATCTGAAAGCATGTTCACAGGCCCACTTGTACAGTTTGGTGACTGTGCACCGTGAAAGAAGTGAACACGGTTTGATTTAGCACTCTCCACGCGGACTGATATGCCCAAGAAAAGCACTCGGATCGGTTAAGCCCAAGGGCATCTATTGAACCGGATGAAACATGACTTGGGAAAGATGTTTCTTTATCAAGCAGGCTGCCACAGCAAAGCCATCGTGGGCCCTCAGAAAGAAACGTGCACGACCTCAGAGCCTCAGTACATCCTTGGTGCCTGCTCTGTCCCAGGCAGTGCTGACGCTGCGAACTGGCTCGCCTTGGAAAAGTCCCAGCTTATTATACACTGATCACCGCACCGTGATTTGCCACGAGGAAATGGCTCTCCAGGCTAAAGATTCTTCGTGTTGTTAGTCTCCCCTTCTCCTCCCAACTCACCAAAGGCCGCTGGGCAGGGCAATGACTCAGGAGGGAGCGGCCAGCCATGCCTTAAAAAGCACAAGTGTTCTCTTAAGTCTGTTGGACTCATAAACCTACTAGTCACCAAGGCAGAGGAGTGAGCCAAAGGGGGATGGGGGGGCCGACACGAATTTAGGGCAAGGTGGAAGAGGAGAGGCACAAAAGGAGAGCTGCCCGTTGTCCCTGAAGATGGCTTAGTAAACCCCGGAGGTTTATTAAGAGTCTGATTGCCTCTCCACGCTTCTCTGGAGCCTTCTACCTCTTCTGCCTCCAGCAAAACCCAAGTCCCACAGACACTCCTGTCTGAGACGCATCATACAGTACAAGAGGTTCTCTAGGAGACAGGGATAGTGGGAGCCGCAAGGAACTCAGATCCGAGCCAAGAACCCGGACCAGTACACACAAGGGTCAGGCAGAGGGCGGGCGGTGTCAAGCCCCAATGTCTGCCAGGCTGGAAGAAATCCTTCTGCGTACGATGGGCCCTTTGTGTACGGTATAGAATTTGGTCATACTGAGAAGACATTGTTCCAAGGGAACGCCACCTTGTCCTGTCGGGAAGAGCTGAGCTTGCAGGTGGCGCTGGTTCTTTTCTTGCGGAGCCTAAGGCCCTTCGCCTCCCACCCTTTAGCGATTCTGTGGCAACAGCTAGTTCTCCCTGGAGCCCTGCCTTAACCCCATCACAGAAAGGCCTCACGGTGATTCTCATTCTAGCCTCTGCTTGTCCCTCCCTGTCACTGTTGCTGCTCGAATCCAGCCAGGCCGATGTGATTGTGCTAGGATGACTGTGAGAATGGACAGGGGTGGGGGTGGGGGTGCTCCTCGAGAACCTCAACATTCAATCCCACTCTCCCCAGCCTGGAGGGCTCCCAGCAATAGCACTCCCATTAGCATGATTTCCAGCTAGCTTATTAACCAAACCCCACCGCTCCTGGCTTGTATTCAGGCCCGATACAAAGGAATGAGTAAAAGCTGTTTTCTCCACAGCGGTGTCTCGCCTCCTTGGCAGGTGGCGGAGGGTGATGTATAGAAGAACTGCCATCTCCTCCTCCTCCTTGGAAAGAAATTCAGCGCGCAACACCCCTGTCAGCCAACCCACCAGCCAGCTGACTCTCTGGGGGCAGCCGCAAAGCTGGCTCCAGCTACCTTGAAGAGGAACGAACCGCATGTGGCTAAGGACTCTGCACTGTCTCTGCCCTCGCCCGGAGTCCCAATTCCCACCCAGGCAACCTCTGCCTCTATGCTCCCGGCTCTGAAATTCTCCTCCCTCATCCTTATGTGTAATCCATTCCTGTAAAATGTCATTGGAACTTCCTCGTAGTGCCTTTTCTAAAAGCCCATTAGCTTCATTAAAGCTGCCCTATCTTCCACCCCTCTCTCCTTTAGTGTAATACATACATGAGCATATTCTACTGGACGCAGAGCTCTCTATGCTAGCAGAGCCTTTCTCCTAAGTGCAGAAGCCTCTGGAATAGCTTCTGCATTTCTCTTCTGTCTGTGTTCCCACAGAAACAAAATTTGATGACATCCACAGGGTAACACTGAGCTCCTCCAGCACGCTTCATCGTCTGGCCCATCCATGCTCCTAATGTTATTAGACAGAGGTCTGGAGCTGCAACCTGACCAGGAGAACAGGGATCTGGCTGAAACTAGGTTGGCACAGAAGCACACTGCACTTTCTGAGACATGGCGTTACCATTGAGAGGTTTTAAGAGGGAGTGTATGAAACCAGAAAGAGTACTAAGTGCCTACCCTGCCTTAGCCTGCAGCCACTGATTAGGGTGCTAAGAAACCCCAAGAGTGTTAAACGTTCCCATTTGCATCAGCATAGCACAAGGTTGAAGGGATGCTCACCAGGTCATGTGGTTGGCACAGAGTAAACAGGTGATTGACATGTTGATAGACAATAAACAATATCATTAATTCAGTGTGCACTAATTAACATTCTCTCTACTAGTCTTGAATCTTCTTTAGCACAACCCTGGGAGGTAGTGCTACTTTTAACCCCATTTTAAAGACAAAGAAACGGAGTCCCAGATCGGTAGTCCCATATCCAGCAAGTGCTGGCTGCGAGCTCTAAAACCAAGTCGATCTGACTGTAAAGTTTCCCTTGTCACAATTAGCCCCAGGAGCATCGGCTGACATTGGCAGCCTAGTTCTAACTGGGATCACCAAAGCCCCATAGAGCAAGCGGTTGTGAGATTTAGCCAAAAACAAAACAATACCCCAACTAAATTCAAATTTTGGATAATGAACAACTCTTGAAACACATCCCATGCAATATTTACTAATAATTATGCTAAAATATCATTTCTTTATATGGCACATAGACTTAGCTGAAGTCTCCTATTTTACTTGAGACCTCTAATGTGGCACCACTCCTTTAAAAACCCAGCCAGCTCGTGAAGGTTAGAAACTATCACAGGAGTGATGATTGAATTTACCCAAGCCAGCTGGTCTCCAAATTAGCACCCAGAGGATCTGTGCTGGTCGTTCGGTTGTTTGGCTGTTTGGTTGTTTGGTTGTTTGTTTGTTTGTTTGGTGTTGTATCTTTTGACACAACATTTAGAAAATGTCTCCACCACCCTGGACTGTAGGCAAGTCTGTGGGGCTTTTTTTTTTAAATTGATGTGGGAGGGCCCAGCCTACTGTGAGTAGTGTCACCCCTGGACAGGTGGTCCTAAATTGTATAAAAAAGCAATCTAAGAAAGCCAGAAGGAGGAAGCCAGTAAGTAGTGCTCTTCGGTGGCTTCCGCTTCAGTTCCTGCCTCTAGATTCCTGCCCTGCCTGACTTCCCTCGATGGACTGATCCCAGATATGCAAACTGAATAAACCTCTCTCATCCCCAAGCTGTTTCTGGTCATAATCTTTAACATCACAGCAATAGAAATCGATTAAGACAGGACCGTCTCACTGGGAACTGAATGTACCCCCGGGATAGGCTGGAGCTGGACAGTCATGACCCGGATGTGAGCTAAAAACAACTGGTGTGTCCAAGTTATACTGCTCTCGGGCCGCGGCTCTTCAAGTCTCAGCTGCAATTCAGTGTCACATCCTCCTCTGCCAGAGGCAGGAAACTCCTTCCTGCTCCCATCCTGACATCTATTTAAAACAAAGAAACTAAGGATCTCCCTCATCTGGGCAACCAGAAGGGGGAAATGGCAGTTACATAGCCACACACACACACACACACACACACACACACACACAAACCTGGATGCCAGAACAAGTTCACACTGGTAAACACCAGCCCTGGCCAATGCATTCATTTTTCAAGTGTGAGCATGTTTTGAAGTCTAGATGCCATTTCAAAATGAGAATGTGAGAGAGCAGCAAGTGGGCTTTTCTGATGCTAAATTCTTTTCCTCCCTTCCTGCTCTACAAAGAAGCAAATGATTTAGCTCAGTGGTAGAGCGTTTGCCTAGGAAGGGCAAGGCCCTGGGTCCGGTCCCCAGCTCAAAAAAAAAGAACCAAAAAAAAAAAAAAAAAAAAAGAAGCAAATGTCACCGTTTCCATCTCACCTTCTGTGAGAGCTGGTATCATGTTTTGACCAGTCAGAAAGTTCCTTAGGCATTTCTGAAGCCAAACTCCATGACCTTTCCTACCTGGTTCCCATCTCTAAGCTATCAGTGTAACACACACACACACACACACACACACACACACACGCATATAAGCATGCTCACATACATGCACACACTCGAACACACACAGAGAGCAAAACCTGCTTTTCGAACATCTTAACAACCCATCAGTCTAACCCCAGCTTCCTCCAGACAAGCCACAAGCCTCAAGCTACCCCACACATGGAAGATAGCCACACCCTCCACGCCCCTCCTCCTGTAATCACCTGGTTTAGCCAGTCTGAGCTCTAGGGATCAGAGAAGGGGTTTGGAGACTTGGATAACCCTGAGGGCAGTTACTGTAGCTCTTGTCTACTCCTGGGACCAGTGATTCTCACAGAGAAAGTTTTCCTTCCCTCACAAAAAGGAGCCAAGTACAGAATGCCTGGGATGGTGTTTCAAGTGTATCTAATAAAATGTAATTTATGTTTTCATATCTGGATACTATGAGCAATGGGTATAAATGCCTATTGTTTGTCCATTACAGAAGAAAAGCTCCATTCGTGGAAGTGGCAGGAGTCAGGTCTTCCACATTTCATGGTTGCAGTACTAGCTAATGATTGAGAGCCTCTTGACACCAGGCACTGTGCTAACCGCTCACACACCCTGTTCTGCTCGCTGCTCAGACATCCCACCATGTCCGGTCCGGAAGCAGAGGAATGCCCAGCTGAAGAGCAGGGGCTGCTAGGATCTTGACTCCAAGATCGAACTTGAGATCTCTCCACATTTGTCCATGCACTAGCATGGCCATGCTCCTGGTTTCTCCTCACTTTAGATACTGCTGGCCTCTGTTCTCCCACAGAAAACTGAGACCATGTTGAGAATCAGGAAAAGAATTATAAAGTCAAAGCTATTGTTACCTTGACGTTTCCAACAATCTATAGAAGGTATGCGCGTGGTGAAAGGCCAACACTAATAACATTTCATCTTGATAGGGCTCTTTCTCATCAAGTCTTTTGCCAATGAAGGAAACATTCCATTTAAGCATGGGGGAAAAACATGTTACACACACACACACACACACACACACACACACACCTGGCAGACACTGATAGAACCAGTCTGAGACACCACTAAATGAGTGTGTCGGACAAACTAAATGCTAAGCCAATGCCATTCTGCTGCTGGGGAACTGTAAAGAACACCTATCCTCCCCTTATATACCCCACAGTATATGTTGACTTGAATGTGTTTCTCAAGACTTTGTGTTGAAATGTCATCACCTCCGTGCAGGGTAGACTTAACAGGTAGAATCATGATCCAGCAGAGGTGGCAGGAGTTGGTGGAGAGTAGGGGTCTTTGGTAGGTATTTAGGACTGATAAGATCACTGAGAATGAGCGTCAATGAACGAAGCCTGCAGCTCGCTCTCTCTCTCTCTCTCTCTCTCTCTCTCTCTCTCTCTCTCTCTCTCTCACACACACACACACACACACACACACACACACAGAAACACACACACACACACAAAGAGTCAGGTCCACTGACTTAGGAATTTGCCAGCAATGTGCCCATCATTAGTTGCGATCCCCCTTGACTATGGACCTTAGAACCTTGAGACAAAATAAACTTCTTTCTCAAATGTATCCAGTGAGGTGTGTTACTGACAACAGAAAATGGGCTGATTCAGCAAGTGAAATTTAATAGATTTTTTTCAGTTACTAGAAGGTTTAATTGAGTAATTCTTCAACGAAGCATGCCCCCAGGCATGGCATTAGACCCCATGATGAGGCAGTGCCAGCCGGATCATTAGAACAATACAATCCATTGGAAAATTCTACATTCTGTGTCTTTCGTTCTCTTTCTCTCTCTATTTTATTCTCCCTTTCTTCTTTTTTCTTTCCTTTTTTCTTCTTTTCATCTGTATGCATGCATAATGGATATGTATGTGTGCTTGCCTTTTGTGTGTGTGTTTCTGTGGTGTGTGTGTGTGTGTGTGTGTGTGTGTGTGTGTTCATGGGGGGGACACATGGGTGCACATGCATGTTTGTGAATCTGGGGCTGGAGGCTGATGTCAGGAATCTCCTTTGATCATTTTCCACCTCACTCTTTCTGAGGTAGGCCCTCTAGATCAGAGCTCACCAATACAGCCAGTCTACCTAGCTAGCCTGTTCTGAGGTTCTAAGGAGCCAACCTCCAGTGCTCCTGCTTGCTTGCATGGCAAGCATTTTAACCTCTGAGCCATCTCCCCAGCCCTTCAGACAGTACTTTCAAATGAGAAAGAGCTGGGAATCAGTTTTCTTGTTGCTGTGTGAACCTGTTGGTTCACTTAAGTCTAGGCACACAGCCAGGTCTTCCCCCTAATTCCCTAATCTTTGGTAGAGTTTACTGCCCTGCATCTGGAATCAAGGTCTCCTACCCTCTCTGTCTATCAGCTGGCACTGCCTTAGCTCCTAGAGACCAATTACACCCCTTGCATCATAGTCCCCACCTCCAAGCCACAAATGACTTGGCAATTTTTTTCTTTTGTTTCAAATCTCCTTGGAAGATTCTGCTTTTAAAGGGCTCACCTGATTAGGTCAAGCCATTAAGACAGTTCTCCCTTTACTGATATCTGTACAAATGCATGGAGAAATATATAATGCATCAAGTTTAAGAAAGGTTTTGTAATGTTATAATGTTGTTACACTGAAAATATTCTAATAAATCAATAGAATTTGATACATTGTGTGTGTGCATTTTGAATAAAATTTGCTATATCAGTCAAACCACATAATAAAAAAGAGATGATGCATAATTCAAAACAAGGGCCAAGACTTAGCAAATGGACCAGATCAAACATCAATGATAAGGAGAAATAGGTTATTTTGATGGATTCCATTTTATAAAGTTATATTAAGCAAAATCTAAGCCAACTTTGGACGAAACCCTTCCTAAGAGACAATGAAAGCCTAGTTGGCAAGCCCCCAACACACCCTAGAGAAAGACATTATGACCAAGAATATTGAGGAAATGTTCAGCAATACCCATAGATCTCCTATAGATCAGAAAATTGAGCATATTCAAGGTCACAGGGACAGTCAGAGCAAAATCAAGACATAAATCCCCATACTGTTTATTGGACTTAAAATTATCCTTGTTTTTCCAAGCAAAGGATCAATAGATACAAAGCAGAAAAGCCAATCAATCCTTTTTATTTACGCATTGGCCCTGGAACAAATATTAGTGAGTATTGTTCCGTCCTCACCTCTCCAAGCTGGGCAAGGTCATTACGAAGAGAATGATCGTGTTTGGGCTCAGAAAGAGTGAGGGAGGAGGGGCACGAGATGGCAGTGTCATCATGGCAGGAACAGGGTGACCACCATCGGACTTGCTCAAGACTGAGGGATCTCCTGGAACAGGAAGCTTCGAGCACAGAAGGAGTGAATTGTGACTAACTTCTTTGAGCCTCAGTTTTCTCACCCTTTAAATGGGGTGTCAATGATGCTTGTTTCCATGTGACACAATGTCCTCGAGTCACTAGTCAGTGACTTCAAAAGCATCAGCTACTGTGTTACTACACATCTTTGCCACATCCAATATTGCTTTCTGAGAGCGTTTACCCAGAATGTCACCTTTAAATCTAACAACGGGCACATTTTGAAGCTTATGATATGATTATCCCGTGTGTACCGAAGTGTGGATTCTGAGTGATGTGTAATCCCAGAGCATCTAATAATGAAAAGTACCTTTGTCTAGCCAAGCGGAGCAGCATGGGGCACGCCTTTAAGCCCAGCTATCCGGAGGCAGAGGCAGGCAGATCTCTATGAGTTTGAGACCAGCTTGATCTACAGAGTCAGTTCCAGGACAGTTCCAGGGCTATGTAGAGAGACTGTCTCAAAAAATAAATTAACAACAAGAAAAGTACTTTTGTCCATTTCCCCCCAAAGCTTTATTCACATTCAACCAATTTTTCTGCCTCAAATGTATTAATGTAGCTTTGATATAGAAACACAGCAGAATGATCTGTTGTATTTGAAAATTGGACATGTTTCCCTAAATATTGTATCTATTAAAAAAAAGACCCAGATGTGGCAGTACATACCTTAAATCCCAGTATCAACCCCAGGGCCCAGGCCAGGTCATATAGGGCTACATAGTGATTCTCTGTCTCAAAAAAAAAAAAAACTTAAAGATGTCATTTTTTGTAATTTATACATTAGCTGTCTGTCGTCCTTCGAAAGACAACTTCAGAGTAAAAAATAGCCTAAGACAGAAATAATCAAGAAAAAAAATGTGTGTTTTTTGTTTGGTTGATTGGTTCGTTTGTTTGCTTGTATGTTTTGAGACAGGGTCTCTCCATGTAGTCCTAAGCTATCCTGGAATTGATTCTGTAGACCAGGCTGACTGAACAGAGCTCTGCCTGCCTCTGCCTCCCAAGTGCTAATGTTGAAAGCATGTGTGCGCATGAGAAACATTGTTAATATTCGAAGACCAGAGCATCAGTAGGGAAACAGCGTGAGCTGAGATGTCATCAGCTTCAGCTCTGAGCTTCCTACAACAAAAGTAAAATTAGAAACAGACTTCCCACTCTAAAATTACAGGGAAAACACAGAAGGGTGTCCAGAAATCCGTGTCTTCCTATTCGTAAGCTCTGAGAACTCTCATGCAATTCTCTATGTAAAAGGCGCCGAGTAACATAGCAAGGTATGGCAGCCTGAATTCTCTGAAGATGTCAGACTTTCATGTAACCCTTTCCACAGACCCTTCAGAAAAAACAAGGACAGGCGAGCAGGTACTGTCTCAACAAAAAGCAGAGTTTTAGGTTTGGTTTTCTTCTCCTCCGGACACCTGCTCCCTAGCCTTTCCTATGTCCCCCCACCCCACCCCAACCCCTTCTTCTAGGACTCATATTCATTCATTCATTCATTCATTCATTCATCCATTCATTCATTTGTTCATTCATTCATTCATGATTTTCCTGCCTCCCTTTGCTGTGTGCGGCACCACACCCAGCAAAACAATCCTCTGATTCTAAAAAACCCAGATATGTTGGGGTCTGGTGATCTTAACGTTGGTATCTCTTGTATATGAGTTCAGTGATGCTGGCAGTGTTGGTGGTGTTCACCTAGTTTTTCTGGCTTCCTTCATTTCCAGACACTCCTCGGCCAGGTGTGCCTGTCATTGCTGTGTGCAAAACACTGAAATAGGAGAAACTTGGTGTGATTCCAGCCTGGAATACAGAGTAGCATCTTGCTGAGAGAGAGAGAGAGAGAGAGAGAGAGAATAAGGTTTGCAATAATAATATGAAACCATGTGGCATCCTATAGCCAATGAAAGGTAAGCATCAACAATATTAATAACACATAGAATTACTAGTGAAAATATAGATCTGGACAATTTTTGCCATACATTGTATGGTTAGTTAGCAAGGGTGCTTGACATATCGCTTACTCCTGACATATATAATTATAGTCAACCAGATTAAAAATAGGTAAAGTGGACTTAATTTTTGTGCATTCCTCACATGGGCAGCGCAATAGAGCTGGCCCTGCTGTTGTGGGACCGGGTGAGCCAGCCCTGAGGGCATGAGAACAGGAGAGCTGGCTCTCCCCTTGCTGGCTGTGGCACTGGGTGAGCTAACAGGGGCAGTGCTCAAGAGCTGGCCCTGATGGTTGGGTGCAGGAGAGTGGGTGGGCTGACCAACTCAGCTAGCACTGGGCCCAGATCCAGACCTTTGAGTTGGCCCAGCCCAACATCTACCCCACCTATGAACTGCTGGAGTATTCGAAAGGGCCGGTCCTGCAGATCCAAAGCTGCAGGATCTCCAGGGCACGAGACAACAGGATGTCTTCGAGGAGCTGCTGTGAAGATCCAGTATTGATTGTGTAGCAGAAGCCAGAGGCCTCGAACCAGACCAGTGACTCATTGCAATGAACGTTTGCAAGTAAAGATGTGTGACACACTGTGACACACTATAGCTTCCACAATTAGGTTTTTCTTTTTTTGAGGAGGAGGTTGCAAGGGCAGAGGGTGGGTACAAAGAGACAGGGAAATGAGTGGGATTGGAGTATAGGGTGTAAAATGCACAAAGAATCAACGAAAAGTGAAATAAAATACTTGTACCTCAAAGGACATTATTGGGATGGCTCGATCATTCAATCGGTAAAGGATGCTTACCTAGGTTTGAGGACCTGCATCCAATTTCCTAGAACCCACTTAAAAAAAGGGGGGGGGGCTGGAGAGAAAGAGCACTGGCTGCTCTTCCAGAGGTCCCAAGTTCAATTCCCAGTGTGTGTGTGTGTGTGTGTGTGTGTGTGTGTGTGTGTGTGTATAAGTAAGTAACCTTTGTTTACAAAACAAGCAAAACAAAACAAAAAACACTGGACAGACCGGAGAGAGGGCTCAGTTTTCTCAGCACTCAGTGATGTCTCATTATCATCTGTAATTCCAGCTCCCTGGGGATCTGATGCCCTCTTCTGGACTCCATAGGCACCAGACATTCAAGTGGCACACAGACATAATGTGCAGGCAAAATATTCATACACATAAAGCATAAATACGTAAATAAGTCTCTAAAAGTAAAGGGGGTAGGCAGGGTAGTAATGCTACCCCAGGGCTGGGAGCAGAGACAGGTTCATGTAGGGTATTATGCCAGCCAGCCTTGCTTCCTTGGCAAGTTCCAAGCCAGTGAGAAATCATATCTCAAAGAACAATGTGCCAAGGGCTAGAGATGGCTCAGAGGTTAAAAGCACTGGCTGCTTATCTAGAGGTCCTGGGTTCAAGTCCCAGCAACCACATTGTAGCTCACAACCATCTACAATGAGATCTGGTTCCCTGTTCTGGAGTGCCAGCGTACATGCAGGGAGAACACTTAGCAGAGGCGGGTGGATCTCTGTGACTTTGGAGCCAGCCTGGTGTGTTTTCCCATCCTACTCCCCTCCCTTCCCCCTCGGGGTGTCCAGGTGCTGCACACTGAACTAAAAGGAAGAAGCAGAGCCTGGAACAGCTGGGGTCAGCAGGATCCTCTCAGCTTGTGCACAGACACTTTATTCGGGGTGAACAAGGGCTATATACCAACCTTGGAGAGCGGGAAGGGGTTTTCAAGGTGAACGTAAGTCATTGGCTGGAGCTTAACAGACTGGCAATGCCTCATTTGCATGAAGAGGCATCCCAGGGATCCCAGACAGGTTCTTATGGGGCGAGGGGGTTGGGGGTTGAACTTGTAATGTTGCCAAGGACCATGTGACCTTCCTCAGGTAGAGGGTGTAGGGGTCAGGCACCACAGGTAAGGTCAGGCAGAGAGGAGGAAGCCCTGCTGGAAAAGAGAGTCCTCCATTTTTCGGTGAGTTCAGAGGAGCGATCCCAACATGGCAGACTGCAACCTTAAATAGCCCAGTCCACATAGAGGCCTTGTCTCAAAATAGCAAGAAAACCAAGGTTGGAAGCAATTGAAGAATGATAACTGAAGTTTTCATCTGGCCTCGACATACACCTGATATCTCTCTCTCTCTCTCTCTCTCTCTCTTTCTCTCTCTCTCTCTCTCTCTCTCTCTCTCCCTCTCTCTCTCTCTTGCACACAGACACAGACGCACACACGCGCACACACACAAGAAGCCACTGACCACAAGAAAAAGAGATATAACACAGTTTTAAGATAAACAAGAAGCCGCAGGGATACAGGTCCGTCTTGGAGCGATGGCAGGCACCCACAGCTTGGGTCTGACCTCCAGTGCTGTGGGTCTCTGAGAGTGATGGAACTTTTCTCAGCCCAGATTGTGTGACTCAGGCATTTAGGGCGCTGGACAGTCAACAGTCACCGAGAGTCGGCCTGAGAAAGTGACTTTGAGTTCCTTGTCTCGAACTGACGGAGACTCAACACTCAGAAACGGGTGGTCATCAGCAAAGCAGAGCAAAGCTTTATTAAGTCAAATTCAGGGGGCCAAAGGGAAAGAAACACTCAGAGTTGGGAGGGGCACCGAGAAAGCTGTTGTTCATCAACGACCGTAAGACCCGTGTGGTAGAAGCTGGACAAAGACTGGGTTAATTTCTACTGACATTGGTTCATTCTCTGAGTGTATCTGGGGCTGAGCCAAGTAGGGGGTGGCACGCTCTGTGCGTAGTCTCCTGGCCCACGGGGTGAATGATTGAGTACCCTTCCTTCATCGCTCACCCAGCTAGCAGTGGCTGAAGCTCTCTGCTGCCCATCTCTCAGAGATTTTTCTTACTTGCTGACCTCACTGTCAGCTAGCTGTTAACCCTGGCCAGCCTGCTACCGCCCACATTGCTGGTGTTGTTCATCTCCAACCTTGCCTGGCTGGTGTCTTGCTGGCTGTTAACATAACATAACTCTGCTGTCTGGTTTTTTTTTTTTTTTTATTTTCACATTTATGTGTCCTACTGGTAGTTGTCATCACGGGCCTTTCCCCCTTACTACCTACACAAAGCCAACTCCTACCATACTACCACCACCACCACCACCACACACACACACACACACACACACACACACACACACACACACACACACACGTGTAAGGGGAAGGATTTGAATGATATTTTCCAAAAAGAGACATGCATAGACAATGAACACATGGAAAGATGCCCACATCATTAGTCAATAGAGAAATGTAGTTTAAAACAAAACAAAACAAAACAAACACAGACAGACAGGAGCGCTGAGAGGAATTGAAGGTATTGGAGCCCTTCACTGCTAATGGGAATGTATGATATCTAGCCACTGCAGAATAGACTTTGCTAATTTCTCTAACTATTAAGCACAGAGTTATCTTGTAACTTAGCAACTTTACCCCTAGCTATATGCTCAAGAAAATTAAAAGCACAAATCCACTCAAAATGCATACACGCATGTTCATTAGCTGTGTTATATATGCCCCAAAAGTAGAAGAAACAACCCAATGTCTGTCCATCAATACAGAGATAAATAAAATGCGGTGTGTTTATACAGTGGAATATTATGCAGCAACAGGAAAGAAATGGAGTTCTGTGATACACTATAACATGAGTGGGTCTTTGAACTAATGTGGGAGGTGAGGGAAGTCGTGGATAAGAGCCATCCACAACAGGTAAATGAACAGTGACAAGAGCACATTCGTGACTGCCAGGAACTAATTCGAAGGGGGAATCCTGCTAATAACGACAGGGCTTCTGTCTGAGGTGATTGGAGCATGAATTAGTAAGAGGGATGGGTTAGATTGTATAACATAGAAATATAGCAAAACCCATGACGGTGTGCCTTAAAATGTCATGCTGTAATGGCATGTAAATTATATCCGAATTTGATATTTCCTCAAAGGATCCCCAAGGCTGAACTGGAGACAGGGCTCAGTGGGAGAAAACTCATATAGCATGCACAAGGCCACTGGGGTTTGACACCTGGCATCAACGATAGAGGACTGGAGAGATGGGCCTGCAAGGGAAGTGCTTGCTGTACAAGTACAAGGGTCCCCAACTTAAATCCCCTAAGTGACATAAAAGGAGGGTGTGGTGGTGTAGCGCTGAGCGCCTGTGACCCCAAGCCTGGGGAGTGGAAACAGAATGATCCAGTCAGCTTCAGTGAATGACCCTGAATCAAAAAGACAGTGGACATCTACAGAGGAAGACACCTGACTTTGACCTACCTTGACCTCAGAATTCCACAACACACACACACACACACACACACACACACACACACACACACACACACACACACACACTTTAACTGAGAATGGTAGGCTAAGGCAAAAGATCAAACATTCAAACCCATCCATGGCTACATAGCAAGATGTCTCAGGGATGGCTTAGCAGTTAAGAGCACTGGCTACTCTTCCAAAGGATCCGGGTTCAATTCCCAGCACCCACATGGCAGCTCACAACTGTCTGTAACAGTTCTAGGGCATCCTATACCCTCACACAGTTATGCATGCAGGCAAAACATCAGTGCATTTAAAAAATGAGATGAAAAAAATTTAATTCTAAAAACAAGACAAAAACCGAAAGAAAATAAATTCACAAAGCAAAATGGAATCTTTCAAGCCTAGTTCACCATGTGAACCTAAATAGCAAAACTTCTTCAACTTCTGTTGAGTAGTTAAAGACGACGACGACGACGACGACGACGACGACGACTACTACTACTACTACTACTACTACTACTACTACTACTACTACTACATTTGTAGGAGTATACTGTAGCTGTTCTCAGACACACCAAAAGAGGGCATCAGAACCCTTTACAGATGATTGTGAGCCACCATGTGGTTGCTGGGATTTGAACTCAGAACCTCTGGAAGAACAATCAGTGCTCTTAACCGCCGAGTCATCTCTCCAATCTAAGACTACCCTTTTAATTTTATTTTTTTTTGATATTTTTATTATTGTGGGAGCTGAGGAATATGTATAAGTGGGTACAGTCAGGGTTGGTTCTCTCCTGTCATATGGGTTCTGGGAATTGAATTCAGGTCATCAAACTTGACAACAGATGCCTTTACCCACTGACCCATCTTGTCCACCCTGCAGATGCCTCAAATTCGTATGGATTCCAAAGCCCATTTAAATTACTGTTATCAAAACTACAAGAGTCAAGTTAAAAACATTAAGTTGACCAGGGAGATGGTGCTGTTTTCTGAAATTGCACCATGCTTGGGTAGACATTGAAGCTGCAACATAGTCTCTCCTGTCTGACTTGCAAATAGTGTCTTGCCTGTGACACCTACCTCAGCTACTCAAATTCCTGCCACATCTTTTTGTTCACCAACTCTCTCCACCTGGCACAAACGCATCTCATAACCCTCTGCCCAAGAAATTCTGCTCTGCGTTAACACAAAGTCCTGAACTATGGACAAAGAAATATGTCAGCACTTGTTCATTTAGATTACCCAGAATATATTTATAACAGTTTTTTTCTGCTGAAAAAGGAGACATTTTATATTTTTATTCTCTAGCAAAAGCTCATGTCTCTCAGTAGCCTGTTACTTTTCCTTTACCCTCGCTAGCATATCTACAACAGACCAAAGAGCACATCGCTCTCAAGCCTAGGCTAGTACTTACGGAGCTTCACGGGGTGAGGTGACTCACAGGCCCTACAGAAAGAGCCAGCCCAGCATGCAGCATGCATGAGAACTCCTGAATGCTGCATCTCTCTCCCCACCCACCATGCAGCGGCACCACCAAAGAGGATCTCTTCCTATTATTTACCGTAGAGAAGGAACTTATGAACTTTGAAACTTTCTGGGCTTCTTGAGCCTTCCAAATTTCCATACTTTCCTGAGTCTTAGGAATGTCTGCCCTTCAGGAGGGAATGCTTCAACCCAGAAGAAACAGCTAAGAATGCATCTGCTGACCCACGAGCTTCCAGGGATCCCAGTGAGAAACATTGCTATAGTTTGAACCACCAGCTTTCAGATTTGTGCCTACATCCAAATCAGGTAGGAAGGCTGGTTAAAACACAGAGTTCTGGGCCCCTGCTTCAGAGTTCTTAATTTAGTAGGTCCAAGATGAGGCAAGAATTTGCCTTTGTAACAATTCCCTGGCTTAGACTGAGGCAGCTCTCTCTCTCTCCCCCTCCCTCCATCCCTCCCACGTGCAAAAACTAATGAGCCTTTCTTAGATTCTCATACAGAGTGTGCCCAGAGGTGTACGGGGGAAATTCTCATTAATAAACCTTCCTGATCCATTCACCTCTAGTCAAAGGTTTCTATAGCAACCCAAGTTTCAGCACGAGGCTCAGGCCACATTTCCACCAACTGCAGCTGGATGACTGGAAAGTAAGTAACCCCTTGTGATCAACCAAGAAAATGAGGAATAATCAAAGACTAGCACCAGGACCTGACTGGAATTAATTCCCTGAGATTTAGGTCCAGGGAAGACCAGGCACCCACCCCACCAGAGATTATTTGAGGTTCAAAGCAACATTTTCATGGCACTGTCTTCATTGTCGATGTCCTGTGCATGGGGATATTTTTCCTTCCTTCTTTTTAATTGCTTCTTACTCTGTCTGCGAGGCCGCATGGGGCGTGGTAAGACTTTGAACTCTGAGGCCATGTTTTGAAGAGTAATTCTGTCCTTTGCTACCTACCATGGCCTGGGGTAGTTATTTAACCACAGCAGCCTCAACCGCCTTCCTCACTGGCTTACAAACGCGCCAACTCTAGCCCGGATGCTGAAACCTAACCAAGAAACTACTTTTAAGTATTTCCACAGTGACGTTCCATGGTCCCACAAATGAAGAGGGAGCTGAAGGAGAAGTTTCTGCCATCCTTCTGGTGGATGACAAAGACATGAGGTGGAGTTAGAGAGTCCAGGGTCACCTGGGTCTCTGGAGTCCAGGGAGGTAGAAACTCTCCAAACAGCCTCCTGGGAGAGGGATGGGATTCTCTTATTCCCCCCCCCACACACCACATACATACATCTTATATATACACACATACATATAGACATGTACATATGCACTATACATACATATATACACACATGCACATATCCATACACATGGATATTATACATATATATACAAATATATACATACCTATATATCCACACATATACATACATACATCTATACACATACATATTATACATATATGCATACATATACACATACATACGCACCTATACATCTACACAGACACACACATATACATACATATACATGAACATGTTCACATACATACACATGTACACACACACACACTTCAACTGGACCACTTCCTTCCACTGTACAGCCCCTTAGGGCCATGCACTATGGATTGGGTCCCCTGTGCTGTAGCTTAGGGCTACATACATTTGAGGATGGGGACCTCAGAAGAGCCCAGAGCTACTAGGAAACGTGTTTTTCCCCACCCCCGACCCCCACTGATGTTCGGGCGCCTTTTCCTCAGACCCCTGACAGTTCCTCCGTTCCTCGAGGCGTCTCTTTGTCCTCCCACTCTCTCTGTCACGCTGTTCTTCCCTCCCATTTCCTCGCCCACGCTCGGAGGCAGACAGCAAGTTGGCTGGCCTCCCAATCAGCACGACAAGGCACTCGGTGCAATCCTGGGGATGGGGTCGTACAATTCAGCTGCCAGATCCTGTCATGTCCCCTTCTACCTGAGAGCAATCCGACAACTCAACAGGACACACCAGCTCCTTACACTGTGCCTTTCTGTGTCCACCCTCCTGGTTGGCCTGGTTAGAGCTATGTGGGTTTTTTCCCAGAGTCCCCTCCTTCCAACACTCAGGGCTGCAGCTACCAATCTGAAGAAGGAACAGCTATCAAGGGGCTTCCAAGTCCTCTCCCCCCCCAGTCCTTCCATGACACCTGTGCTGTTTGCATTTGCATATGCCTAGTTCCTGGACACCTCTGCAGCCTGTGTCCCATTCAGTCACAGACCAACAACTCAAAATGCTGGCGACCTGGTCCAAACATGATTTTCTGTTAACTCCTGAGAAACTTCAGGAACAAAAGACCCCACTGTGGCTTAGCATAGGAGAGGCACAGGGTGTACTGTCAAATCCAATCCTAACAACGAGTAAGGTATTTGTAAATTCAAACAAATCAGAAACTACATCACCACAATTAAGGCCAGAAAAAGTATTTCATCACACAGGGCCTGTGGGAAAACCTTGTGACACTTAGCACTGACGGGAATATAAAGGAATCTTTTCTCTCAGGATGTCTTTAACAAGTGGAATCCAGATGGGAACTTGAGTCCACACCTGGTCAACATAGGCTGGCCATATGAAGCATCGCCAACACTCATTTGGCTAAACACTCTACTTATGGCTTCATTGTTTCAGGCTTACTCTAACCAGGGCAGAGTGTGAGACGTGTGTGTGTGTGTGTGTGTGTGTGTGTGTGTGTGTGTGTGTGTGTGTGTGTGTAGGCCAGAGGACAGTCTTTTGTTCCTCGGGCACAGGCACCTTGTTTTATTTATTTATCTATTTTTTAAAGATTTTTATTTTATGTATGTGAGTACCCTGTTGCTATCTTCAGACACACCAGAAGAGGGCACCAGATCCCATGACAGATGGTTGTGAGCCACTGTGTGGCTGCTGGGAATTGAACTCAGTACCTCTGGAAGGGCAGTCAGTGCTCTTAACTACTAAGCCATCTCTCCAGCCCTTTTATTAATTTTTAAAGATAAGGTCTCTTACTGGCCAAGTCTCCTACATGCCAAGCCGGCTAGGCTAGATCGTCAGCTGGTCCCAGGGACCCACCTGCCTCTGCCTACCCAGCACTGGAGTTACAACCCTGCACCGTGGTTAACATTTCCATGAGTCTGGGGATTGAATTCAGCTCCTGCTGCTTCCACATTGAGGAGTCCATCATCTCCACAGTCTGGGTTAGACCCTTTAACGAGCCTCGTTTTAGCATTGCTTATCAAAATACCATTCAGCACCTACCGGGAACTGACCAGAAATGCACATTTTCAACATTTTCAGACTCTGTTCCACACTCTGTGCTAAAGTGTGTGTGTGTGTGTGTGTGTGTGTGTGTGTGTGTGTGTGTGTGTGTGTGTGATGGGAAACCGAGCTGAGTCACGTGGACTTAGCAAGACCCAGGTGTTTCTGTTGCATATGAAACTTTTCGAACCACTGGCCTGTGATGTCAACATGAATTTCTCCTTACACCTGGGTTTTAACAAGCCCAATAGGTGATTATGGTGTGTGTGATTCAAGAATCGCTGGGCTGTGGGAAAATCCACACTGATTCTCGGGAACTAAATTATGGACTTTATTCCCCCCTAATGATCTAAATTTGGATTTGGATCTCAGACCGCCTTAGAGTCTGGAATCTTCTAGCTTCCTAGCGCTGATTTATTGTTAAGTGCTCTGTATTCAGGAAGGCCTTTTACCATTAAGGGAGAGTGATTTGCAGTAAGAGTACAACAGGAATTGGAACACGGGTGGCATTGTCTCACCCTTGGTGAACCGGTTCCCCTCTAACAAACTGTCATTTTCCGTTTGGAGGGTAAGGAAGGTTGCGTACCTGTTCCAAGCATGCCACACTCTGCTAGTAAATGCATCTTTCCTGTAATTGACTGAGCGTGTACAAGTGCCCTTCTGTGCCCACTAAGAAATAGCAGGGCCCGACACGGGAGTGAAACCCCATTTCCGTGTTCTTTTTTTTTTTTTCCCCTACCCTGTAAAAGCCCTTCATCCCTTCCAAGAAGAGAGGAGTCTTGGCAAAGAGGGAGGTTTTTTTTTTTCTCCAGGGTGACAAAAAGCACTTTCTCTCTACTCTTTTGTTGTGCTGTTAGATTTGAAACCCTTTGCCCTGAGAACAATAAACTGCAGAGTTACTTTATCCTCGAGTTTTCTACTGCGCCTTCTCCTGCCCTTAGGATAATGGGCCGCCATTTTAACACCAGAGAACATGTAGCCCCAGTAAATCCGAGTTGAATGTGACTCAGTCAGGCCTATAAGCGCTAGGCTCTTAGCTGGGCTGCTCTGAGAGGCTCAATTTAAAGCTGTGTGGCACTCCAGTTGAAGCCTGGCAAGCAGGAAATGGACTCCCACATCAATAGAATGCTAACCACCCTGGTGGGCATACAGCCCTGTAGGTAATTTGGAAAATCTAGGAAGTCGGCGAAGACGAATAAATAAGAGAGACCAGCCAATTTCCTTCTTCCTTTTTATGAAGACTGTGACTGTAGGCCACAATCTTCCTCCCATCGCTAATGAATGAAACCAGGGCATGGGGGAGTTTTAAATATGTGGTAGTGCTGAATAATCCACAGCTAAATGCATGATGGGGGCGTGAAGGACTTACATCCTCCTGTGGGACAGGGTGAGGGCTGGCAGATTGCATGAAAGGCTCTCTCCACACACAGAGTCAGAAAGGAAGACTGGGGGAAGGGAGGGTCTCCTCACGCCCTTAACCAGAAATATTGGATGTCTTTAAAATGGCTTCCTGCAACATAAAACCAGCCATAACACCCTAGCCTCGAGTGAAATGAAGGTTTGCTACTTAGTCTGATAATGAAATTATTGTAGACAGCCAATCTGGGCAAATCATGTCCCAAAGTTAATGTTTCCCCTTGTAATCATCTGATGTCTGTCTACATACAGCCTTCCGATGAACCAAGTAACTGCGGAGCGAGCAGCCTAATGCATGGAGAAGCCGAGGCTATGGAGTGGGAGTGGGGCTCCTTCCTGTCACCCCTCTCCCCACCATCTGTTACTGCTTACACTTCCCATCTCTCTGTCAGGACTTACAAAGAAGTCTAGAGGATGGACCTCTGAGCCTATCACTTAGAGCATCTATTTGGAATGTTTCGAGCCTGACTTTCCTTTTAGCTGAGAACCATCTTGAATGGCTTCATAGATTCCACCCAAAACACTCATCTGAAAGGCTCCAGAGAATACAAAGAAGCCTGAGACCTAACGTCTGGTGTTCTCGAGTGCCATATTTGACCCTTTTTTTCTACTCCACGTCCCTGTGACTCGGGGTTACGTAACCGTCTCCAAGTGATTTGCCAAGGTCAAAGTCTAAAAGTCAGTGACTACACAGAACTCAGGTCTTCTGTGTCCCCGTGTTCCTGAGACTAGTACCTGGCCGGGTGTGGTGGCCCACGTTTATAAACCCAGTACTCAGGAGGCGGAAGCAAGAAGACTATTGCAAGTTAGGGCTACCCTGCACTGTACATTGAGTTCTAGGCCAGGATGAGATCATCTAAACAAAGAAACAAAGATAAGAATATGAAGGTACCACTCTGTCAAGATAGGGAGAGAGACAGACCTAGGTAAGGTCTAGGTAAGGTCTATGCCTCTGATTCCTTCACAGAGGGCAGAAGCTCAGCAGCTGAGAAGCAAAGGCAGGGGTGGCCTGAGTTTTAAGTCAGCCTGGGCTACAAAGCAGGACTTTCTTAAGAAAAAACCTCAAGGGTTAGTGGGACAGCTCAAAGATTGTCCGACATGTGTGAGCCTCTATGGTTCAAGCCCCAGGACCAAAATACAATCAATCAATCAATAACAAATTTGGTAAGCGGGACATTGTTCCTCCCCACACCCACTCTACCCTCATGACTCCTTAAGAAAGATGAGGGAGACTTTCACCCAGATGACAAGAAAAGATGACGACATTTGAAGAGCTTCTCAGAGCCCAAGATGATACTTAATGTGTGTGGGGCAAGACCTGGGGAAATGCTTCTAGCTGGGATGAAAGAAATGGGGCTGCTTCAGGGCGCCGTGGCGATCAGTCATGTCAAGAGGGGTGGTAAGGAAGCTCGCCCTGACTCCGTAGTTAGGCTTGACAATTGGAACGAATTACTAATCCAGGATGGTTATGTCACTTAGAGTGCATTCAGTTGCAAGAAACAGGGAGGGAAAAAAAAAGGAAGTCTCCCAGTGGAAGTCAGGGATTTGATTTGGCAAGCCAAGTGTGCAGTCAACGACCCTGAGCCCAAGATTGAGTCTTCAAAGGGACTTGGGAGGAACTTCCTAAGACTTAGCCTGAGAAAATTCAAAATGCCACTTCTGCAATAGCCAAGAAAGTCACTAAGACAATTCTGGATTCAAGGGAAAGAGGAGTAGACCCCATTTATTTTCTCTTTTCTTTTTAATTTATTTTTTCAAGACAGGCTTTCCCTGTGGAGCCCTGGCTGTCCTGCAACTCACTCTGTAGTTCATGCTGGCCTCAAACACACAGAGATCTGCCTGCCTCTGCTTCCTGGTGCTGGGATTAAAGGGAAGCGCCCCCTGGCTAGATGCCCCTTCTTTTTTTTTTTTTTTTTTTTTTTTTTTTTTTTTTCTTTTTTCGAGCTGGGGACCCAAACCCAGGGCCTTGCGCTTCCTAGGTAAGCGCTCTACCACTGAGCTAAATCCCCCAGCCCCTAGATGCCACTTCTTAAGGAAAAGGGTAACAGATGTGTACAGGAGAGGCAGAAACTTTGACGACCATGAACCATATCTAACCTAGGGTTTCCATTGCTGTGAAGAGACGCTATGATCAAGGCAGCTCTTATAAAGGAAAATATTTAATTGGGGCTGACTTAACAGGTTCAGAGGTTCAGTTCATTATCATCATGGCAGAAAGCATGGCAGACGTGGTGCTGGAGGAGCCAAGAGTTCTACATCTTGATCCTAAGGCAACCAACCAGGAGGAGACTGAGCTGCAGGCAGCTAGGAGAAGAGTTTCCTCTACATTGGGTGGGGCCAGTGGAATAGGCCACACCTATTCCAAAAGGCCACACCTCCTAATAGTGCTAGTTCCTATGGGCCAGGTATATTCAAACCACCACAAACCACATGTGAAATGACCAAGCCCTACAGAGGCAGACCTCTCTCTAGCTCTCACAGCCAAATTCTTAGCCTTGGAGACTGCTAGTTTGCCAGTCCCACCTCAGCCATCACTGTTTGTGACTACTCAGTGCATAAATCAACACAGTTTATGATCTCTCCACTCACCCCTTCCCGGCTTTCCTGGGAATCCCAGCTCAAATCTCTGCTGGCTTCAAGCTCCTCCAAGTCCCTTCTACTCCTGGCCAGGCCTTTCCCATGAAGTTCCTTTCCCTGGGTAACTGATGCGCCATCCAAGAGCCCAGTGCTGGGGAAAATGGACAAAGAAGATCAAGACTGATCCTTACTCACTTGGTTTGCTTTTTGCAGCAGTTAGGGTAGGGGATATATTTCTGTGCTGGAATGCTTGCTTCTTGTCCATGAAGCCCAGAGCTCGATCCCCAAACTGAAAGAACTTAATTTGTGGTGTGAAGATACACAAGAGCTGCAGCAAGGGTCCATGAGAAAGGCTGGCATCTTCAGAAAAGTCCCCACTCTTCAAAGTGAAAGGCCATTGACTCTGACTTCTCAGGTGTTCGTAGCTCAGCTCTCTCGGCCTTCACAGTCCCCCACTCTGTGGCGGGACTGTGTCCCTCTGACTTAGCATCTTAGGCCCAGTGTTTTCTTAGGAGTGTTTAGCAGGAGTATGGAATGGAAGCTGCTGTGTCAGGAACGTCAGAGCTGTACCTGTCACTCCTTGCTACCAAGACGAAGGATCCAGCCAGTGTCCTGTGTTCCCCGTCTTCCATGAGCATCTTCGGAAGCCTCTTCCTTCTTTGGGCTATCTGACAATCTCCTTTTTTTTTTTCCTTTGAAAACTGCCATTCTAGGGTCTGGCGAGACGGCTCTCAGCAAATAAGAGCACTGACTGCTCTTCCAGAGGTCCTGAGTTCAATTCCCAGCACCCACATGGTGACTCACAACCATGTGGGATCTGATAGCCCTCGTCTGGCATGCTGGCCTACATACAAATAGAGCACTCATATACATTAAAAAATAAATAAATCTTTTTTAAAAAGAAAAGAAGGAAAGAAGAAAAGAAGCTTTGACTTTCAGATGTGAATACATGCCTAATAAATATTGAGGCCGTTTTCTTTATTGAGGCTTGGAAAAACAGAGACCCAGTCTCCTCTGACTGGAGGTGTTCCACCCTTCCGTGATGGTCAGTCTTTCCCACTCGACTGGGATTTAGAAACACTCCTGGGCGCCTGGGTTCAGGAGACACATTTCTGAGTGTGTATGTTGGTAAAGGAGTTCTTGAGAGGTGTAACTGATGAGAGAACACTCACCCCGAGGGCTGCAGCGTCACATCCAGTCTGAACAATGAAGAAAAAGCAGGGGAGGCAGGGTCGTCAACATTCGTCCCTTGCTACTTCTTAACTATGGACACATTGTAACCAGCCACCTCCCACTCCTGCTCTGTGCCTTCCCTGACTTTATGGATATCCCTCTCCCTCCCCCTCCCCCTCCCCCTCCCCTCTCTTACTCCTTCCCCTCTCCCACTCCCTCTCTTTCTCTCAGTTTTTTTTTGTTTTTGTTTTGTTTTGTTTTTGTTTTTTTCGAGGCAGGGTCTCTCTATGGCAGTGGCTCTCAACCTTCCTAATGCGGTGGCCCTTTAAGACAATTTCTCATGTTGTGGTGATGCACAACCATAAAATTATTGCCATAGGCGACCCCTGTAAAAGGGCCATTTGACCCCAAAGGGGTTGTGATCCACAGGTTGAGAAGTACTGCTTATGTAGCCCTGACTCTCTGTAGACCAGGCTGGCCTTGAATTCACAGAGGTCGATCTGCCTCCGCCTCCCAGTGCTGGGATGAAAGGCGTGCGCCATCACACCTACCTGGACTTTACTCTCCAACCATAAATCCAAATGAACATCTCTTCCTTACATTGCTTTCATCAAGACGATTATCACAGCAGACAGTGGAGGTGACTAGTATACACTCTAACTCAACCCTTCCTGGTGAGCTGAGGTCTGCCTCAGTAAGGAAAGTACTAGAACCACCCATGTTACTTCCCCCAGTAAAGAAAGCAAATGGCAGGTCCCCTCCCCTTCAGATCATTGCAAGGCAGAGTGGAAGAGAGGCAGGTGTCGACCCCCGAGAAAGAAAATCAGGTTGCAAAGAAGGATTGAAAGGGGGTCCTTGAGCGTGTCCATGTGGCTACATCTGAGGCCATCTTTACTACTTTTTTGATGTCTCCCACTTGTCCATGAATCACCCCCATAGAAGATGTCACTCAAACAAATCATATGGACCTCCCCGTTAGAACGCAGAAGCAGGACGGGATTGGATAAGGACATAAGGCTGTATGTCTGGTTCCAACCTGTTTTCATCAGAGAGTCCCTTCTACAGAGGTACAATGGGAGCAGCATCGAGGAGCTACAGAACTTCTGGTGGTGGAAACACTTGTCTGTGAAAATGCTCAGGGCAAGTTCCTGAGGTCACACGTGCACCCTCATCCATCACCCTCCTTGCCCCAATGCTTTGTTTACCAAGGTGGGACACTCAAGAGAAGGGGGTGATGTGACGACCTGAGCAGCTGCCAGCAGACCGCATGGCTATGACACAGCTGTCTAGACTTCTGCCCCTTGAGTTACAATGAAGCAGATGGCCAGAGCTCACAGAACCACCCACCAGTACCGTCTTCTCGGATAACCCATTGTACATGCTCGCCAAGTGATTTCCAAGCTACTATCTAACAAGTCACCATAGGTCCAGCCAGACAACTGGCTAGCTCTCAAATCCAGTATAACCCAGACCCCTCCTCCTTGAAAATGTGTCTATTAGGCAAAAAGCTTACAAGAAGTGAAATCCAGGAGCTCTGGGGACATCTGAGCAAGGAGCCTTCCATAACAGGGTTCAGCCAGGCAAAAAGAACCAGGTGGATTTCCTTTCTGACACTATGGAATGCCATCCCCATGAGCAATGTCTTGCGTATCATCAGAGACCAGAATGAGGCAGAAGCGGGCAAGCAGGCTAGCGCAGAGCCCTAAACTGTAAGGGAAAGCTCAAAAGAGGTAAGAGCTGCAGGATGGGTGGACATAGGTTTCTCAGCCAGACTTCCTCGTCCACTCTGCAACTTGTATGGTTTCTGGGCATCATAACTCCAGTCCTCACGCTTGTGCTTTAAGCACTGAGCCATCTCCCCAGCTCTTCTCCTCTTTGGTGGCCCTCCCTCACCCAAAGCAAGTAAACAGATGAGGTGGTCTGGCATCACTTTGTATAACTGAGCACACAACCACAAGAATCATGTCTCTCAGTGACTGTGTTTTCCCCATTTTGATAACCATCATTAGTCTGCCATTGTGGAATATTTACACAGAACTCTATGCCAAGTGCTATTCAAAGCACGTTCCATGTACAAATGCAACTAGCTGTTGCTACTCTGTGAGGTGGCTCCCAACTGTCTGTCACTCCTGTTCCAGGAGACCTGACACCCTCACCCAGACATACACGCAAGCAAAACACCAGTGCTCGCAAAATAAAAGTAAGCACATCATTTGTAAAAGAAAAGAAAGAAGCTCAGGTAAAATATGTTTATAATATATATATATTCATTTGTAAACTGTGTTTCTATTTTCAACCTGTCTCCAATAGCACACAAAATCATTTGATCATGGGTTATGAACCAGATTAATTGATTTGCAAGTTTTATTTAATTATAACAACAATTTGTTTAAAAAGCAAGGTAGGTTTTTCCTGTTTATTCTGCAGCAGATATTGCCACTCCAGACTTTTGAAGTGTAAAAGTACTATTGAACAGTCAAGAGTAAAGATTGATGACCTGTTCAAGGCCCTGGCGACTTCACAAAATACTACCTCCCAGTTATAAAATGCAAGCTAAAACTATTAAATTATAAAAACCCAAACAAACAAACAACAAACAAAAAAACAAACAAACAAACAAAATCCCAAGCCATAGAGTGTGTCCTGATTCGAGAGTCTGTTACTACTTTAGTGAAAACAGAGAGGCAGACCTCAATGTTACAAAACTCAGTCACATTTTTACTTCAGAAGAAAACCTGTTAAGCCATCCTCTGCAGCAAGGCGCATCCAGTTCCACATGCTCATTAAGACATTCACTAAGGTTTCCTTTGGGGGCACGTCGGGGAGATTGCTCAATGGCTAAGAATACGAGCTGGTGGCCGGAGAGATGGCTCAGTGGTTAAGAGCACTGACTGCTCTTCCAGAGGTCCTGAGTTCAATTCCCAGCAACCGCCTGGTGGCTCACAACCATCTGTAATGGGATCTGATGCCCTCTTCTGGTATGTCTGAAGACAGTTACAGTGTACTCATATACATAAAATAATAAACAAATCTATAAAGAATACTAGGCGGTCTTCCAGAGTATCTGGGTTCTGTTCCCAGATTGTGAGCCACCATATGGTTGCTGGGATTTGAACTCAGGACCTCTAGAAGAGCAGTTGATGCTCTTAACCACTGAGCCATCTCTCCTGCCCCCTGTATATTCCTGTTGCACAGACATACATACAGACAAACTCCATACAAAGAAAATAAAAGTAAATAAAATCTATTTTTAAAAAAATTAAAAAAAAAATCTTTCCTTTGAGGGTGTATGGGATCTAACTCTAAGTATCATTGAGTGAATGGACATTTAATGTTAATCTAATTAATAATTTTCTGACTTACCTTTTCAGCACAGTTATTCTTTCATTTTCAGTCTTTGAAATGAAGACCGTCTTCCAGGCTGATGGCCAGCCAGATGGACCCATAAGTGAGATGGGTCCTGTCCGCTGCCCTGGACTCTCCGGATGCAGCTTGTCTCTCCTTTCCTGGCCGGGAGGATAGATCTAAAGTGAGCGTCATTGTTCTGCTGCTGGTTTTGGATCAGGTTCAATTTTATAACCGTGAAACAGAGGCTTTTCCTATGGGTTTTCCAGCTGCTACCATGTGCATGTTGAGCATCTCCCAAAGGTTAAAGGCTTTGCCACCAGAGTGGTGCTATTGGTAGATGCCAGAGCCTTTAGGAGGTGAGGCCTACTGGGAGTTCCTTAGGTTGGTTGGGGCATGCTCTCAAAGGAGATTATACAATCCTAGCCCCACCCCCACCTCTCACAGGCGTGGGAACGCTCTCTCTTGCTCTCTCATCTATAAAGTGGACATCCATGCTCTACTGTAACTTCCATGTATTCTCTCTCTCTCTCTCTCTCTCTCTCTCTCTCTCTCTCTCTCTCTCTCATCCACCAGGTGGACTGTTCCTTACCATACACTCCTTCCATATGCTGCCTCCTGAAACAACAGGACAAATTGATCTTGGACTAAAACTTTCATTTTTTTTTTAATAACGTTCTTATCTCAAATATTTCTTGTCATAGTCACAGGAGGCTCACACACCAGCTAGCTTTGGAGTTAAGTTCAGCAGCCTGAGTTTGGGGTCCCGGAAAAGCAATGCCATAGCAGGGTACTCATCCGTCCTCCGTTCACAAAAAAAACGATCTGTGAAGCTGGCATTTGTCAAGAGCTATGCTGAGTACCCGTTCGTCGCCCAATGAAAACTGGACTTCCCGGCTTTAGGGAAGCTGTGGTTTAACTGCTTTTAGAACAAGACCAATTGGCCCTCTAGGTTCAGCAGGCCGTACATCAGTCATAATCTGAAGGACAGTACCAGGCCCTTGGGGAATGGTGTGTTTCATTGCTCCCCGATTCCATCATGACGTAGGCAGCACCCCTCTCAGAAACGAATATTTTTCATAGAAGCAATATATCATAATCCTGAAATCATATCATGAAAAAAAATCAGCAAACCAAGCCAATAAACTGTCTCTGAGTTTTCCCATCAGGTTTAACTTACTATATATTCATATTTACCACCAGACAGGGAAAGCGAGGTTTCACTGGAGGGAACTGAATCCTTTTTTTTTTTTTTTTTTTTTGTGACCCAGTAACTGAACTATCACAGTTTGGGATCAGCCTGGGGAAATGCCTCTACATTCTTTATTCAACAGATGGCCACTGAGGGGCTGAGGTGGGAGGGGAAGGTCACACTTGTTAAAGGGTGACACCTACTGGTAGGATAGCACACTGCAGCTCAGTTCTACTAGACAGTTAAGAGGCCCGCAGTCACAATGCGCGGGTATGGTTGGAGAGAGTTTTGTTCCCTAGCATCCAAACCCTCTTCCAACATGAGTGGCCTGCTCCCCAGTAAGGCATCCGAATTTCTAACACAGAAACAAAAGCTGAGAAGCTCTGCTTTGCCTAACAGTGGGCTCAGCCCACTAAACAGGATTGCCAATGATTTTGAATCTCAAGAGTCTCCTCCAAGGACTGGAGAGATGGCTCAGAGGTTAAGAGCACTGACTGTTCTTCCAGAGGTTCTGAGTTCAAATCCCAGCAACCACATGGTGGCTCACAACCATCTGTAATAGGATCTGATGCCCTCTTCTGGTGTGTCTGAAGACAGCTACAGCGTACTTATATGTAATAAATAAATCTCAAAAAAAAAAAAAGAAAGAAAGAAAGAAAAAGAAAAAAAAGAAAGAAAAAAGAAAAGAAAAGAAAAGAGGATCCTCCAAAGATTGGAACATAGAAGCACACTGGTGACAGAAACCAGCAATGGTGTGTTGGCCAAGCCACACACATGTTCTGATCTGACTATTTCTACTGTATGCCCCTGACACACACAGACACAACACACTTCCTGCTTCTGCTTCAGCAGTAAATTCTTACTACCCATGATTCTGCCAATAAACCACTTCTCCATTTAAGGTAGCATCTGCTGGTTAGAACCAGCAACTCTTGCTGGAACACTGTCAAACATTTGAGTGGCAGGCACCGTGTTACAACACCACAGGTCTCGGTCGATCCTCCCTCCCAAATACTTCCCTTGGCAAAAACCGCCAGAAACGAGGCAAAAAAGGCTAACCTGGTTGAGTCACACAACTAACTTGGCAGAACAAACTCAGCCAGTCTGAGGCTGTAATTGATTCTCTTAAACAATTCACAAAGCTCTGGGTTTGGGGTTTTTTAAGCTAGGACTTGGAAAAGCGTGAGAGTCCCAAGGTCTGTGAGCACACAGCAGGTGCCAGCAGAGAGAAGGCTTGCAGCTGGGTACAGAAACTGCAATGTTGCGGTGACCCTGGACACAATTTCACCACGAGGCTAGATCCACGTGTCTTTCACTGGCTAAGGACGCTTTCCAAGTCCTATACTGCGTTTTGTGAGTATGAATGTAGATCTGTCTTGTTAAGAAAGAACAACGCCTGGATCGACACCTAGATGAAGCCATGCACGGATCAGATTAGACTCAAGTTCCAGATCTGAAGCTCAAGCAGGATGTGGACCTACAGAATATGGACTTGGTTTAGTGCTTATATTCATTTAGTTATTTGGGTTTTTAAGGTTTATTTATCTTTATGTTTTGCTTGACTGTATGTCTGTGCATTAGATTCTGACACCGGAGTTACAGACAGTTGTGAGCTGCCACGTGGGTGCTAGGAATGAACCCCGGGTGTTCTACCAGAGCAGCCAGGACTCTTAACTGCTCAGCCCATAGTTTCTTGGTTTTTTTGATACGGGGTCTTGCCCAGCTCAAGCTAGTTTCAAACCCTCTCTGTAGCTGAGGTTGGCCTTGAACTCCAACTTTCTTCCTCACAGACTCCAAGTGCTGGGATTGTAGGCATGGGACACCACGTTCATCTTTCTCAGAAGGTGACTTTTAAAAAACACAAACAAACCAGGCACAATCACCACACGTGTAATGTCCCGGTCTTCAGAAGCTGAGACAAGAAGGTGGTTGGGAGTTCAAGAACAGCCTGTGTTGCTCTAAAGTAAGTTCCGAGCTAATCTGAGGCACACCATGAAAGCCTTTCTCAAAAAAAAAAAAAAAAAAAAAAAAAGACAGCAAAGGGGCCAGAGAGGCAGCTCAGTGGTTAAGAGCACTGCCTGCTCTTTCAGAGGACACAGGTTCAATTCCCAGCACCTCTAAGACAGCTCACAACTGTCTATAACTCCCATTCCAGTAAATCTAATGCCCTGTTCTGGCCTCCACAGGCAACAGGCACATATACACATATCTGGTACACCTATATGCATGCAGGCAGAACACTCATACACATAAAATAAAAAAATAAATCACAGGGAGGTGGAATCAACAAAAGAACAACCTTGAAGGCCACCATTGCTCTCTTGCGCCCCCCTCCTGGAAGACGGTGGGAGTGCAGAGTGGCTTCTCATTTATCCAGGCAGGTCTTGGTGCACACTCCTGGAGTTAAGGACCGTTCACTACCAAGCAAGAGAGGACATCTTACTCCTCTTAAGTAGCAAGCACTGCGTTAAGGCCCGGTCATCAGGCCCTCCTTGGAGAGTCAGTCAGACGGGTCCCTGCTGCTGCTGAAGAACAGCAGCCTCGTCTGAAAAGCGAGGAGGACCCGCTCTAACGTGGTATGCGGCTGGCCCGTCGTGACGACTCTCAGCTCCTCAACAACACTACTTACCTTGAATACCACGTGTTTGGTGCCAGCCTACTCTGTCTTTTGCACGCAGGGAGAGTGTCTTACCCTGGCATCCGGCCCTTACTGGATATGTGAAGGCTGGGGTTTCCCTCAAAATGACAATAACGATATAGCCATTTGTCTGGAGAGCCACCAATCAGTCACTGCCAAGAAGACACTCTGAGAAGGCAGCCTTCAGGAGCCAGCCTCGTCTTTAGGAGAACATCGGATGCACTTACACACGCTAAGATGGCTACCCAGATGCCCTGACAGGATAGGGCCACCGTCGCTTGTGCGGTCTGGGTAGGCCACGTCTGTGATTGCAGCACAACAGACAAGACACATCAGCCGTGTCTGTCCTTGTCTCTTCTCTCATTTGGGGGTAAGGAGGGGCCTGGAGTGGTTGGATTTAATTTAATTTTCTTTTGTTAAATTAATGAAATTAATTTTAATTATATGTATATAGGTTTCAGTGCATGAATAGGCTACGTATTGTTCAAATCCTTATCCTTACTTTGCGTATGGTGCCTTTAATAAGCTTCTATCTGACGGTTGTTCCTAAAATAATGGATTTTCATGTAGACTGCTAAGAGGATACACAGAATCATGATCACTAGCGGGTTAGAGAAGAAGGGGGTGGGAGGCTGAATACTGGGTGCCCAAATGCAGATAGAATTACTAACTTCTACAGATTGAATTCCACCAATAGTAAAGTAGATGGAATCGGAGGACATTAATAATCATAAACCAGATGCGGAATGACGGGATTTTAAAAACATAATATGAAGGTCCTACCTCAGAAAGCCTACCTCAGTGGTCTGCAGTGGTATCCAGGCAGGATTTGTAAAGGGCTTTGTTGGGATGTATTTTGTATACCATAAAGTTCATCGTTGTAAGTCGAATGGCATTTTAGTAAGGACACACCCGGGCCTGCAGCATGGCCATCTAGCCTGCCTCCTGCTGTTTTCTACAGAGCCCCCGAGGATGATGTGTGGTTTTCTCACTCCTTAAAGATTTGTTTTAAACCATTTTAATCATGGAATGGGGGAATGCACACCTGAGTACGGCTGCCCAACGAGGCAGAGGCGTCAGATGCCTGTGGAGTTGGAATTAATTGTAGGCAGTGTGAGGTGCACCCTGCAAACAGAATTCTGCAAGAGCATGCTGTGTCTTCATCTCTAAGCTACCACTTCTTTCCCCAGCTCTAAACACCACTGTGGTCCACGTCTAATCTGCAGATTCCAAGTACCAGTGAGAGAGGGGTCTGGTGTGCAGGGTCTGGTTACAAGTGACCATTCTGGACATCAGAGAGCTAAGCTTCTTAATCTTGCCTCACCAACTTTGGTCATTTTCTGTGAGACTATTTCCCTGTAAAGAAAGGCCTCTAATTTTATATCAAACATTCTTGGTGGAAATAAAATGAATTTTATAGCAAATAACCTGTAACCAGCTTTACAAGAACATAAAATAAAAGATGTCTCCATACATATCCACACCCGTGGTAAATATGAAGTGTACATTTCTGCACAGGCTTTAGGGACACAGAGCTCTTTTGTTCTGTGGTAAAATTAAAAGCCTGAAGTGCTACCTTCAAAGTCAATTTTATTGCCTTGAAAATTAACACGAAAACACATTTACCTCAGATTGAAAATCATGGTGATTACTATGCTATTGTCTTTGGGTGTTCAAAATGTCCTCAAGGGAAAGAAGTAGAGAAGCACCAGAGTATTTTATTGTTATGTCACATAAACATGGACCCAGGAGCACACCGCCTCAGGAGGCCTGGGAAAGCAATCCCTTAGGAGTGACTATGTAGAGTTGAGATTCTCTTGCCATTTGAGGCATGCAGGGCAAGCAAGCACTTGTGAAAAGGGTGAGCCCCGGGGAGCAAGAATGAACTTGAAAGATTTCACAGAAACATCAGCCCCAGAGGTCTACAGACATGTGAGCAAACCACAGCCACAGGCTGCTGGTGAGTCACTGGTTTCTCAACAAGAAATCCTCCTTCCTTCATGGGCCTGAGCTGCCAGCCACAGTCAGCAGCTGCCATCCACACTGCCAGGGCTTGGGAACTGTTATGGGGTGCAGTTGGAACGTGACCCCACCCAGACCACTCCCTAAAATTGCAAAGCTTTAAAACAGTGCCCCCAGCCAAGGAGGTGCGGTCCACGGTTGAGCTCAGAAATTCTTCAGCAACAAGGCTGTCAGCACTGGAGACGCGGTTCTGAGGCAAAGTGGCCTTTGACTGTGAGGAGGGAAAAGAAAAAAAAAAAAAAAAGACAAAACAACAACAACAACAAAATAAAACCCTGGATTTTAGTCAAGTCTAAATCCACACCCTGGCTTGGAACCCTCAGCTTTCGCAGAGATGCTGAGGATAAGCATTAAGCTACCACCACCACCTGTAATTATCAACCGGAGGTTTTTCTAATTTCTTCATCCACGGGAAAACTTCAAGTGAGTTTGAAGGAAAAAAAAAAAAAATCTCCCGAGAAGATTGACTACATGCTGCGGCCTGCTTTCTCTTCTTCCAAGTCACAGGAGAACAGAGAAGTCAGAGAACCTCGGAGAGATCAAAGGAGAAAATCTCCCAGAGCAAAAAGAGTACTGTCAGCCATAGACATTTTTAAGGAAAGATATAGAAACAATGTAGCAACCTCTGTAGCCAGAAACAATGGCCCATTGCTGAGGGACACAAAAGAGATGGACTCAGATCAGTGAGCCCGAAACGAGCAGGGGAGATCAGTTGTATGGTGGGATGTCTCCAGGGAGCTCCAGGTTCGACAAAAAGGACAGTGAGGGACCCATACAGAGTAGAAGGTTCTAGGGCACCCACCATCGGAAATGGCTGAGAGATTGTAGGACAGCATACAAAAAGTGGTTGTACACACACACACACACACACACACACACACACACACACACACACACACACCACACACAGTAGGAACACATATATACTGAGCAGTGCAGACAACAAGTCCCAGAGGCATCCACACCCTGAATTTGGCCTCGCCCAGAAGAAATAGAAGCATTTTCACCAGATCTCCTGACTCACGGTGCCCAGCCCTGTCTCACCACTAAAGATAACTCATTCCCAGTACTCACTGAGCCTCTCTTACCAGAAGAAAACAGAACCAAAGACCACCAAGCATCTAGAGCACTGTGAGGGAGATACACAGTGCTTTACCAAGATACAGTTGCTGTACAAAGAATATCTTTTCTGGTCAGCGTTGACACACACTTTTAATCCCTGCTGCACTGGGGGAGGCAGAGGCAGGTGGATCTCTGTGAGTTTGAGGCCAGCCTGGTCTACAGAGTGAATCCAGGACCGCCAAGGATACTCAGTGAAACCCTGTCTTAGAAGAGGAAAGCAGGGACAGCAACAAAAACCCCACGACAGTGACCCTCAAAACCAAAGTCATCAGAGACTCATTTAACAGATTCCCTTGCAGAGTGGACAGGAGAAAACAAAGACTGGAAGCTGACGGTAAAGGAGAACAGTTCTCCCAGACAGAGGATCGGGGAGGAGAGACCAGCACATGACAGGGACATACATTTATGAGAGAATATCTGAAAGAATTCCTAAAAGAAAGAAGAAAATGTTGCTTTGATTTTTTTGTTGTTGTTGTTTTGTTTTGTTTTGTTTTGTTTTGCTTTGAGGGTGGGGGGGGCAGGATCTCTTGCAGCCCAGCCTTGAATTCTCTAAGTTACTACGTGGGCCAGGGCTACTTTGAACTTCAGACCCTGCCTATGAAGTTCTACAATTACAGACACCCAACACCATGACTAGGTTTTAATTGAATATTTTAAAGAAGTGGAAAAACAAAAGCAGAAAAACCCTCTGTGTTAAAAACTGCTATCTTGCCAAACAGTGACTATCAACAAAGACAGAGGAAGTGTAGAATCCAAATAGAAGTCTGGAGATAAGATGCAGTAAGTAATGTGAAAAATGCTATGTTGAGCTCACAATTCAGATTAGGGCAGGCCCAGGAACTGACGAAGGGCTGGAAGGATGGTCCAGTGGTTAGGAGAATGTACTATCTCACAAAGGACCCAAGTTCTGTTCCAAGCACCTACTCCTGCTGGCTCACAGGTGCCTGGAAGTCCAGCTGTAGGGCTCTGAGGCACGAATCAGTGAAGCTGAAGATAGATCAATGGAGAGATAGATCAATGCATTTTGAGAAGAAAATGAGGCAAAATCTTAAGAAAGCATAGACAATAAAGTGGTAGACAATCTGGCTTTCAGCTGATTGTTTTGTTTTGTTGGCTGGCTATGTCCTCAACTAATAATTCTAATTTTTGGGCTCTGTACCAAGAAAACAGAAAAGGGACACACAGGATTTAGTCACCAGCATAAAAACAATCTACCCAAGGTGGAAAGTCAGAAGTAAGCAGGCAAGTCCTCACAGATTGAACATTAGACAGCATTCAAAGAGCTTATAAGAGCCCTTGCTAATGTGCAGCATGCTCTCGATGTCAAGCCGAGTGAGTAAAACAAAAATCAAAACAGAAACTAATATTAAAATTAAAAGGGTATAGAAATAAATGATTTCCAAAGGGAAATAACCCCAAATTTTATGCTTTTTAACCCAATGTTTTAATGTGGTTTTAGAACTTCTGTTTCCTTTAAAATTCTGCCTTTCCCTATTTTATTCAAAGGTAAAGTTGCAATCGCTTATAAGACCTGAAAAGATTAAGTGAAGGAGAAAACCCTGGACTCCATACAGGGCTGCCTAAAGGGCCAATGAGAAAATCAATCACGCCATCCCTGAGTGGAGAGCTAGTGTGACCTAAAATTAGTCACCTGATAAAAGTCACAGAAAGTAAGGTAGAAGACCCTGAATATAGGAGAAATCCAGATTCTTCCCCCCTGAGAAATGGAAAGAATTTCCCCAGAAGCCTCTAGAAGCCAGAATCAAAGTTGAATGTTGAGGTCATGGAAACCACATAAGGGGGTTGTGGTGTCTCTGGAAGACCATAAAAGGACAACTTTTGAGGCATTGTTCAGTGAGCAGGGGGTGGGGGCGATGCCACAGCCAGGGACCCCAAGGAAGAGGCGCCTGTCTAAAGAGGTTCTCAGGAGCTTTGTGAGCCACAAACAGAGCCTTTCCTCAGTGCGCATGCGCTCCTCTTATCAGCCCTCCCAGGCTTGGCACGGCAACCACCCAGGGAGGTGAGTGCGTGCCACTCTCCTTGTAAATTGCAAGTTGCTCCTTTGTTGAAAAGAGAGGCACAGGAGGGTTTCTAGAGTCTAAATTATATCCTGGTAAAAGGAGAACTGTACCCTGACATGGCAAGATGCTATTTCCTGGGTCTGTGTGCTGCTTTTATTTTTCTTTTCCCTCTGACTTTAGAATTTACTAAACATCTCAGATGTACATCGGATCCATCTCTATACAGCTATAGCTATCATCTGTTGCTTTTAAGGTGTACTGAAGAGAGGAGAGGCTTTCATTTTAAAACGCGAACCGTTCTGAGATGTTAAAGCATCACCCAGTGTGTTGCCTGCCTGTAACCCTGGCACTAGGGCAGTGGAGGCAGGAAAGTCAGGATTTCAGGGTCATTTTCTACTCTAGTGCATATGGAATTCAAGGATAGCCTGGGCTATATGAGACTCTATCTAAAATAAATAAATAAATAAATAAATAAATAAATAAATAAATAAAATAACTTTTCTTTCATTTAAAAGCATCATTTAAAAGTTGGGGATCTAGCTCAGTGATGGGTGCTTGTCTAGCAAGCACGAGGCCCTGGGTTTGGTCCTTAGCTCTGGAAGCAAAAAAAACAAAACAAAACAAACAAAAAACCCAAGGTAACGGGCACATGCAACCTTGCCCGGTGGTAGTGGCGCAGGCTTTTAATCCCAGCACTCTAGAGGCAGAGGAGGCAGACGGATCTCTGTGAGTTCGAGGCCAACCTGGTCTACAGAGTGAGTTTCAGGACAGCCAGGACTATATAGAAAAACAGTTTCAAAAAAGAAAAGTAAATAAATAAATAAAAATAAATAAATCATCAAAGTCCAAATACCAATGAATGGAATAAACATAACGATTCCAAAAGCGACGCTAGCAATTTAAAATTGTGAAACTAAACCCACAGGAAGACTCTGAACTATACAGATTCATGATCTCCACAAACACAGGGCGTCTGTGTGCTTTGAGCCACCCGTCATTCTAGTTGCTATGAACGGACAGCTTCTGAGCCCTGCTTAGGAGAAGCAGCAGGATCTGGCGAAAAAGAAACAACCCTCGTCTCTACCAACACCTCCAAGCACGGCCACCATAAGACACCATAAGCACCAGGTAGAAGGCATCTTTCTGTTCGATCCCCGGAGACTGAACTCACCATGGTGGCATGAGAGGGGGGTGGCTTGTGTAGATGGATTTCCTGCAGGCAAAGCCGTGGAGGAAGGACAGTGAAGGCAGAAAAGAGAAATATGAGTCAAACTAGAGAAAGGAGACTCCTTCCCGATTAGATTGTGGTCCCCAGGTTATCTCTACTCTAGACTTAGCTAGCCTGGAGCCTCTAGCAGTGAGGTCAGCTTTAAATGAAGCCTTACCGATGGCTTAGAGGATGAAGAGGTACAGGCAGTGACTGTGCAGAAGCAGAGGTGGAGAAAACCCAGTCTGGCTCCTTGGTTCCTTTGCCCCGGCTGCATCTCAGTCTATCCTAGCTAGGGTGTCCTGCCGTTTTGGACAGCCCCGAGACTAGGTAGTAAGAAGAAACAGATATCTGGTACAATGGAATCTAATATGAACATTTTCAAAGTAAGTGTAAATGAAGTAGCAGCCCTCCGATTGCAGACCAGACACCCACGGCAGTCACAATCAAATGAAGGGGAGCAGCGAGCTTTCTTGGATGGCTGGAGACAGAAGCTGCCAGTCATCCTGTGAGATTAGTGTGGATTCCTGGGTAGCTACATCTAGAAGGGAGGCCATTACAGCCTTGTAATTTTCTGAGAGATTTGCCAAACCCTCAACAATGAGCCACCTCCATGGTTAACCACAGCAAGGACCATGGGGGAAGTAATGGGACCAGATTCCGGCTCTGACTCAGCCTTGAGGGAATGCTTCTCCCTCTAGGAAATCCCTAATGACACAGTAGCTTCTGCTATATCTTCCACCAATGGCCAACGCCTGACACACCTCGGAGCCACTGGTCTGTGGCCATGCCAGGATGAGTGGGCAGAAGGAAGGGCAACGGGAAGAATGCCTTTGTGAGACGCTGTGAAGTCCTCTGAAATAAATTTGTTCTCAGCCACATAATGGGTCATCAATGAAGGCACGATATCTGCACTGTCAAAGGAAACCCTCTGCGATGTGGGATCGGTGGAAAAAGCAAGTCACAGAGCAGACAGCCCGATCTCGCATGTTTAAAGAAGATATACGTGCCCAATTGCAAGTACATGGAAGTTTCTGGAATGAGCAAAAAGACACTATCATTTCTAGGGATAGGATGGACGGGGAGTTTTATTTGTACCTGACTCCCTTTCTGTGCTATTTTACAATTTCAAAGGAGTTTAAAATTCTTCTAATTCATATGAAGGTCAAAGCCAAGGAAAATAATGATAAATGTATGCTAAGCAAATGAGATGAAAACCACCCCCCAGCGTAGATCTCTCTGGGCTAACGCATTTCTTTATTAGTAAGGGACTTACTACGTCCTGCTACGTGCTACTTAAAAATAAGATTGTTATTCTGACCCAGAATTGTCCCTGTCTAAGAGAACTGCAGGGACAAAAATGGGGAAGCGACTGAGAGAAAGGAGGTCCAGTGACAGGCCCAACTTGGGATCCATCTCAAGGGGAGGCTCCAAGGCCTGACACTATTACTGATGCTATGATGTGCTTACAGACAGGAGCCTAGCAGGGCTGTCCTCTGAGAGGCCCAAGAAGCAGCTGACTGAGACAGACACTTCCAGATACTTACACCCAACCATTGGACTGAAGTTGGGAACCCCTGTGGTTGAATTAGGGAAAGGTTGGAAGAAGCTGAGGAGGAGGGCGACCCCATAGGAAGACCAGCAGTTTCAACTAACCTGGAACCCCCCCCCCCCGAGATCTCTCAGACACTGAACCACCAACCAGGCAGCATACATGAGCTGATTCCAGCCCCAGCACCCCCATTTGCCTCTCCCCCCCAGCCCCCCTTCCCCACCAGCCCCAACACATACACAGCAGAGGACTACCTGGTCTGGCCTCAGTGGGAGAAGATGCACTTAACCCTCTAGAGACTTGAGGCTACAGGGAGTGGGGAGGCCTGGTGGGGGAGGGGGCATCCTCCTGGAGACAGGGGTGAGAAGGAATTGGATGAGGAACTGTGGGAGGGGGGACCAGGATGGGGCAACGATGGGACTGTAAAAAAAAATAAATAAAAGTAATAAAGGAATAAGATTGTTCTTTATTATTTTAAATTATGTTTACGTCTTTATGTAGGTGTGTGTGCAGGTGAGTGCAGGTGCCCATAGAGGTCAAAGGTGGAATTCTCCAGAGCTTCCCCCCCCCCGCTGTTGTGAGCTTCCTGGCATGGTGCTGGGACGGAACCAGGGTCCTCCTAGCTGCTGCCTCTCTGACCCCCTCTGTTGTGCTCATGCTCTGCTCTGTGGGTCTCAGACTCGCAGTGAACAAGTAGTAACAAAGGTCAAATGTGGCCACTCACGCTTGAAGTCTCGGCACCTAAGAGGACGCAAGAGGGTCAGGCTTTCAGGCTCAGCCTCAGAGACAGCTAAGTTGGAAACCAGCCCGGGATACATGAGAGCGTGCCTCAAGAACCAAGGTAAAACAAACGAACGGTGTGCATATGTGCACGGAGCGAGACGCAAACATGGCTAGATGCTGAGCAAGCACAACGAACCACTCTTTTTTTTTTTTTTTTTTTTTTTTTTTTTTTTGGTTCTTTTTTGGGAGCTGGGGACCGAACCCAGGGCCTTGCGCTTCCTAGGCAAGCGCCTACCACTGAGCTAAATCCCCAACCCCAAACGAAACCACTCTTAGCACTCAGAAGCCTTCGTGGTGGCCACCTAACGATCCCTTCTCTCCATGTCTGGAAACAGCAGCCCTCGTCTGTACCGGATGTCGGGTGGTTTCTGTCAAAGTTCCCACCTCCACGCTGCCAAGGAGCGGTCCCCACCCTGGCGGACCCTATGCAGACGGAAAGAACTGAAGGCACCAAACTGGGGGAAGGCAGGACTCTCTGATAGGCAGGAAACTCAAGCCCAGAGGAAAGGGAAATGCAGAAAAACAAGACCCTTATTGCACGTGGGACCAAAATTTTGACAGCCACAGAGGAGATGGGAGCAGAGACGATGGCAAAAAAAAAAAAAAAAAAAAAAAAAAAAAGAAAAGAAAAGAAAGAAAGAGTCACCAAAAACCAGTATAACAACCGGAAATGATGCTTTCAACAGCTCTTCCCTAATTGGCTAGGTATGAAAGATTCAACTAATCAGGGCCCAGCTGGTCAGTCTCATCATCTCAGTGCCCACTTTCCCCCACAGAACTCTAAGAAGAAGGAAGACCTTGTATTAGTTTCTTTACTGTTGCCCGGATAAAGCATCATCACCAAGGCAACTTATGGGGGCAGGGAGGAAGAGCTTACTGGGCTTATGGGATAGGGGTCCGCAAAGGTGGAGGCATGGGTGAAATGGAGGCGTAACAGTCTGAGCAGGAAGGAAAAGCTTGCATCTTCAAACCCAAGCGGGAGGTGGGGAAAACTAACTGGAAATGATATAGGTCTTTAAACGCTCAAAAACTGCTCCCAGGTGCACACTTCCACCAAGTCCGTGCCACTCAAACCTCCTCAAACAGCGCCACCAACCGGAGACCAAGTGTTCACACAGCTGAGTCTATGGGAGACATTTTCACTCAAACCATCTCACCTAAGAGTTTAGAGCTGGATCCCAGCTTGGAGGCTTCCAGAGGAAGGTCCTAGACTCACAACGGGAGGGAAGACAGGGGAGACCGCTGGCTGCTCTTGGGCCCTGATGCTTTGAAATGGCTCCTGATTGGCTTATGGAGGCCTTCAGGAACTTCCAGCTGTAACATTTCAGTACCGTAATGGAGTCCTGCTGCTACAGAGAGTTCAAATTTGGTTCATTTAAATCCTCCCGCGGCAAACTGACTTAAGTCGACTTACTCATTTTCAGTAAAGTTATCTCCTCTTAGCACCCTTTGCTGTCTGCACACTCATCCTTGAAGAAGGATAGGACAGGACAAGAACCCCGTTAGAGACAGAAGCCACTCTCCACCCCCAACAGCACATTCAAAGGCATCCCAGCCACGAGTATCGGATAAGGGACAAGTAATGTTCTAAGTTGTACCAACCAGAAACTTCTCTAAGATTTGCATCTAAGTCCTGAAAGGAAAATGTGTTTGAGCTGTGCAGACAACAAGGACATGACCTAGCCAGGCAGAGGTAAGCAGAGTGGAGACGTGGGGCATGGAGAATCGGGGACAGAGTTGAGAACATCATCTGAATTCCTGGATCCCAACAAGCTTAAAACCGAAAGCACCCTCTTGGCCTTCCTGTTCGAACGATCAATAAGTCTAATGTCTTAGTCTACTTCATAGCGCTATCACTAAGTCTCTGAGGCTGAGAATTGTATGAAGGAAAGAGGTTTATTCATCTCACAGTTTGGAAATCCATGATTGGTAGGCTCATCTGGTCAGCCTCTGGGGAGGGTCTCCTAGCTGTGGACGGATGGCATCACCGGGCCAGAGAAAGATAACATAGCAAAAGAAGAGGCAAGGGGCACGGAGGGGCCAGGCCCACTGTTTCACAATGATAGCTGTCATAAGAACCGACTCACTTCTTTTTTAATTAATTAATTAATTAATATGTATAAATCATTCAGCTTTCTGCCTGCATGTATGCCTGCAGGCCAGAAGAAGGCATCCGATCTCAATACAGATGGATGTGAGCCACCATGTGGTTACTGGGAATTGAACTCAGGACCTCTGCAAGAACAGTCAGTGCTCTTAACCTCTGAGCCATCTCTCCAGCCCCCCGACTCACTTCTTAATACCAGCATTGACAGCATAGCCACTGCCATCCTTCAGGGATATAATACTGGGGACCAAATGTAAGCATGGTGATCTTTTAATGTAATATAATGATGGCTTTACAGAGACAAACAGTATCCAGACGAGAGCAGTTTCTTGGGCTTTCTTGATGTTTCTCTCCCTTGCAACCTAAGAGCTCTTAACTAATTACTGTCACCATTGTCTCATCAAAGGGTTAACCATCACTCCAGGATCAGGGAATTTCGGCCACATTCAAGATCCAAGTTAAGTTTTATATTCTTATTCTGAATGTCATTGCTAAGTAGGAAATCCTATTTATTCTTCAGGAAAAGGAGGTTCAGGAATTCATTACATGAAAATACAGTTCATCTACAGCCAAGTCTAGAGAAAAAATAATTTCCTCAACTTTTTCTGTCAAAAAAGAGTCTTTATTGTACATCAAAGGCAAGCAGAGCCCTCTGCAAAATCAGCTAGAGGAAGGAAGGAGGGCTGACCTCTGTCCTGATGATGTCATCGTGCTAGGTGCCGGCCTTCGATGGTTTTAGCACTGCATTGTTGCTAATTTCTAATCCAAAAGCATTCTCAGCAACTGAGCTGTTCTTTTATAGAGTCTCCCTGTGTAGCCCTAGTTATCCTGGAACTCACTCTGCAGACCAGGCTGGCCTTGAACTCAAAGATCCACCTGCCTCTGCCTCTGGAGTGCTGGGATTAAAGGCACATGCCCCCACCATGCCTGACCCATGTTTAGGAATCTGACAGTAAGAAAGATCAGAGTTACAGAACCAGAGCGTGAAGCTGTCCTTTCTATCACTGAGTGAGGGAGAGGACAACGGGAGGCACAGGCCAGAGGGTACATGTAGATGACTGTCTGTAAGCAGGTGAGGGTAGCTGAAAATCAAGGCTAGAGCCTGTGATTGGACAGTAGAAAAGGAGGGCGGGCTGAGAGTTTTTGAGAGACAGGAGGGACAGGAGAGTAAGGAGAAGGAAGGAAGATGGAGGAACAGAAGGGCAACCCAGATCCGTGTGGCTTTAAATAGCCACAGGTAGCTATGGATATTATATAAGGGGTGGATTAGTACAGGAAAATTTGTCCAATATAAGTAGGCAGCTCATATCAATATCAATTGACTGAGTTCTTTTTGGGGGTGCTTTGTGGGTGAGAATCTACTGATAAAAATCTGCCTCTAAGAGTTTTGATTTTACTGGGCTACGGGGATTTGTGACAGCCAACCACGAGATGGGCAGCATGGAGCTAGCCATGCAGGCAGCGGGACCGCTGGGGCCAGAGAGTAGCCGGTGCTAGCGTGGGATGGCACAGCCTTTTTTATTATTTAACACAACAGATACAAAGTACAACTTAGTCTAGAAAGATGAGCAAGACTGACCTTTAAAAGGGAGTTGATTGAGCAGCCCTGTCATACAGAAAAGGCAATTGTGAGGCAGCAGAGATGGTGGTCTGCAGTTACTCTCTTATCCTACAGCATTATGTGGTAAACCTCAAACAGAAGCAAGAAAACTTATGTAAGCTTAAAACGAAATTTTAATAAAATTTATTTTTAAAAAAACTGTGAGTCTTTTGAGAAATTATGAAGATCAAGGGTGGCAGCACAGCCTTGGTTGGGCCAACAGAGTAGGTTGGGGGAGAGAGAGAGAGAGAGAGAGAGAGAGAAAGAGAGAGAGAGAGAGAGAGAGAGAGCGCAGTAGGGGTTGGATATAGCACAGAAGCTCTGCTTTCTTAGTGAGATGCAGAAGGAAATCTCCTGAACACCGGAGGGAAAAGCAGAGGCTAAAATGAGTTCAACTCCTATAGCGAAGACAAGAAATGGACTCTGCAGAAGCATCCAGTGCAGGAGGGGAAAGGGACCCTAAGCAGAGCTGGCAGCTGGGAATTCCTCTGCGGCCAGGCCAGAATTCTACACACATCCCATTCTGTGATCACCGCTAGCAAGGGCTAAGCTGGAGAGGAGGGGTTAGAGAAAGAAAGTGCAATTCCGAGTGACACCAACAACTCCTAAGAGGAATCCGGGGTCAAGCCTGACACCTTAGAATGGGCTCTAGAAGGTGCTGAGATCACAGAGCCTCCGAGACCTCTCTTGCAAGTGAGGGACTGACAGACAGCATGACAGCATCTGGGGTCCTCTTGAGATGTGAAGTCTACAGTGGTTTCTCACTCTGAGACTCAGGCTTTACAGGTTAGGAAGGAAGAGAGGTGGGGTGAGATTCAGTTTCCAGTCTGACGGGAAATGCTAAAGCGCAGAGCTGGAAAGAGCTGGATTTGATCTGTTTCTTCCTTTGTGTTAAAAGAAAATGTATAAAGATGGGGCAGGAAAGACAGCTCGGCAGCTAAGAACAGGACAGAACCTGCATCATGCTGTTTGGACTCTCAGCCTGCAAATGTGGGAACTAAAGAAACCTCTTTTCTTTATAAAGGTAGCCTGCCTCTGGTATTTCATTACACCAATGCAAAATGAATTAACACAGAATTATTTTGCAACCCCTAAAAGACCAAAAGTCCAACAGAAACACGAAGGACATTCACCGTTGAATTCTCAAAGCCTCGGTAAGGTTTTTTTTAAGGATGCAAGTGAAAACACGAGAGCCCTAATTTTAGTTTTATACCTTGGCAAATTTTTTAAAAGCTTGATAAACCTAGAATTAGTTTTATAGGATGGGGGTGGGAAGTAGTCTGGAGGGTAATTAGTAAAGACCTGTAAAGTTTTAAATGCATGTATTCTTTAAGGTGATAATTAAACTTTTAGAAATGTTTCCTATAGAGGCAGATGCGGGCACAGTCACAGACACAGATGTTCACAGCAGAGTTGTTCATAGCAGCAAAAGGCTGGGGGCAAACTCAATATCCTTCAATCAGGGATTGATTGAATAATTATAGGTTCCTGGTGTAAAAGAACACCAGGCAGCCACTCCTAAAGGATGCACTGTCTACACACGTGCCTGTGAAGCCATCTCCAAGATCCTTGATGGGGTGGGAGTCTGTCGAGGATGATGCAATTTGATGGTGAGGAGGTTTTTTTTTGTTTGTTTTTTTTGTTTTTGTTTTTTTTTTAAGGCTACAAACTTGCTCTAGGAGAAAACAGGAGGAAGTGCACAGTCACAGTGGAGGTCGGGTTAAAGAGGAAGCTATTCACTTTTCCGCCTCCCGCACTCCATCTTCCACTGTATCTTTTTTTACATCAGTGTGTGTGTGTGTGTGTGTGTGTGTGTGTGTGTGTGTGTGTGTGTGTTCCTGTAGAGGTCAAAGGATGACGTTCCTAGAATGGTTCTGTCCTTCCACTGTGTGGGTTCAGGGAACCAGCTAAGGTCCTCAGGCGAGGCTACACTGTGTCTTTACCCACAGAGCCAGGAGCCAGCCTTTCAAATTGCCATTTTAATAACTAGCTAATTGGACTGGAGAGATGGCTCCGTGATTAAGAGCACTTGCTGTTTTTGCAGAGGACATGAGTTTAGGTCCCAGCACCTAAATGGTGGCTCACAACCAACTTCAAGTTCAGTTCTAGGGGATTCGACGCCCTCTTCAGACCTCCCATGGCACCAGGCACGTACGTGGTGCACAGATATACATGCAGGCAAAACACACATACACATAAGATGAAAGAAATTAAAAGAAAAATTAGTTAATTAAAAAATATTTAATAAATATTAGGTCAGGATTGCAGAAGTCCATGGTATTTTAGATTCTATGATCCATTCAAGCAATGACAACACGTGGAAAAGTCAAATGATGGGGGCTCAACAGGGAGGAAAGAGGCCAGGGAATTGTATCTAACAAAATAAAATTGATAACATACAATAAACAGCAGATAGAGCGATGGCACGGAGCCGCCCTCCGTGCTCACTCTGGAAAGCAGCGCGCCACCACCAAGCGCTTCCAGGATCTAGGCAGGATCCTCGGAGCCGTTTCCCTAAGGATGAAGCGAGTGGGTCCTGTGGGCTGGCACGGTGCAGCCTCTGACTCGCGGTCGCACAAGCGGGCTTTGCGACAGCCGCCCCGCCTTCCCCATCCCGCCCGGGTCGGGCTCTTTCCCGAGGCCACAGTGCGACCCAGCGGGCCGCGGGGAAACTGCGCCGCCACCGGGGACACCCGGAGCCGCCTGTGGAAAGCCCGGGTATCTGCCAAATCAACCTTGCCAGACCTGATTTTCTCTCTTGCTGTCTTACATCTGATGATGTGGCTGAAAACGAAAGTTCTGGAATATTCTGGTGACTTGGGGGTTTCTGATTTACAGTTTCACACGTTTGATAGTTTGGGGGCCCACGGAAGGAACCCTGGCTTTGCTCTCAAGGATGATTGTGATAATCATGCAAAATCTATTTATAACCATGAAAGCAGACTCAACCTAAAACTGCCTGCTTCTGCATTTAGCCGCTTGTACAGACAGAAGCGTCCCTGGGTTGAGGAAACAGAAAACAGAAATAATGTGTCACCTAATGTGTCAGCACTGACATTCGATTGAACGTTAAATGTCTAACGCTGTGTGTATAATAATGCTGTGCCCTTGTCCAACGTACCAGTGACGTGCACCATTGGTTAGTTCAGTCCCTATTATATAATTATATATCTTAATATATAATTATAATACATAATATCTACAATATTGTATATAGATATATAATTATCTATAATTATATAGATATTTATATAATATGAATATAAAATTATAATAATATATTATATAAAATCTATATAATATATAACAGATCATAGAGTGAAAACACATTTTACAAGGGAAAATACCCTCAGTAAGATTTGGTTTGAGATGTTGATGGCCAACTTGAAAATATAAGTAGCAAATTAAATAAGTAGGAAATACCTTACAGACAGATAGGTGCATTTGGTTACAAGGAAACTTTAAAAATGTGAAGTAAGGTAATTTGAAATACCTTTTTCTTTCTCTCCCTTTTGCTTAAGCCCACGTTGGTTTTGAACTCATTGTATACCCAGGCCGCCCTGGAACTCCAGGCAATCCTCCTGCCTCACACCTCCTGAGTGCTAGAATTACAAATATTCGACTCCATGCCCAGTTTGTTTGTTTGTTTATCTTAATGTGCATGCTCCTGTGTGAATTTATGCGTACTTATATGCATTCAGGAGCCTGCAGACTTCAAAAAAAAAAAAAAAAAGCATCCGATCCTGTGAAACTGAAGCTACAAACAGTTGTGAGCTCATGTGGGTGTTGGGAGCTGAACTCAGTTCTGTAAAAAGCAGTAAGTGTTCTAACCTATGAGCAATCTCTCTGGCCTCTCATTTTAATTTTTTAAACAATCTATTCATTTTATTTTATGTACATTGATGATTTGAATGCATATATGTCTGCACGAGGTTATCAAATACCCTGGAACTGGAGTTACAGACAGTGAGCTGCCGGTGCTGGAAATTGAACCAAGGTCCTCTGGAAGAGCAGCCAAGTGTTCTTAACCACTGAGCCATCTCTCCTGCCCCTTATTCCTTTTTCTAACTCTGTGTGTGTGTGTGTGTGTGTGTGTGTGTGTGTGTGTGTGTGTGTTTGTGTATGTGTGTGTGTATTGTGTGTGTGTGTGTGTATGTGTGTGTGTGTTTGTGTGTGTGTGTGTGTGTGTGTGTGTGTGTGTGTGTATGTGTGTGTGTGTGTGTGTGTGTGTGTGTGTGTGTGTGTGTGTGTGTGTGTGTGTGTGTGTGTGTGTGTGTGTGTGTGTGTGTGTGTGTGTATGTGTGTGTGTGTGTGTGTGTGTGTGTGTGTGTGTGTGTGTGTGTGTGTGTGTGTGTGTGTGTGTGTTTGTGTATGTGTGTGTGTTTGTGTGTGTGTGTGTGTGTGTGTGTGTGTGGTGTGTGTGTGTGTGGTATGCATCTGACTGTAGGTGCTCTTGGAGGCCAGAATGCATCTATCTGATTACATTCTCTGTACTGAGCCAGCTCTCCAGCCTCCTTAAGAAGCATTTCCTAAGGTTTACCACTTTTAGTTACATAGTTTTTTCCCCCTAATCTGTGTATAAGGCTGTAATTTAATCCTAACCATAATTACACAAATTTAAAGTTTAAAGAATTTAATTTTTTAATTATCCCATAGTTCAGATCTGTGACCTCTGACATAGTCACTAGTCATATTGATCAGTTACAGCTGTGTTCACCAATTACTAAATTAATTTACAGCAACCTACATTGCCTGCTATGGAAAGCCACATCCTGCTTCAACTAGAAAAGACCTGGCTGCAGAGATCACAGGTCTGGCCTCTGACTAGCTAAGTGAGAAACTTATGACAGAGCATTCTAGAACTTCCAAGTCTCTGACCTGGGGAGCCATTGCTGAGGCACACACTCTAAGCTGGGCTTTCGGGTAGAAATCCAAGGCCCCAGCAGAAGACTGACTCGAGAAGGAGATGGTCCAAGGCAAATCTGCCTCCACCGCATGTGCCCATGTAAAACGGGGCCACCTCTGCTGCAGCCAGGAGGCTGCTCTGGAGAGAGCCCTCCCCGAAGCCTGGCTTCTGGTGGTGACAGGCGTTCCTCGGCTTCCTTGACCTAGAGCCAGTCACTGTAATCTCCACCTCACCCTTGTGTTATCTGTCTTCTGAGTCTGTCAGCTTTGCAACTCTTCTGCCTCAGCCTTGACACTTGTCATGACATGTAGTCCCCACGCGGACAATCCAAGGCGATCTCATCTCAAGTCCCCATTTCAATTCGTAGTGTCTGTTTCCACGTAAGGTCACATCCGAAGGTCCCAGAGATGGCTGTGAGTGTTCCTTCTAGAGCCTGCTGTCCAACTCACCTCAGCAAGTGTAGGAAATGCCGAGCTGAACAAAGTAAACTGAGTTCCTTGCTGCAGGATTTTGAGACCTTTGACCTATTGGATGAGCCTTGAGAGCATCTAAGCACGAGCTATGCTGTGCAGAAATCCCCGAATCCCCCAGCTACAGATTTCCCCTTATGGAAGTGATGTTCTGCAACAGAACATTTTCTGGCATAGCTTTGTCCGTGTCTTGATTTTAGACTCCAGCCTCCAGAATTCTGAGGCAACCAATTTCTATCACTTTAAACCAAGTGTCTGTGATCTTTTGTTACAGCAGCCATAGGCAACTAATATAACGTCCCTCAAAGACACTCGTTTTTAAAAATGTTTGGAGTCTGCATCTTGTAGAAGGCTCACCTGTAACTCTAAATCTAAGGGTTTAAACTCCCTCTTTTGGCCTGCACTTGTGTATACTTCCCTCCAACACATATTCACGTGATTGAAAAATAAAATGTTTTAAATGCTTCAGTAACCCCAATTAAACTCAGTGAGTCTCATGTGATGGATGGAGAGAACTGAGTCTAAAACGTTGATCTCTGGCATCTGCATGTGATTCATGGCACACACACACACACACACACACACACACACGTAATTTGATGTAACTTTTTAAAATGTTAAGGTATTTATGAGAAAATTCAGCAGAGCTTATGTCTTAGTTACAGTTTTATTGCCCCATGATTGTGGCAACTCTTATAAAGGAAAACATTTCAGTAGAACTGACTTACAGTTTCAGAGGCTCAGTCCATTATCATCGTGGTGGGAAGCATGGCCGAGTGCAGGCAGACATGGTGCTGGAGGAGCCAAGAGTTCTACATCTTGATCTGCAGACAACCAGGAGGAGACTATGTTCCATACTGGGCAGAGTTTAACCATAGGAGACATCGAAGCCTGCCTACATAGTATCACACTTTCCTCCAACAAGGACACACTCTAATAAGGCCATGCCTCCTAGTAATGTCACTCTCTGTGGCCAAGCATTCAAACACATGAATCCGCACAGCTTATATACCTGAATGATTGCTAACTTTGTCGGGTCTGACTGTGCTACTGTGATTCTGATGGGTGAGCTCATTCATTATTTTTTAAGAGATGCTAGCAACCTGGTGGTGGTGGTGCACAGCTTTAATCCCAGCCAGAAGCAGAGGCAGGTGGATATCTGAATTCCAGGCCAGCCTGGTCTACAGAGGGATGGCCAGGGTTACAAAGAGAAACCTCACAACACAAACACACACACACACACACACACACACACACACACACAGAGGGAGAGACAGAGAGACAGAGACACAGAGAGAGACAGAGACACAGAGGAAGAGTCAGACAGAGAGAAACAGAAACAGATGAGAAACAGACACACATAGAGAGAAACAGAGAGACAGAAAGAGAAACAGAGACAGAGAGATAGAGGCAGAGGCTAAAGTGCCACTACAACTATAGTTTTCAATTAGTAATGATTGGTAAGCTAGGCAAAGAATGTTATTGTGGTGGGGGCCTTAAGCATCCCCCCAAATGTAAGCACTATTGGAGAATGGAAGACTTTAGGAGAGGGTTCTCACGGTCTTTAGGATGTCGTTGGTGTGCCCCCAGAGGGAGAGTGGCACTCCAGCCCTTCCTCTTCCTTTGCTTTCTGTGTCCCAAGCACATGGCACATGCTTTGGCTCCACCACAGGCCCAGAAGCAACAGGACTGATCAACCATAGCTGAAAACCTCCCAAATTATGAGCCCAGGGAGACTTTTGCTCTTTCTAGGATGACATCTAGGGAGTTTGTGGCAGTTCTGGAACACTCCCTAACAGGATGCTAATCAGGTCACCCTTTCAGGTTCTAGCAGGCTTGAGACTCTCCGGCTACAGCATTAACAGATTAGGACTTGAAGCTGGCCTCTACACTTCTTCTCGCATGCTCCTGGGTGGCAAAGTATCCCTCCTGATTTTTAGACCAGCCTTTCTTCCACATGCCTTCTATGTGACTCTTTTGAAACCCTTGAAGTGAATCCCACACCTGTTCTCATCTCTACTACCCAAAGTGGACAGGACTGCTCTCTTCTCCAGAGCCCATTGCCGGGAGCATCATCCCCTATGCTCATCACAGGGAGCATCATCCCCTATGCTCATCACAGGGAGCATCACCCCCTATGCTCATCACAGGGAGCATCATCCCCTGTGCCCGTCACGGGGAGCATCATCCCCTATGCTCATCATGGGGAGCATCATCTGCTGTGCCAATCACAGGAACATCATCCACTGTGCCCATCATAGGGAGCATCATCCCCTGTGCCCATCATAGGCAGCATCATCCCCTATGCTCACCGCAGGGAGCATCATCCCCTGTGCCCATCACAGGGAGCATCATCTGCTGTGCCCATTACAGGGAGCATCATCTGCTGTGCCAATCACAGGAACATCATCCACTGCGCCCATCACTGGGAGCGCCATCCCCTGTGCTCATCACTGGGAGCATCAACCTCTGTGACACCTCACATAGTTGTCATTGTGTCATGTGCAGCCAGAAGATCTGAAGATGTTTCTTTTTACTTAAAGATAAATCATTCTCTTACTCTTCGGAGAAAGAGGCCCAGAAGCAACAGGACTAATCAACCATAGCTGAAAACCTCCCAAACTTTGAGCCCAGGGAGACTTTTGCTCTTTCTAGGATGACATCTAGGGGGTTTGTGACAGTTCTGGAACGGATAGAGAAAAGGATAATGCACAACGACTGGCTGTTTGATATACCGAAAGATGGTGGAGTCCAGCATCCTGTGCCAGCATCCCCAGTGGATTCAGGCAGTGGCTTTGGAACTCTATAACTGATGGCAAGACATGCTAGGACCAAACCCTGACAGCGAATCATCGTTGTGCATGCTTGTGGTTCCAGTACAGGGAAGAACTAGTAAGCCCATTTCAGAAAAATTAAAACTTGGATATTGGAGTTTTTCTTAGGGAACCAGTTCACCTTGGTGCTTCCTTTTCCTCATTTGTTAACTGAAGGTGTTTGTGTCTTTGTTGTTTGTTTGTTGTTTGCTTTAAGCTCTAATTTCATCATTTGAGTCTCTGTTTCCCTAGACATATCATAGTAGGACTAAGTTCTTCCCACGATCAGTCTTCCAATTCTCAGATGGTTGAAACATGAAGGAGACCCCTGAGCTCTTCCCCCTGCCGCAAAACAGGACTTAGCCTGCCATCACATCTGGCCAGGCTCACCTTCCTTCAGAGAGGAAAAAAAAATGTGTTCGTTGGTAAAACTTGGAAGCCAAATTAATTCCATATGTCTTTGGCAGGCTGTGCAAAGACAGCATCAAAGGAGGACACTGGGTGGAATTTGCTTACCCACTTCCTGCACCCTCTGTAGCAGTTGTGCTGGCCGCAGGACCCATAGGGAGATTCTGCCAGGGCAAAAGGGAAGGCTCAGGCATAGTAGAGGAAACCGACAAATCTATCCAGGGTGTGGCCAGGATGGAAAGGAAGATTAAAGGTATTAGTGGTCTATAGCAAATAGAGAAGAAAGAACGCACTGGGAGATAACGGTCCCAGGGCTGGGACGCAGCTCACGAGGTGTACCTAGAAAATACTGCACTAGAGACAGACGCCCTTAGCAGCAGGTATCTTCGTCCTGTTTATCTTTATAAAACACAACAGTACAAAGATATTCAAGTTACATCCTTCCCTGGTTAGCCCATGAAGCAAAGCAAGCCCACCTACATTTCTGTGAGCTGTGCGATCGCACATCTACACAAGGGAAAGGGGAAAGTAAAAAATACCCAAAGAAAAGAACCAGATGCATAGGCAATTCCAACCTTCATAGTGGAGACCTGAAGTCCTAAGAGCCCTGTCTGCATATTCAGAAATAAATCAGATTAGTACGCATGGCTTATTCCATAGATTTACTGCCGTCAGCATATTCGTAGAAGAGGGAGGACGTTTCACTTTAAAGAGACAACCAGGGGTGAGTGAGGAAGACCTGTCTCAGGGGAAGTCAGAAGAAAACCTGTTCCTCCAGATGCTCGCTGGGAGCTGCGTTTACATAACTGATTTCGTTTATTGTTTTTTTTTTTCCTGTGAATTTCACATCTGTATTTTTAACCAATGCGCACCCCTTCCTAGTGCTGTGGCATTTTCACAGGTGAAGACTGTGCAGCCATGGGTTCAAACCAGAAGAAAGTATTAGAAAGCCAGCAACTACACGGGGTGTTTGGGATCCCAGCGTAGCAGAGAGCCTTTCTTGGGGTGAGCTTTTAAACACACACACACACACACACACACACACACACACACACACACACACATACTCACACACACACACACACATTCTAAGCTGGTATACTTCAGTTAGCACAGAAGCAGAACTACAAAAGCCAAAAGGGCAAGGTTAGTACATCTAGGGACTTTCCCAGAACTATGGACTTTGATGGATTAGGTCTTTGTTTTAGCTTTGGCAAATGGCGTTGACCAATACGTTGACTTCTGCAGCCCAAATGGTACTTCCATCGTGGAACCCGTTGTACTAAGGTCTTGGACCCTATTAAGGTCTGGAGCCCTGTTATGTTAGCTTATAATACACGTGTAATAAGCACGTAATAAAGGATGACCACAACTGCTGTGCATTTGTAATATGATTCTTAGAGGGCACAGCATGACCCAGTCATTTATTCACTCACATCTTCCTGTATAATTCTCAGCAGATACAGTAGGTCCTGCTATGTAGCTCTGGTTAGTCTGGTACTGACTCCTAGCCCAGGCTGACCTCAAACTCATGGCAATCCTCCTGCCTCAGCCTCCCAACTGCTGGGATAACAGAAATACACTACCATGCTCAGCTCCTTAGCATCTTGGGTATCTTGGGTATCTTATAAATGTGTGTGTGTGTGTGTGTGTGTATACACATTTATATACATTAAACACACACACACACACACACACACACACACACACACACACACACACCCCAGGCTGGCATATGGAAAAATCTCTTGATTTGAATATATCTATTTTGCTTGCAAGAAACATACTACCTTCTCATTACATCCAATCTGGAGTTCTATCTACTTGATTTTCTTAGCTAAATCTAAAATAATATCATCAAAATAATAAAATTTTGTCTTCCCCTTCCCAGTGATCCAAGTCACATTCTTCTCATCCCTCACATCAAAGGATAATGATGTGTGGGGTGTCCCACCACTTCACAATCCCAAGGCGATGGCCTCTGGTGCTTCCTCATCCTGACTCTCAAAACCAGAGCCCAGCAGGCTCTCATGCGTTCATTTCCCTTCACTTTACTCTTATTACAGACCACTTAAAATAATCTTAATATAATAATGAGAGTCTTAATAGCAGCAGGGTGGTTAACTCTCAAAGGAATTTCCTTTCCATCCCTAAACCACAGTGTGGGAGCATTCCTTTGCCTCTGTGGAACGCGCACACACACACACACACACACACACTCACACACACACACACACACACACACACACACACACACACACACACACACACACACACGGGAGGGGGCGAGTCAGGGCAGTGCCTTCAGCCTTGAAAGCAAAAGGCCCTGGATCTGAAGTGCACATCCTCGCAGACCAGTCTTATTAGTGCTGGGTGGATAATGCTTAAGAGCTGTTTGCTGTAACCTGCAGAGGAAGTGACAGGGTCTGAAGCTAATAGAAATCAATGAGCAGTGGCTGCTCCTCCTGCCCTGAGTCTGGGCAGTTCTGCTGCCTTCCTAAGCCTGCTCACCCATCTCCACTTCATCCAAAGCAGGCATTCGTGCAGCTTAAGGCTGATGCTCTCCATCAGCTGCAAACATCTCATACTTCCCAGAACCAAGCACTTCCACTAGCCATCTCCACGCCAGAGACCACCGTCACAAACACAGTGGACGCCACCAGGCATAGTGACACCAGGACCTGACTGTTCCACTGGACAACAAAAGTCTCCTCTAGACAGCCCCATGGCCCCTAAGCCTCACCCCCACCCCACCCACTCTCTCACCAGCCCGGCCCTGCCTAAGCTTGGACGATGCTATGAGAGCAGCCAGAGAAGAGGACGGTTATCAACTCCAGTGGCCTGGAGACTCGAGGACATTCTCAAGACTTCTATTGGGCTTTCCCACCAAGACAGACATTAAGGGAAGGCAGCCTTGGAGGCAGAGATGGCAACGGCAGTGCAGCCTTTGGCCTTTGACTACAGCTGCCTCCACAATACGGACTCAGACAGCTCAGAATTCCCACCCCTCTTTAGCACCCTGGAGCACACGCACAAGTGCCTTCCTTCAAAGACCAGGGTAGGACAGAAGCTGCCTTTGCTCGCCCCATTTCCTCCCTGCTCCTCTTAATCTCAACAAAGGTCTACTAAATCTCATGCCAACAGCAATCCACCAAGCTACGCCTGCCCTGCCCCAGACTTGATTAATTCTGTGTGTGAGCTTACTGAAGCGCCCAGCCCTGTCTGGTACCTAACTTTAATGCCCAACTCAGTCATCTGAACCTTGACCTTAGATCAATGATTAGAAATAACTCCAAGTATTTTTATTGACTGATTTAATCTTTCCCTAATCACAGGGCTTCTCTGCATAGATCTGGCTGTCCTAGAAAAAAATCACTCTGTAGACCAGGTTGGCCTTGAACTCAGAGAATCGCCTGTCTCTGCCTCCCAAGTGCTGGGATTAAAGGCATGAGCCACCCCACAAGGTGATTGATTTAGTCTTTGCCGCAACTTTGTAAGGTATCCTTTCCATTTCACAGATGAGAATGTGGAAACTCCATGTGGTTAAATGTCTTACCCGAGGCCCCACTATCAACAACAGAGCTGAGATCCAAACCTAGGATCCACACCTCTTCCTCTCTCCTTCCCTTTTCAAAAAGATTTCTCTTTATTCTTTTAGTTGGGTATATGTATGCGTGTCATGTATATGCACATAAGCACAGGCTCCCAAAAAGGCCAGAAGAGAACATTGGATCTCCTGGAGTTAGAGTTTTTGGTGATTGTTAGCTGCCCAACATAAGTGCTGAAAACCAAACTTGGGTTCTCTGCAAAAGCAGTATGTGCTTTTAACTGCTAGGCCATCTCTCCAGTCCCTTGTTTTATTCTTTAGACAGGGTCTCATTATGTAGACCATCTTGATCTAGAACTCAAAAGATCTGCCTACCTCAGCCTCCCAAGTTCTGGGGTTAAAGGTATATGATACCACTCCTGGCCTTGTCTTGTTCTCCACTTTACAGAGGGAGAAGAACTAGAAATTAGCATGAATTAATTAGCAGAATAGCTGCAGCCAGGCATGGTGGCACATGCTTCTAATCCCAGCACTCTAGAGGCAGAGGCAGTCAGACCTCTGTGAGTTGGAGACCAGCCTGGTCTGCATACAGCAGTTCTAGGACAGGCAGGGCTACGTGGTGAGACATTATCTCAAGAAAATGAATGAAAAAGACAGTAGCTATTCATTACACTTATTTCGATGGAACTACATTTCATTTGAATTGTTATTTAAAATGCTAGGCAAGGAATGTAATAGCACACACCTTTAATTTCAGCACTCAGGAGGCAAAGACAGGCAAGTCTCAGTTTGAGGCCAGAGTCCTCTATAGATCAAGTTTTAAGAATGGCCATGGCTATACAGAGAAACCCTATCAAGAAAGAGAGAGAGTAGGGGGAGGGGAGGAGGAGGAGGAGGAGGAGGAGGAGGGAGAGAGAGAGAGAGAGAGAGACTCCCTTGGCTTCTCTAGCCTTCAAGCCACTAGGTCAAGATTTCTGTCATATGATGCATTGCTGACTGGCTTTGGGACTCTTGCTCAGAAAACTTAATGTCTTGGTTATTTGGTTATGGTGAAGAGACACCATGATCAAGGCAACGTACAAAAAATTTTGTTTATTGGGGTTCACAGTTCCAGAGATTTAAAGTCCATGACTATTGTGACAGGGAACGCCCCATCAAGCAGGCATGGCACTGGTGCAGTAGTTAAGAGCTTACATCCTGACCCGCAAGCATGAAAAAGAGGAAAAGAGGGAGCTAACTGGGTCTGGCACGGGTTTTTGAAACCACAAAGTCCACCCCTACCTGCTCCAACAAAGCCACGCCTCCTAATCCTCCCTAAACAGTTCCACCAACCAAGGACCAAGCATTAAAACATATGAGTCTATGAGGGCCATTCTTCTTCCCCCCCCCCCCCAGCTGGGGACTGAACCCAGGGCCTTGTGCTTCCTAGGCAAGGGCTCTACCACTGAGCTAAATCCCCAACCCTATGAGGGCCATTCTTATTCAAACCACCACAACTAGGCTATTCTGCCTCTCTACGCTTCTCTTTGTTCCCAGTCAGATGACCACACCCTACACACACATGCATTGAAGAGGACAAAAGTTTACTACTGAAGAATCCCAAGTTGGACACAACAAAAAATTCACACCATCTCCATCGCAACAAATAACTCAGATTCAAGAATAGAACTTCAGGGGCTGGAGAGATGGCTCAGCGGTTAAGAGCACTGACTGCTCTTCCAGAGGCCCTGAGTTCAATTCCCGGCAACCACGTGGTGGCTCACAACCATCTGTAATGGGATCTGATGCATTTTTTTGGTGTGTCTGAAGATAGCTGCCATGTATTTTTATAAATAAAATAAATAAATCTTTAAAAAAACAAAACAAACAAACAAAAAAAAACAATGTTGCTTTCTGCCAGGCAGTGGTGGTGCACACACCTTTGATCCCAGGGCTCAAGGGGCAGAGGCAGGCAGATCTCTGAGTTTTAGGTCAGCCTTGTCTACAGAGTGAGTTCCAGGACCATCATAGCTACTCAGAGAAACCCTGTCTCAAACTAACTAACCAACCAACCAACTAACTAACTAAAAGTGTTGCTTTTCAGCAGCCAATGTGCAGAGTGGGTAGGGGGAAAGGAATACATTTGAAGCATATGCCAGAGAAGAGGCTAAGTTGAGGTCATGGTAGAGCAAGCGGCAATGGGCTTGGCACCTCACCAGGTAATGCTCTCCCTTCCTGTGCCCAGGCCGGCAATGCTGGCCCTTTCTAAAGTCAGGCACAACTAAATGAGATCCCATCGCACCCTAGCTAAGCCAAACACAGTCAACGCGACAGAGCTGAAAAAGATAGCACAGGAAGAATAAGCATTCAGTCCACAAAACAGCCAGCTCCAGCAGCCCAGGAAACGGCTGTGAAGGCTGAAATCACTCAGGGAAGCTGAGACGTGGTTTCTGAAGGTTAGAAAGGAAGAGACCATTACATGGGCGGGGCTTACAGGTATAATGAGCGCAGATCAGAGCCAGCGCAACAGATTAAAGGAACAGAGATCCTGGGAATGAACAGATGGACTATTCCAGGACCTGGACGGGAATGAAAGGCAGGATGTGGGCATCTTTATCTAAAGATACCTTTGGGCATCTCTGGAAGATGAGGTTTGAATTTTTATATAAAAGATGTCAGAGGATTGAAGAAACCAAAGGGGGGAAAAGCCACGTGACTAGGTTCTAGCAAGAACAAGAAAAATTGAAATAAATAGAAACAGAGAAAAATTTTTTGACTACTGAAAAGAGAACTAGCCAGAAAGGCGAATGGCTGGTGAATGGACCAGTCGGTGAGAGATGTGTGAGGCTGGATGCAGGGTGTGGTGACCCGGAGACTTGTGTCAAAGCAAATGGAGGGAGTCCTCCCTAACTGCGTGTCTGTGGCCTGTGTCTTCCTTAGGGTGTCGATTGCGGTGATGAGAAACCATCACCAAAAGTAATTTGGGAAGGAAAGGGTTTATTTCACTTACATTTCTCGGCTAGCTCAGCCAGCTTTCTTATAGAACACAGGACTACTAGTCCAGGCATGCCTTTAATCCAGCACCCAGGAGGCTGAAACAGGAAGATCTCTGTGAGTTCGAGGCCAGCCTGGTTTATGGAGAGTGAGTTCCAGGTCAGCCAGGGCTACACAGAGAAACCTTGCCTGAAAAAAACAAAAAGAAAACCAACAGGACTGAAAGAGCTGAAGGGGCTTGAGACCCCATATGAACAGCAATGCCAACCAACCAGAGCTTCCAGGGACTAAGCCACTACCCAAAGACTATACACGGACTGACCCTGGGCTCCAGCCTAGTAGGGGCACCAGTGGAAGGGGAAGCCCTCGGTCCTGCCAAGGCTGTGGGGGAGGGTGGTAAAAGGGGGAGGATGAGGAGGGAAACAACCATATAGAAGGGGAGAGGGAGGAGTTTGGGAGATATTGGCCTGGAAACCGGGAAAGGGAATAACATTTGAAATGTAAATAAAAAATACCCAATTTAATAAAGATGGGGGAAAAAAGAAAAAAGAATTAAAAAAACAAACACATCATATAAATATGTGCTATAACTATGCTCAATACCCATTCATTTCACTAACAATATATTTATTGAGCCTTGTCTGTGTCTCGGGCTCTGTATGTTCAATCAGTTTGACTTTGGTGAAAAAGCCATTGGCAGATCATGGAAGCCCACACGACAAATGGTCCTGTTAACTTAAGACTCCCATCCTTTGAACAGTAGGTTTGACATGGAGTCTCCTGCCTTTCAAACTGGCCTTTAACTCCCCCTATGTAATAGACGGTGACCTTGAATCCCTGATCTTCCTGCTGGGTTTACCAACTCTGCACTTGCTTTGGGTAATTGTTTAACACTATGTGCTCCAAAAACACTGACTTTTGAATCCCAACGGGTCCCGCAGACGTCCTCAGAACTCAGGCAAACCGGCCCTGCAAGTACCACCGCTTTCATTCTCCTCCATTTTGCTAACCCCTCTTTCAAGTATGCGAACATTTCCAGTCCACAAAAAGCAATCTGAAGGGACGGCTACAACCTCAGAATATGAGCGAACCCAGGCTCTGAGCGCCTATTCTAAAAGTTCCCTAAAGCGAATTTCAATATGCAAATGTATGCTTTAAAATTAAGCTTCATTAAAATGCACTTACCAGTTTAAGTGGAGGCTGATTTTGTCACCACATTTGGAATTTAGATTCTTACTACTTTCAAACAAATGCTATGTAAACATGAAAATTAAGTAATCAAACGATCCTTTGCCCTCTTTCTCCCACACTCCTCTCTTGAAACTATCTAGAGGCTTCAAAATACAAATCCTGAAGTCACCCCATAAAGAACAGGAGTCCCACGGCTGTACTTTATAGAAAGCACAGACGCAGAGGCCCAGGCAAATCTCCCAGATGCCCTCGAGCCCTCGAACCTGGCAGGAACTCAAAGAGCCTTGGCAGTCTTCTGCTCCTGCCCACATAACAGGTTCTAGTCCTGTAGGCCCACAGGGCCTCCACTTTCTCTACCCCTCCAGGTCCTTCTCCAGGCCTGGTTCAAAAAGGGCCTTCTTGGTACCCTCTTCTATGGCTAGAAGGCTATGACAGAAAGACCAGAAAGAAAACAGGGTCCCCACCAGGAGTTTCCACTGCCCAGAAAGTGTGGCCAGAAAGTGTGTGTGACACCGCCCCCCCCCAATCCCCGCCCTGGTAATAAAAAATGTACCTAAATGGGAACCACAGAACTGCCTCGGAATGAACTCTGCCTCGGAAGAACCACGGGTTTTTTGTTTTCTTTTGGAAGTTTGTTTGTTTGTTTGTTTGTTTGTTTGTTTGTTTCAAGCTGCCTTTTTTTCCGTGTGAGAAATTACATGATTGGAAATTCAGTGCGCGTCAGTCACCTTCCGTAAATTCATCCTTAAAGCAGGCTTGATAAACTTATCTTTCTATTCTGACGTAATGAGCAGCAAGTTTAGAAAGAGGTCCAGTGTTATCGATGGGCAGGATTCGGAAGCAGTAACGCCTACCCTCACCCAATCAAACAGAGGCACTTTACTCCTCCCAAACCTGAACAAACCGGGATTGGGGGATGGAATTACAGGATAGAACACTTGCTGGGGTTAACATCCAGCATGAGAGAACTTCACTTAGAGGAGGGCATCCAACCAAAGAACTTGCGACCTGCCTGGAGCCTTGCCCTCTGCTTCCCTCAACGGTTTAGAGTTAGGGCTTTTGAGTCTTGGTCCTTGTTGGTCTCAGACCCAGAGTTTAAGACGGGGTGACCTCAGGTGAATCACTTAACCTTTCCAGCCTTATTATCTTAATTGGCTCCCTGGATGATTGCCCTTGTTACTATTTCTTTCTCTAAGATGACCAAACTAGACCTATCTTCTCTTCTTTCCTTTGCCTCAGTGTACCTGGGCTACAGGTTCCATGTAAAATCCTCTTGCTCCTCGCTGGGGACCTCCGAGTGTGATATAGAAAGTGCGCTAAATTTCTTTATTTTTATTTATCAGTATTGGGAAGAGTTGGACCGGCCATGGTGCGCATGCGGAGACCAGAGGACAGCTTTGTGGAATCAGTTCTCACCTTCCACTTCTAAGTGAGTTCCTGGGATCAAACTCAGGTCGTCAGACTTGCAAGGCAAGTGGCTTTTACCTGCGGAGCCATCTCACTACCCCCCACTATGTAAATGTTTTAATAAGAGTCTTAGAGATTCTAAGGCAGAGCCAACCTGTGGCAAAGAGCAAGGGAGTGCTTTTATCCTACACAATTAAAGAGCTCACTAAACCTGTTAGCACATTCACGTCTTAAAAAAAAAAAACAAACCAACTGTGCTTTTTGGTTTTTTCCTGGAAGCAGATCCCACTGGTGGCCTCCAGACGTTTCTGTTGGTAACTACAACAAAAACACGCTTTACTTAGCAACTAAAAACAAGCATGTGTTTTGCATGTTTGTACATACATGTAAATACATATTATACATGTAAATATACATGTAGGTACATACGTACTTTTTTTTATAAAATAAGAACTTTATGCACACTGCTATTTTCATTTCTTTTAAAAAAATTTATTGCTTTTTAAAAAGGTTTATTTAGTTTGGGCCGGGCAGTAGTGGCCCAGGTCTTTAATCTTAGCAAAGGCAAAGGCAGGTGGATCTCTGTGAATTTAAGACCAGCCCAGTCTATGTGGTGTTTTCCAGGATGGATAGGGCTACACAGAGAAACACTGTGTCAAATAGACAAACGAACAAACAAGGTTAACTTATTTTATTTTATTTTACTTCATTTGTGTGTGTGTGTGTGTGTGTGTGTGTGTGTATCAGTGTTTTGCCTACACATATGTCTGTGTATCATTCATATGCCTAGTGCCCAGAGAGGCCAGAAGAGTCTAGAACTGGAGTTATAGGTGATTGTGAGCTGCCCTGTGGGTGGTGGGAATTTAACTGACCTGCAAGAGTATCCAGTGCTCTTAACCAATGAGCCATCTCTCCAATCTCTTCACTCCTTTTCATTTTTTATGCTGAACACAATCCTTGCATTCCATTTTATAGCCCAATAATTATCTTGCATAAATAGGTTATAGTCGATAAAAGTCAACACTAAAATGACCCAGATGTTAGATTAGCAGACAAGAATTTTAAAGGAGCTTACTTTATTTCTGAAGATGTAAAGGAAAGTAAGGTCATAATTAATAAACAGAAAAACAAAGACACAAACCTCCTTCCAGACATGATAATTCACACCTCTAATCCCAGAATTTGGGATGTAAAAGCAGGAAAATCAGGAATTCCAACTATATAGTGAGTTATTTCCAGATATGTGTTATTATATTAAACTGGTATAAACTTATTTATTTTGGACACAAAGCCTTGCTATGTAGTTTAGAATGGCCTTGAATTCAACAACATTCTTCTTTAGCTGCCTTGAGTGCTGGGGTTATAGTTGTGTTCCAAGATGCCAGGAATGTGCATATAGTTCTGTATTAACATGAGTTTTCATTTCTCTGGGATGTACAGGTTGTTCACCTATTTCTTTCTGTTTGGGATTGGTTCTAATGCTTTGAATTAATCTGGCTGCCAAAATAGGGAATCTGTGTGTCCAAACACTGAAGGCCCTTGTCCCCAGTTGTTTTTTGATTGATCAATAAAGAGCCAACAGCCAATGGCTGGGCAGGTTTACTGAGGCAGGAATTGAGTATTTGTGTGGACTAGGATCTGGAAGAGAGGAAGGAGAGATCAACACATCTCAGAAGGAGATGGATCAGACTTACAGCTGCAGAAGACGGTGAGAAGGGAAAGTGGCCCTATGGGAAGGGCTGCCCAAAAGGCAGCAAAAATAAAATGTAGATTTAGGTGTGGAGCCAGGAGTACTGGAGGGACATGTATGCTAGCTGGGCAGAGGATTAGAACTGCCCAACTTTAAAGCCAGTAAAGGCATATTTAGAATTAACTGGTGTGTGTGTGTGTGTGTGTGTGTGTGTGTGTGTGTGTGTGTGAGAGAGAGAGAGAGAGAGAGAGAGAGTGTGTGTGTGTGTGTGTGTGTGTGTGTGTGTGTGTTTCATTCTTGAATCCAGATTGCTCCAAGGTGGGTGCAGCAAGCACGTGGTCACAGAGACTGTTTCACTATGTAGCAGGGACTGGCCTAGACCTTAATATGTTGACCAGACTGGCTTTGATCTCGCAGACATCCCAAGTGCTTTTGTCTCTGCCTCCCAAGTGCTGAGATTAAAGATATGCCCCGAGGTGGAGAAAGATGTTTGGACCAGTTACCTGCTCAAGGAACTGAGCTTCCAGACACCACAGAACTGGTGCACATATGAACCTAGCCCAGAAGCTATCTCCAAACGGTAACTGCTTGAAAGCAAAAATTCGTTTTCTCTGAGTCTCTCCCTGGGTGTTCAAACCATAGTCAGGGCAGGTCCCGTGCCCAGCAGTAGATGGCCAATACAAAACAAACTCAGTGGTAGTATTGGAGTTTTTTGTTTACTTGTTTGTTTGTTTTTGCCTCATAACAAAAGGTTTTGTCCGGGCTTCTCTTTTTAACCATACGGATCTTTCATTTATATATTATGGTTTCTGATTTTGTTTCTATTAGTTTTTTTGCACAGGTAGATCTGGGTGTTTTAACATCTGCATGTGTTTCTTGTGCTTTTTCTTTGGCTCCCTCCCCCATTTGTTTTTCATTTATCTTAATTTTTATTATTTTTTTAGATCCTGTTTGTTTTCTAATGATGGAGGGAAAGGGGATGTGGGTTTGGGTGGGTGGAGAAGTTGGGAGGATGTGGGATGAATTTAGAGAGAGGAAACTGTAATCAGAATATATTGTATAAAAATGTATTTAAAAAAGTCAGAACGCACATACCATAGAATTTACTGAGCAATAAAAACCATCAACTATTCATGCACACAACAACCTGATTGAACTTCCAGAGATGTGGGCTTAGATTTTTCAAAAGCTACTTTAATAAACAGTTCTCAAATGCTTCCACCCCGCTTCAATCCCACTGTCCAAAGGTAGGGGAGAAAAGACAGTAAACAGGACAAGGGGATGGGGACCTGTTTAGAATCACCTTGGGGTGATTCCAATCTCCACTGTCAGGATACCAGCAGTCCGGTTCAAAAGTGTCACCAAAGAATTAGCCATGGCAGCATGATCCAGCAGAAACTGACAGGGCTGAAGAGAATTAGCACGGAGCCACCAGGACCAGCCCGAATGCCAAGAGTTCTCTGCCTGTCTCAATGAACTGAAGATTAGTGAAGATGAGACCAGCAAAGAGCTGCACAGCTAGCCATGCAAGTGTCCTGTCGCTGTCGCTGAGTCCTCTCAATACTCTCTCCAAACATCACGTGTCCTCTCACAGATCACGCCTCAGCAAAACACCACTCGAGCTGCATCACATGACACAACCAGAAACTTCTACTTAAGCTAAGCACTAAAAAGGAAATTCCCAAAGGTTTTATATCGTACGATTCTATTTATAGAATCTTTACTGAAGAGATAAAGTTACAGTAGTAGAGAGATTAGTGGCTGCCGGGAGTTAAGTGGAGGTGGCAAGTTCAGAGTCAACCATGAAAAAGTAACATGAAGGGTTCCTGGAGAGAGAGAAATATCCCTGAGAAATGATCTATATTGGTCTCAGTGTCCTGATCATTATAATTTCATTTCACATGTATCTTATAGGCTTTGTACCCTACAAAGGATACAACATTTCACTGTTTAGTCACCTCTTACAGCTGACTAGAACCCTATGGTTATGTCAAAATAAAAAGTTCAGTTACAATTTTTTTCCTTGGGCCGGTGGTGCTGATGCACACTTTTAAAAAAAATTATTAATCATTCCATTCATTTACATCTCAGATGATATCCCCCTTCCTGGTTACCCCCACACGCAACCATCCCATCTGCCCTCTCCTACCTCCCCTTTGACTCTATGAGGGAGCTCCCCTACTCGCCCACCCACTCCAGCCCCACCGCTCCAGCATCCCCCTACACTGGTGCTTCAAGTCTCCATAGGACCAAGGGCTCCCCCTACCATTGATGTCAGACAAGGCCATCCTCCACTACATATGTATCTGGAGCCATGGATCCCTCTCTGTACACTCCTTGGTTGATGGTCTAGTCCCTGGAAGCACTGAGTGGCCCAGCCAACTGACATTACTCTTCCTATGGGGTTGCAATCCCCCAGCTTCCCCACTGGGTCCCTGAGTTCAGTCTGAGGATTGGATGCTAGCATCCACCTCTGCATTGGTCAGGTGCTGGCAGAACCTCCCAGGGAACAGCTACACCAGGTTCCTGTCAGCAAGCACCTCTTGACCACAGCAGCAACAGTGTCAGAGTTTGGTGTCTACAGACAGAATGGGTCCCTAGGTGTGGTGGTCCCCGGATGGCCCTTCCTTCAGTCTCTGCTCCATTTCTTGTCCTTGTCTTTCCTTTGGACAGAAACACTTCTGGGTTAAAAACTTTGAGATGATGGGTGTCCCCATCCTCAACTGGGGCCGTTCCTATCTACTAGAGGTCCACACTACAGGTTCTATCCCCCTTCACTGCGCATATCAGCTAAAGTCATCCCTGTTGGGTCCTGGGAGCCTCTCGTTTCCCTGATGTCTGGGACCTTCCAGTGGCTACCGCCAGTTCCTCATCCCCTACTGCCACATATTTTTATTCGATTTCTTGACCCTCTGTACCTCTCTCCTGCCCCCTCCAATACCTAATCCTGCTCCCCTTCCCCCACCTCCCTCCCAGGTAACCCCTCCTTCCACCTCCCAAGATTGTCCTGTTCCCCACTCTATGCAGGACTGAAGCATCCACACACTGGTCTTCCTTCCTCCTAAGCTCCATATGGTCTGTGGGTTGTATCATGGGCACTGTGAGCTTTGGGGCTAATATCCACTTATCAGTGAGTACATACCATGTGTGTTCTTTTCTAACTGGGTTACCTCACTCAGACTATTTTCTAGCTCCATCCATTTGCCTGCGAATTTCATGAAGTCATTGTTTTTAATAGAATAGTATTCTATTGTGTAAATGTACCACATTTTCTGTATCCATTCCTCCTGTGAAGGACATTTGGGTTCTTTCCAGCTTCTGGCTATTCTAAATAAGGCTGCTATGAACATAGTGGAGCATGTGTCCTTGTTACATGTTGGAGCATCTTTTGGGTATATGCCCAGTAGTGGTATAGCTGGGTCTTCAGGTAGAACTGTTTCCAATTTTCTCAGGAACTTCCAGATTGATTTCCAAAGTGATTGTACCAGCTTTCAGTCCCACCAGCAATGGAGGAGTGTTCCTTTCTCCACATCCTCACCAGCATCTGCTGTCACCTTAGTTTTTGATCTTAGCTATTCTGACTGGTGTGAGGTGGAATCTCAGGGTTGTTTTGATTTGCATTTCCCTGATGACTAAGGATGTTGAACATTTCTTTACATGATTCTCAGCCATTGGAGACTCCTCACTTGAGAATTCTTTGTTTAGCTCTGTATCCCATTTTTTAATAGGGTTATTTGGTTCTCTGGAGTTTAACTTCTTGAGTTCTTTGTATATTTTGGATATTAGCCCTCTATCAAACGTAGATTTGGTAAAAATCTTTTCCCAATCTGTGGATTGCCATTTTGTTCTATTGACAGTGTCCTTTGCCTTACGGAAGCCATGCAATTTATGAGGTTCCATTTCTCAATTGTTGATCTTAGAGCATGAGCTATTGGTGTTCTGGTCAGGAAATTTTCTGCTGTGTTCAAGGTTCTTTCCCACTTTCTCTTCTATTAGATTCAGTGTATCTGTTTTTATGTAGAGGTCCTTGATCCACTTAGACTTGAGCTTTGTACAGGAGATAAGATGGATCGATCTGCATTCTTCTACATGCTGACTGCCAGTTGAACCAGCACCATTTCTTGAAAATGCTGTCTTTTTTTTCCCACTGGATGGTTTTAGCTTCTTTGTCAAAGATCAAGTGACCATAGGTGTGTGGGTTCATTTCTGGGTCTTCAATTCTATTCCATTGATCTGCCTGCCTGTCTCTGTACCAATACCATACAGCTTTTATCACTATTGCTCTGTAGTATAGCTTGAGGTTGGGGATGGATGGTCATTTCCCCAGAAGTTCTTTTATTGCTGAAAATAGTTTTTGATATTCTGTATTTTTTTTTTGTTATTCCAGATGAATTTGAGAATTGCTCTTTCTGTCTCTGTGAAGAATTGAGCTGGAATTTTGATGGGGATTCCATTGATCTATAGATCGCTTTTGGTAAGATGGCCATTTGTCCTATGTTAATCCTGCCAATCCATGAGCATGGGAGATCCTTCCATCATCTGTGATCTTCTGCAATTTCTTTCTTCAGAGACCTTATGAATATCGATGCAAAAATACTCGATAAAATCTCACAAACTGAGTCCAAGAACTCATCAGAACGATGATCCATCATGATTAAGTAGGCTTCATCTCAGGGATACAGGGATGGTTCAATATGCAGAAATCCATCAATGTAATCCACTATAGAAACAAACACAAAGAAAAAAAAAACACATGATCATCTCATTAGATGCCTTTGACAAAATACAACATCCCTTCATGTTAAAAGTACTGGAAAGGGGGTTGGGGATTTAGCTCAGTGGTAGAGTGCTTGCCTAGCAAGCGCAAGGCCCTGGGTTCGATCCCCAGCTCTGAAAAAAAGAAAAAAAAAAAGTACTGGAAAGATCAGGAATTCAAGGCCCATACCTAAACATAGTAAAAGCCATATAGCAAACCAATAGCTAACATCAAACTAAATGGAGAGAAACTCAAAGCAATCCCACTAAAATCAGGGACAAGACAAGGCTGCCCACTCTTCCCCTATCTATTCAATATAGTACTCAAAGTTCTAACCAGAGCAATTAGACAACAAAAGGAGATCAAAGGAATACAAATTGGAAAGGAAGAAGTCAAGGTAGCACTGTCTGCAGATGATATGATAGTGTACATAAGCAACATCGACAGGCAAGCCGTTTGAACAAAATGGTATATTTTGTGACACACCAAAGCTTCCATGGCATGATTTTTTTTTCCGTTTGCAGGGGGATAATAAGGACATAGATCAGAAATGGAAGGACTGGAAAATGAGTGGGATTGGGGTGCAGGATGTGAAATTTACAAAGAGTCAATGAAAAAAGAAAAAAGACAAAGAAAACACCCTGTAAGTGTGCCTACAGCCAGATCTTTTTTTTTTTTTTTTTTTTTTTTTTTTTCCAGAGCTGGGGCCTGAACCCAGGGCCTTGCGCTTGCTAGGCAAGCGCTCTACCACTGAGCTAAATCCCCAACCCACTACAGCCAGATCTTATGAAGGCATATATTGGCTGAGGTTCCCGCCTTCATTATAAAATAACATAAGTAAAACAATTATTTAGGTGTGGGAGGGCTCTTTTGTGTATATAATAACTCAAAAAGTGTCAGAAGAAAAAAAGTTTAATTATCTTGAAGTACCAAAGGGGAAGGGACAGCGAGAGGGACGTCACCAAAGATGTAGAATCTTCTGGAGCAGACGTGCAGCTCAGGGCTAAAACCTCTCACGCACGGGGCAACTCCCAGCATAAACAAAAATAAAAACGTAGCTGTCTGCACACACACGGTACACAGACATACATGCAGGCAAGTTACCCACACACGTAGTAAAATAAAAATAATTTTAAAAACCAAATGTTCTGAATGGAGAGTGAAAGCAGTAGCGGGGGGGGGGGTTGGGGAGCAATGAAGGGTCCCAGGGCGGAGCCTGGCCACCTGATTTAGATCCCTGAGACCCATGTGGTGGGAGAAAAGAGAATCTACTCCTTCAGGTTGCCCTCTGATCTCCACACATGCATGGGCAGCCCTGCAGTTGTGGACACAGAATAAATGTATTTGTATCAGGAAGAGGTGAGGGGAGGGAGAGAAAAGAAAAACAGGAAGGAAGGGAGGGAGAGGGGAGGAGGGAGGAGGAGGGAGGGAGGGAGGGAGGAGGGCTGGGAAATCAGTTTGGTATTAAGAGCACTGGCTGCTTTTCCAGAGAACAGAGGTTGGATTCCCAGCACTCACAGGGCACCTTACAATAGTCCAAAACTCCAATCCAGGGAATAGAAGTCCCTCTTCCAGCCTCTACCCCTACAGGTATACAAGAGGACATATAACAGGATGTATGCAAGATACATATATCTGTATATATGTGTGTACACTGATACAGATAAAACACCCGAACACAAATAATACAACTACTAATACTAATACTAATAATTTTAAAGTAAAGAAGAGTAGCGGTGTTCAAATTTGACTATAAACAAAACCAACAGTTAATCTATACAATGTGAAGAAATTTCCTACATTACAACTCAACTGAAAAAAGTAACAAACAGTGGTGAGGGCCCAAAAGGCAGGTAGTTCTCACAAGAAAACCTAATAAGTACAGAAAACACACACACACACACACACACACACACACAAAGAACGGCCGGCCCTGTCTTCCTCTGATAATCCCAGTGGGAGCAAATGGGATTGCTTTGAGCCTACAAGTCCCAGGCCAGCCTAGGGCAACATAGTGCGACTGACTACAACAAACATTAGCAAATCGCTCAGCCAGGCTACCTGAAATTGAAGTCCGAGAGTTTCCTGCACCTCTTTCCACTGAGAGAGATGAGAAAGAGAGAGAGAGAGAGAGAGAGAGAGAGAGAGAGAGAGAGAGAGAGAGAGAGAGAGAGAGAGAGAGAGAGAGAGAGAACTAAGAGAACCAGCAGGGAAGCCTGTAAGCCCGGTCCCTGCTCTTGGCTTGGTACCTGGTCTGACTGGTACCTGGAAAAAGTTCTGAGTTCCAGGATCCCTTCCCCTCCCGCCATGACCTTCCACTGAACCAAGTCCAAGCTGGGCTCTGGTCACTGCCTCTGTCCTCTGTCTCTCACCTCTACCAGAAGCCTGCTTACTGCCGGGTGAGGAAAATAAAAATGGGACAGTGTCCCCACGGCTCCTGCAAAAACAAAAAACAAAACAAAAAACAAAAAACAAAAAACCAAGGAGCCTAGAGAGCTAGAGCGGAGAAAGCCTCACAGGGTTTACCAGAAAGCTGGCGGATTGGAGAACTTGAAACCGTATGTTGCAGGTAATAATTCTAGCTGCTGCGTTCCGCAGGAGAGCTGGGGAACACCCACAAGGTCAGCTCAATAGTTCAAGGCAACAAAAGTCCCATTCTCCAGATCCTCCTGGTTACCGTCTGGCCTTGTATTTAAGCTCGGTGACACTACTCTTTAGTTCAAGACGAGATTGCAAATAAATGTAACCTGCAGGAAGCCTAACTAGAGTCTAAGACCTAGAAAGCCGATTTCAAGTTGGAGAAGCATGCCGTACTGACAATCGGAACTGTGCTTGGGGAGTGGAGGAGTCCACACAAGGGGCTTTCTGCTTTGCCCTCCAAGAGTTGCCGCACAGGTTACCACCTGCCAGCGGGAGCTAAGCCTGGCCCTTCCTTCTGTCCAGTTGTTGGTTGGCTCTATCTCCCAGGCCCAAGAGTGAGGCTACAGCTGTCCTACCTGAAGCAGGACACAGCAAGGGGGCCCGCGGGGACTAAAGCAGGAGCGAATGCCAAGATGTTTGTGGGGAGAGGATTGTTTTCTTTTCAGCTTGTTCTCTGGCCTCCTAGAGATCAGTTCTCTTCTCCCATTGAGTGCTACAGAAGGTGCAGAGAACACCGGGGAGAGAAGTGTAGCATTCCATCAGCACTAACCCTCCTGGCCTGGGCACCAGGATGGGACAGCTGTTAGCCATGGAGCTTTTGTGTTTGTCCTGCTCACTGACTCAGAGCGTAGAGAACCCACAGAACATAGAGGAGCCCTAGGTCAGTGCTGTGCTAACCGGATGGCCAGGAACCCACTCTGGAGAGGGCTGGGGAAACGGGATGGTGATTGGGTCTGAGGTCTACCAGCATGCTGGACCGTTACCCAGCTCTGTGGGAAGAGTCAGGGCTTTCTGCTTGAAGTGCCTTGGAAAGTGGAGAGCAAAGGGGATCCCTGTCCTTCTCTGAAGGGACAATGTCCTTGAAGCTCATCCTGGCCACTGCTTTCTCTTCTTCACCGGCCTTCTCTTGGTCAAAGACTTGAACTCTTCTGTTTGCAGTCTTCCCACCTGACATGAGATAGGTCAACTAGAGTCCTGAGGGGGGGAAAGTCTTGGGGCTACAGAGGTGTGCTCCACCTTGGGGGTATTACTGTCCCTTCTACCGCATCCTACCAGACCAGACAAGGGTGTTGTTCACCCTTTATTCTTCAGTCCACAAACCTGGTCCCTAAGCAAAAGTGCCCTTGCAGGGACCAAATCTAGACTCTACCTTTTGTCCTTGTTTCCCTCTCTGTGAATTCTACACCGTTCTATGGAACCCTCAGAGCTAAGACGGATGGTAAAGGGCTTGGCAGAAGCTCGGGCCAGTGAGTGCCCAACTAGGATACGTTCTAGCAACTTCCTTCTCCGCCGCACTGTAAGCCCCAGACCTTAGTAGTCCCCAGATCTGGACACTACGCTATAACAAGAAAGCACCAGTAGTGAGATTGGGAGCAGTAGAGCGCCTTGAACTCAGGAACCACTTAAGGTGGGGAAAGGAGGGTCAAAGATGCCCCCTAGGGAGCTCTAAGGAAAGTTCAGACCCAGGGAACCCATCCACTTAGCCAGACTAACCAAGCTCAGCCCTGGAGAGAGTGTACATTGTGACCTCTTGCTGAGCCTAGGAAGGAAAAATGAAACACAAATGTGAGTTTTCAAGAATACAGGCTCTGGAGATGGCTCAGTGGCTGACCCGCTCTTCCAGAGGTCCTGAGTTCAAATCCCAGCAACCACATGGTGGCTCACAACCATCTGTAATGGGACCTGATACCCTCTGCTGGTGTGTCTGAAGACAGCTACAGTGTACTACTCATATATGTAAAATAAATAATTCTTTTTTTTTTCCTTCAGAGCTGGGGACCGAACCCAGGGCCTTGCGCTTGCTAGGCAAGCGCTCTACCACTGAGCTAAATCCTCAACCCCAAAATAAATAATTCTTAAAGAATACAGGCTCTGGCGTCTGTCCCTGTGAAGGCTTAAGGGATGGGACACCGTTTGGCTCCCTGTAAGCCTTGTCCCTCAAGGCTGCCTAGGAGCTCGCTGGGAGAACCAGTGTTAAAAACACTAACATGGACTTTCTGGGGTAGCCGTGTGACTGTGGCAGAGAAGCCAGTATGAGACAGAAAGGACCAGGAGGTTCTCCAGAGACAACCCTCTGCCCTTTCCCACAGCTTCAAGTTCTAGGAAAAAGCTCAAGAGATTTAAAAATTGCAGATCTCCAGAAGTACTTCTGTATAGATGGTACCCCTCACACACACACACACACACACACACACACACACACACACACACACACACATGCACACACACACACATGCACACACACACACACACACACACATGCACACACACACACACACACACACACACACACACACACACACCCCAAGCATCACAGCTGCTTGGGACCAGCAGTAAGGAAAGATTCACCCTGGGACCCTGGCCAGAGAGTAGATAGTCAAACTAGCCTTGAAATATTCAGGCCAGCACAGAAGCCCTGGGGAGGGGGAAGGCGGTGCCTTTTTTTTCCCAGATCATACCTCTCTGCTCAGTGCAGGACACCCAGTAGACAAGCAGAGGCAAAGTCCTGGCCCAAGAGAAGTCTAGAGAATCTGGGCCAGCAGGGAGGGGGGGAGCCCTAAGTGAACCTGCACCCTCCAGCTTGGAGCCTCTGGAAATCCTGGGTGTTTGAGGCTTACCCTAAACACCACTGGGATTTGTGCTGGAGCAGCAGAGAAGGCAGCTGGCTGACAGCTGGAGTTGGGTGAAGCTCCTGATGCAAAAGAAGTCATTTTCTTCAATCCAAGGGCCTCAGTGTTCATCCCTACAAAGGGAATGGGTGGATCAAGCCAGGCGCCTCAAGCTACACCCCAGGAACAGGCTCCAAACTAAGATGTGTTGAAACACACAGTCTACATTGAGACACCTAACCCTCCTCTAGTAGGTCTAGGCAGAGTAGAAGAACTCTAGGCTAAGGATAACAACTGAAAGGCAAGAGGATACACCAAGGCAGAGGGGCAAACTAGCCTCATTCAAGCAGTCAGTTTCCCTCTAATGTCATCCCAACTCCTTCTTGAAGCCTCTTCAGTCTGAGGAGAGCAGAGTGGCTCTCCTCAGAACTGGGGATCAAAGTATAAAACATCAACATTAATCAATACTTTGGGGCACTTGACTTTAGACCAAAGTGGAGAAATCCGTTAGCTATTTTTTACAAAGCAATCAGATAATTTGGGTGAACCTAGATTTTTTTTTGAGGGGGGGCTCATGCATGTGTAATATCAGCGCTCACACAACTCAGAAGTAGGCAAGAGGATGGTTGTGAATTCGAAGCCAGGCTCATCTATCATAGCAAGCTCCAGACTAGCTAGCCTGCACAGCGTCCTGAAATCGTGCCTCAAGAAAACAAAATCAATAAATGAAACAAGATGTAGATTTGTGCCTGGTTTATCAGGACACTTCAAGCCTAGGTGTTTTTCCAGAAAGACAGCTATAGATGTCTCTCTTTCTCCTTCCAGCTCTCCTCTCTAGGCTCAAAGCTGCTTCCACTACCCAAACCCGCAGGGCACTCGTCTTGTGTCCAAGATAATAGGGGGCTCATGTCCTATTTATTCCAGAATGATGCAGTTTTACAAATCTCAACTGACTTTAGACGTTTCTGGGGATTGGGAAAGAAATGAAACGCAGAAAACTTTCCTCCATCAGTAAGCCTCCAGGACACGCTTGATTGGCAACAAAGTAGCAGAGAAAGAATAATTTACATTTTTAATTTTGATTCTCGAGAAATTGCTTTCTTTTATTAGGGCAAAACAGCTACTAGTGTGGTGTCAGAGCACTGGGACTTGAAATAGAGCCACTAAAAGGCAATCTAGGTTAAAAACCGTGAGATACCATTGACGCACACAAAAGCGGCAGGGAGCAGTTTAAAGTCAATATGGTAGGGAGGGTCTGGTCTGGTGAGGGGAGTCCCACCGGGGAGCGGAGCGTTTCTAATAAAACCCATTCTTCCCCATTCTCCAGGACTTCCTTAGCCAAGTGGCTGAGAACTAAATCCAGGCAGACTGGAAGGCGCATTACCTGCCTCATTATTCCGCTGTGTGAATTCTGGAGTTTTAATTACACACTTGCTTTTTCTGGGGAAGACCAAAGATCGTATTTTTTAAAGTATCAACTTGTTTTCCATTAGGCAGTTGTTGTAACAAGTTCTTTCAGTGACATGTTATGTCTTTAGGAAGGGATGCTTCAGATGGCGCGCACTAGCACAATTTTGTGGCTTTTAATTACTATTTTGTTCTTTTGGGGGGTTTCAGAGGCTGGCGCCTGGGCGTGATTAGACTGTCTACCAGGCCTGTAACAACCTCGTACACTGTCCACCAGGTGGCGCCACAAAGCAGGCGCTACCGCTAAATCTTCATTGGGGAGTCCACCACCACGACGAGTCCATTATCTTTCTTCTGAAAAATCCCAGTCACCAGAGAGGGGAATTCTTCACTTGGACTTGAGAGAGAGGAGGGAGGGAGAGAGATAGAGATAGAGATAGAGATAGAGATAGAGAGAGAGAGAGAGAGAGAGAGAGAGAGAGAGAGAGAGAGAGAGAGAGAGAGAGAGAGAGAGAGAGAGAGAGAGAGAGAGAATATATGAATATGAGAATGAATTAAAACAGCGGAGTAAGATCCTAAAACATGAAAATGTAAAATAATAAAGTACACGAAATAAAATTTTTATATTTATTGGTTATATCAAGGAAACATACCGTGATTTTAAAAATCTTGATAAGTCTCTAACATTACTTCAGTATTTTTTTTCAATTTCCCTTTTCATAAAAACACCGATTCAAACCACTTTGAAGACTGTCTAGTCTGGCCTACCTTTCCCAAGGAGGAAACCTCAGAATCAGTTCCCAGCCAGAGGTTCAGATGTGCGTCATTAAGGCCTTTATGTGTATGAGGAAAAGTGATTTCAAATACATTACTAGTAATAATACCTTTGGGCTTATAGAGCTCTTCTCTCAAGCAACAAGGAAAAACGTTAAATATTATCCAATTAATTGTCGTAATATCTCTGTGGGTAGGTTGGGAAGCACATGTTATTATACGCGGTTTATGGATAATTTAAATCAATTGACCATCAGGTGCAGAGTGGCTGACAAGAGTAAGTGCCAGCCAGGCACCTCTAGGAAAAGTGTCTGGAGAAAAAGGAGACAGAGCTGGCTCGGCCCTCTGCCTGGCTTTATTTGATTAAGGTGACCTCGGACAAGAGATGTAAATCCTTAGACTTGGCTCTTGCTAGCAGAGTGACATGGGAGACCCCACTTCTTTCCCGGAGACCAGACGCCTTCCGTCCTGCTGCGGGCCATCCTGCACCCCATCCAGTTCTAAGTCCGGTACCCACTTTCTGCAGTGGTTGTACACACACACACCGCGGTCGCCTTGCCCGCCACGTGACACGCGGGTCCCGGGGCCTCCGGGCCGCGGGGTCGCGGACTCCCGGCGCCCCGCGGCCCATCCCTTCTGATTGGCTGTTGCTAGGTGACGTTGCTTGCGGTCACGTGACAAGTGTTAAATGCCCACCCTGCAGGAGCCTGCCCGGCAGACAATCGTAAAGCTGCTCGGGGGTCGCTCACCTGCTCCCGCCTTCTGGAGCCCCTACCGGGCCTGACCGCTCTTGCCCCCTCCGTTGCCCGCCCCCCGCCCGAGCCGGGCCAGGAGCCGAGAGGCCGGGGAAGGATGCAGCCAGCAGCTGCGGTCCCGAGCCACGCACGGTGATCGCCTCCTCCAGGGGAGGAGGCGCCTAGACCGTAGCCTCATTTCTTGTTTTCCTCTCCCTCCCCCCTCCCCGTAATTACATTGGCTGCTGGAAGGGACCTGGAGAGATAGACGGAGGAGGCGCCTCGCAACCCCCTCTCGCCCGCCACCCGTGCTCTTTCCTGTCCCGGGTCAGGATGACTGGAGTCTTTGACAGTCTGGTGGCTGATATGCACTCGACCCAGATCACAGCCTCCAGCACGTACCACCAGCACCAGCAGCCCCCGAGCGGTGCGGGCGCGGGCCCTGGCGGCAGCAGCAACAGCAGCAGCAGCAACAGCAACCTGCACAAGCCCCAGGAGTCGCCAACCCTGCCGGTGTCCACGGCTACCGACAGCAGCTACTACACCAACCAGCAGCACCCGGCGGGTGGCGGCGGCGGGGGGGCCTCGCCCTACGCGCACATGGGCTCCTACCAGTACCACGCCAGCGGCCTCAACAACGTCTCCTACTCCGCCAAAAGCAGCTACGACCTGGGCTACACCGCCGCGTACACTTCCTACGCGCCCTACGGAACCAGTTCGTCCCCAGTCAACAACGAGCCCGGTAAGCATAACTAGCCTCTAGGGTGACCAAGTCGCCCTGGCCACAGGGAGGGACCGGATAAGCGTGGGGTACACGAGTCCGGAGCTCTAGTCTTGCACTCTGTCCATCTCTTGTTCCTGAACTCTGCCCAATCTCCAGCTGCGCGCGAATCACAGTTTCTGTCTCTCCACGCTCTGGGGGACAGAGCCTGAGGGCTGTTGGGCCAATTGGCTCGTTGTGAGTAGCGCATCGCTTTGCTACCCACCTCTTCTTTCTCTCTTGCCCAGGTCTCCCCGGTCCCTTGCAGGGTTCTGTGGCCCGGCCAGTCTGTGCGTGCTGAAGTTGTGAAGGCCTCCTCCAGGCTCTGGCTCTGAACTTTAAGACGGTTGGACGGTGGGTACTCACCATTCATTTTCGTTGCAGACAAGGAAGACCTTGAGCCTGAAATCCGAATTGTGAACGGGAAGCCAAAGAAAGTCCGGAAACCACGCACCATCTACTCCAGTTTCCAGCTGGCCGCCCTTCAGCGACGCTTCCAGAAGACTCAGTATCTGGCCCTGCCTGAGCGAGCCGAGCTGGCGGCGTCCCTGGGCCTCACCCAAACTCAGGTGAGCAAGGTGGGAGATGGCCTGGTTTAGCTAGGACGCGGGCACGTTCGGAACAAGTTTTCGGGAGTATACTTTCAACTGTGCTTTTTTTTTTTTTCCCGGGCATCATAAACTTTTAGGCCCAACGTTAAAAAATTTTTTTTCAAAGGGGGCCGCCGCGTGGGAGGAAAGAAAATGACCCGGGTGGACAGAAATCTGACACTACAATGCCTTCCCACTCGCTGCTGCTAAAGCGGGTGACATAACTGGCCTGACACCACACTCACAGAGCCTTGGTCACATAGTTAGGGCTCATCCATCAGCGTTTTTGTGATCCCTGCAATGTAGTCAGAAGCAGCGGGGCTCAGAGGCTGGGCAAGTGTTCTGTTCACCGGCCCAGGTTGCTCACCGGCCACCTCTAACCCTCTGCCGGTCTCCACTCCGCCAACCTCCTGCCCTTTTTTTTCTACAAAGGTCAAAATCTGGTTCCAGAACCGCCGATCCAAGTTCAAGAAGATGTGGAAGAGTGGCGAGATCCCCACAGAGCAGCACCCTGGAGCCAGCGCTTCCCCACCATGTGCCTCCCCGCCGGTTTCGGCGCCAGCATCCTGGGACTTCGGCGCGCAGCAGCGGATGGCGGGCGGCGGCCCAGGCAGCGGAGGCAGCGGCGCGGGCAGCTCCGGCTCCAGCCCGAGCAGCGCCGCCTCGGCTTTTCTGGGAAACTACCCGTGGTACCACCAGGCTTCGGGCTCCGCTTCACACCTGCAGGCCACGGCGCCACTTCTGCATCCCTCGCAGACTCCGCAGGCGCACCACCACCACCACCATCACCACCACGCAGGCGGGGGCGCCCCGGTGAGCGCCGGGACGATTTTCTAACCATGAGCGGACAGCGCCAGAGACTTGAGAACTGAGACACCGTGTTCTTCAGCACGCGTACCGTAGCTAGAGGCTCAAACCTACCAGCCCGCGACCGCCACCCAGCCGTATTGGAAGTGACAACCAGAGGTGGCCCGTCTCGGAGCCACTCCTCGCACTGCCACGGAGCAGCCGGGAACAAGGAGGCCTCGTGGGATCCTCTAGTGCCAAGCCCGGCATCCCTGGCCTCAATTCCGACCTGAGCCCCGGCCACTTCTAGGCCATCCTCGGACTTGTCGCCCCGTCTCAGCCTCCTCATTGTAATCCTCAGGGTCCTTGGTCTCTCCAGGCCCTGAGCTGGGTCAGGCACAGGGACGCCTTCCCTGCCCTCGAGGCTTCCCGGCTCTCAGAGGCTCCTTTTTCCTCTCCTGCCCCAGGCCTCAGCTCCAGTCCGCTTCGGTTATTGACCTCCCTGGGTCCTACCCCATCCCATCACGTACCCCCTTGACCCCCGGGATCCCGCCGGTTTCCCCCCCTCCTGGGGGGCTCATGAGGAGAATTCCCAGCTCTCCCAACTCTTCCCACCTCCCGCTTTCCCCAGGAACACTCCCTTAGCTCCTCATCCATCACCAGTGGAGTTTTTTTATTTTTATTTTTTTAAAAGTTTAGGTGCCTTTGCGGATGACCTCATTTTGATGTTGAAAAAATGATTTTTTTAATATGTGGACGCTGCAAAAAATGTGTTTAAATTATCTTTTTTAAGATGAATTAAGGACTATTAGCCCGAACTTCGACGCAGAGTTTGTAAATAAGGGTGTCTGTGCAGATTTCCCCACATTTATTTGTATAAAATTTCTCATCTTTTCAGACATTTTTGTAAACCGCCCCCCAGTTGTGAAAGCTGCGACGTAGCAGTGACCTCAGCAGCCCCTATGTTTTCCCCCTTTGAAAATTTTTCTCAGTTAAATTAAGCTACTGATTTGAATTTGTTTTTTATCTTGTCCTAAAAATCTTTGTTCTTGAAATGCAAGGTATTTGGGGGTTATTTATTATGAAAGCAACATACTCTTAATGTTGATTTTACAATATGAAGAGATTATTTAAAATAAATTATTGTTTTCATTGGAGTGTGTGCTTTTTCCTTGGTGCCAGGGTTCCATCGGCTCAGACCTTGAGCGGGTCCCCTCCCCGGAATCGGATGAACAGAACTGCACATTTGCACCTTTCCGAGGCCTTAAGATGCGCACAGTGCGAGAAGGGTACTCCTGCCTCGGTGAAGGGTTCAGCTCCTCCCCCCGCCCGAGTCCGCGCGCGGTTCTTCAGCCTAAGGCGGCGTGACTCACTCAGCGCTGGGCGGCTCCAGCCTCCGCCCGCCTGGTCCCTCTGGCGCCGGCGCCACCGCCCCGCGCCTGGGCGGTCTCCGCCGCCACCGTGTCCGTGGTGCTGGCTAGGCAGTGCACCCGAGCTGCCGCGGGCAACCAAATGTCCAGGACCTAAGCTCTGCAAGAGTCTGGGATAAGACTCCTACAATGGTCCCTCCCTCCGTTTGCCCCCGAGGCCCTTTGGGAGCTGGTTTATCCCAGAACTCAGTGAGTCACTCTCGTGAAGCACGGTTGGCTGCTTTGGAATGCTGGGCAACCCCAGAACACAGTGCTGTACTAGTACACACACACGCGCACACACACACACACACACACACACACACACACACACACACACGTTACACATGCTGACACAAACATGAAAATTCAGTCAACGCAGGCAGAGATGGATGCACATTGCTCTGGAATGGTACACTTTGCACCTCACTCTTCCAGAGGGACGGTCCATACAACACTCAGCTTCGCTTCCCACTACAGGCCTCACATGACCAGCTCTCAGCGTCGGAAAGGACCCTACTTTCTGGCATTCCCTGCAAGTCTAAACTAAAAGTTTGTTTCACTGAAAGCGCTGGGCTCTGTTGTTAGAAGACTCCCCGCCCCGTATCAACCAGTGACTGTGTGACCTTGGGCAACCCTCTTAGCCCCTCTGTGCTGCAGTTTGCAGATCTCCACGATAGGAGAAATAATAACAGCTATGGCTCAGGAGAGTGAGCAACTTAATGAACCCCTAATGAGGCAATGATGTAACAAGGCCTGGCATGTGGTACGCACTAGATAAGTTTTGGCTACTTCGTATTTACTATTACTGTTTTATCGCAGTGCTCCAAATCGGGAGAGGGGCGCTTTACTCATGAAGTCCGATGTTACTAAGAAAACTTTCTAACTTCGTCTTGAGTGGAAAAGTTAGGGATGGGGAGGCTCTGGTCCTTTTCTGCGTGCGGCTTGAACTTCTGCCATTCCCTCCAAGGGATCAGTCTGTCCTGGAGAGGAAGTTAGGCACAGACCAGAAAACCCTGCTTGCTAAACTCAAGTCTTTTCTACTCCAGTTTGTGCAGGTCATCCACGTATCTTCAACTCGTATTTGGATGGAGGGGCCCAAACAACAAACAACCATAAAACTGAAGCGACTTTCTGGACTTAGCGGATACTGTTTTCTGATCAAACTGACGTTGGGCCTGCTCAGAGTGATCCAGAATGGTCTCTGGAAATGAAGAGGTTGCACGGTTCAGAATGGTCTGGGACTTGGAGCTATTGCCCACCAAATCACCATCTTAACCCCCCACACACCCCACTCCCAAATTCCACTTTGTGATGTGTGTGTTCCCCTGCGCGCCGGTAGCCGGTACCAGCCTTTCTCCTGAGGTTATGCCCTCCCCTCTTTTGCGCGCACTCCCCTCCCCGGCTCCTGAAACCAGCCGGGAAAGACGGGGCAGTAAATTGGCTGGTGTCGAGGATCTGCAGCAGACAAGATGATTAAGAGGCCTACGCCGGAGCGCCCCGGGCAGGGAATGTCAGCCCAAGTTGGAATCACGCAACAGGCCTTGGCATGAGCCGAGCCTGGGAGCCCAAAGGGCGGGCGGCCCCTCTCCGGGGTGGGCCGAGGCCCCACAGACTCGCCGGAGTCACCAAACCTGGCACTCGGCGGCGGCGGGGTCGTACGGGGCCACGACGGGCCTTTCGCCCGGCAGTGGGCAAAGGAGGGTGCAGGAACCAGGGGGAAGGGGGCGTTCCCGCGAACAAGAAGGGCCAAAGAGGTCGCTGAGATGCACCCGCGCTCTAGACGTGAGGGGGCGGGGAGGCGGAGGGGTGGGCTAGGGAGAGAAACAAAGCCGGGCTCCAGGGGGTGGGGTCCGGCTCCAGCCCCGCCGGGGGCGACGCGTTGGCAAGCCTTTCTCACAGTCTCCAGCCCGCCCGGAGACGCCAAGCCCTGTGATCAACCCGCCGCCGCGCAGACACGCTCCCCCCCCCAACACCCCCCTCCCGCACTAACTTGCGCTCCCCAAAGTAGGAATGAAAAATGGAACTGGGAAGCAACGATTTCAGCTCCCTACACTGGGAAACCAGCCGCTCTCGTAGCACACATAAATCTTCATTGTAATCCTCTTCCATTTACTCGCGTAAAATATCAGGCCAAAGACAGGATATGACAAGCGCGGGGAAGTGGGGGCGGGGTGGCACCTAAGGGGTGCTGGACCTCCTCTGCTTCACCGGCCCCAAGAGGCTGCCTGCATTCCCATACTCGGGCAAAAGCGAGGGCACTGAATTCTGTAGTGCCTGAAGCAGTTCTCCCGAGATCCCGAGATCCGAGCCCTCCTGCTCCACTCCCAGGCACCCTAAGCTCTGGTCTTTGCCGAGAAACCCCTCCGGCTGCCCAGAATTCCTTGCTCCCAGGTTGGGGAGGCCAAAAGGAGGGCGTAGGCATCCCAGGTTTCCTCGACTCAGCTGCAATGTGGGACCATTTAGAGAAGTCTTCCTCTTCGGCTTCCTTTCAGGATCACTTGTGAAAATTATGAATATCCGTGCCTAGTAAGGATTCCCGAGTCTGGTGGGGCAAGTTTGAGGGAAGTATCAGGTTTACTGGGGGAGGAGAGAGCAAGGGAAGGAAGGCTGAAGCTTTGTTTACAAACAGTTCTCAGGCAGAAGAGGCAGAAATGTATAGAAAAGAAAAAGCAAAAGAAACCCAGTGTTCGTTCTCCAGTTAGGAACTCTCTCGTCCCAACTCCTGGTTTTGTGAAAAAGCCCCCTTTCCCTTCAAAAACCCCGCTAGCACAGAACCCCCAGAGCAACTGCCCTACTCCAGCCGCCACCGGCACTTGTTCAAAAGTCTCAAGCCTGCTCCTTTGCCTTCTGGGAATAGCGCTCGCCAGTGGCTTTAGACTGTTTAGCTTCAGATTTTTTGAGAGTCAAAAGACTGATCTTTTCCTGAGAGGTACACAGACAGCACTTCCTTCGGAAGTCGAAGGAGTTTAGTGTGGTGGCTCTCTTGCAAGGTCCTAGCTAGAGGATTAGGCTCTCACTGGTCTAGCTGCCTCTCAGTATCCTGACACCCAAATCTGCCCCAAGAAGGTCTCCATACAGCTAGTCTTCAGTCCCCTCCTGAGATTTGCCTGGAAAGCAATCTCCAACCCACAGCACACAAACACACCCCATTGCAGACGGGGTGTAGAGAGGCCCACACCCCTCTGAAGCGCCCCCTCCCCGCCCTCCTCCACGCCCCAGCAGGAGTTTCCCTAGCGGGGACGGGTTTGGCAGTGATTGCCACATTACAAGATGTTACATTCCGCCCTGGGGCCTCCGGTTAAGAGACAATATGTTTCAGGAGGTTGGGGGGTAGGAAGCAGGCAGGTCTTAGGAGCAGCCACTTGGCGCCTCCTCGTGAGAACGAAGAGTTTCTAGACAGACT